>NC_092725.1:146357818-146705699 GCF_047496885.1 Scyliorhinus torazame
GGATTGGCCATGATAAATTGCCTTTAGTGTCCAAAATTGTCCTTAGTGTTGGGTGGAGGTGTTGACTTTGGGTAGGGTGCTCTTTCCAAGAGCCGGTGCAGACTCAATGGGCCGAATGGCCTCCTGCGCTGTAAATTCAATGATAATCTATGATTAATCTAGGACAAAGGTTCGGCACAACATCGTGGGCCGAAGGGCCTGTTCTGTGCTGTATTTTTCTATATTCTGTTTACCACCCACCCCCATCTGACTGTCAGACAGGAACAGTCACTTTGTGCTGATTCCTGCTGCTGCCAAAGTCTGGTCCACAACGCCCCAGGGATGATGCATGCAGAAAGAGAGTCTTATATCTCTGTACCGCCTCACAGGACATTCAGACCTATTCTGCAGCCAGTCAACTACTTTTTGGAAATGTACTTACTGTTGGATATAGGAAATAAGGCAGCAATTAGCACACAGCAAGTTCCTGCAAACCTTACCGTGACAATGACCAATGTTTGTGTGATGTTTCTTGAGGGATCGATATTAGAGTCATAAAAAGTCAGTTTTACAGCACAGAAAGAGAGAGTCCCTTTGGCCCATCATGTCCATGTCGGCCATCAGACACCTATCCACCCTCATCCCATTTTCCAGCATGTTCCGTGCCTTGTATGCTGTGGCATTCCAAATGCTCAGCTAAATACTTTGTAAATGTTGTGAGGGTTCCCACCTCTACCACCCTTTCAGGCAGAGAGTTCTAGATTACAACCACTCTCTAGGTGAAAAACCTTTAACTCACATCCCCTCTAAACCTCCTCCCCATTACTGTAAAACTCTGCCCCTGGTCATTGATCCCTCCACCAAGGGGAAAAGTTCCTTTCTATTCACCTTATCTATGCCCCTCATTTTTTCTGCACCTCAATCAGGTCCCCCCCTCATCCTTCTCTCCAAGGACAAGAACCCTATCCATACTCTCTTGACAGGTAAAACGCTCCAGCCCAGGCATCATCCTGCTGAACCTCCGTGCACTGTCTAGTGCAATTACTTCCTCTCTACCGGTGTGGCGACCAGCACTGCACACAGTATTCCAACTGCAGCATATGCCTTCTTAACCACCTTATCAACCAGTCCTGCTGTATTCGGGGATCTACGGACATGCACACCAAAGTCCCTTTGATCCACTGAAATTCCCAGTATCCTACCATTCATTGCGTATTCCCTTGCCTGGTTAGTCCTCCCAATATGCGTTAGCTCACACTTTTCAGGGTTTAAATTCCATTGGTTTCACCCATCCAACCAGCCAGTCTGTATTGTGCTGTAATCTAAGGCTTTCCTCATTATTTACCATGTCACCAATTTTTGTGTCAACTGCACCTTATACGTTCACATCAAGATCATTAATCCGCACTAAAAGCAACATGGGACCCAGCACCGATCCCTGCGGAACACCACTGGACACACACTTCCAGTTACAAAGTTGACCATCACCTCTGCCTCCTGCCACTAAGCCAGTTTTAGATCCAATTTGCCTAATTGCCCTGGATCTCATGGTCTCTTACCTTCTTGAAGTCCATGTAGACTACATCAACTGCACTATCCTCATCTACACACACAGTCACCACCTCAAAAGGTGATATTGACCAAGACGGGGAATAATTCCATTGCTCTTCAAAATAGAGCAATGGAATCTTTTACATTCACCTGTAAAGTATTCAGGGCTTATTTTAATGTTGCAACTGAAAGATGGCACCTCTGACAGTGCAGCACTCCCTCGGGTATTTCGGAACGGGAAGTCAGTCACTTATTGGCTCTAGCCCAGATGTTTGTTTGTTGTTCTGGTGACCTGGACTGCATTATATCAGGAATTGTAAATGAATCTGAATATTCTAGAATTATTTAGTACTTCTGATCTTGAGGAGCAGGTGAAGATGGTTGAGTTAAGGACATTATTTCGAGAACCTCCTGCAATGATGTCTTGAGGTATTAATAATTGGCCTTCAACTGTAACCATTTTTGTGTTAAGTATTATTGCAATAACTGGGTGGTTTTCTCCATGTCATTGGAGACAATCGCAAATACATTTGTCTGTTTTTCCCGTCTTGGCAGCTAAAGGTTTTTGCTGAGCTGATTCCATAGCATAGTCAGAAAGATGTGGAGATGCCGGCGTTGGACTGGGGTGAGCACAGAAGAAGTCTTACAACACCAGGTTAAAGTCCAACAGGCTTGTTTCAAACACTAGCTTTCGGAGCACTGCTCCTTCCTCAGGTGAATGAAGAGGTATGTTCCAGAAACATATATATAGACAAATTCAAAGATGCAAGACAATGCTTAGAATGCGAGCATTTGCAGTTAATTAAGTGTTTACAGATCCAGAGATGGGGGTGACCCCAGGTTAAAGAGGTGTGAATTGTCTCAAGCCAGGACAGTTGGTAGAATTTCGCAAGCCCAGGCCAGATGGTGGGGGAATGAATGTAATGCAACATGAATCCCAGGTCCCGGTTGAGGCTGCACTTGTGTGTCTATTCTAAGCATTGTCTGGCATCTTTGAATTTGTCTATATATATGTTTCTGGAACCTACCTCTTCATTCACCTGAGGAAGGAGCAGTGCTCCGAAAGCTAGTGATTTGAAACAAACCTGTTGGACTTTAACCTGGTGTTGTAAGACTTCTTCTGTAGTCAGAAAGAGTTTAAGTTCCAAATCATTATTAATCTTTGGTTTTAATGAAGACTACCGAATTGCTTGTAGGCTCCTGGAACACTTTGGATGGTGAATTAGAATCTGCAATTGCTCAAAGCCAAAATCTTGACTTATAATGTGGATAAGAATATAGAACATACAGTGCAGAAGGAGGCCCCTCAGCCCATCGAGTCCGCACCGACCTACCCAAACCCTCACCTCCACCCCATCCCCACAACCCGAGAACCCCTTCCAACCTCTTTTGGACACCCAAGGGCAATTTAGTATGGCCAATCCACCTATCCTGCACGTCTTTGGACTGTGGGAGGAAACCGGAGCACCCGGAGGAAACCCACGCAGACACGGGGAGAACGTGCAGACTCCGCACAGGCAGTGACCCAGCAGGGAATAGAACCTGGGACCCTGGCGCTATGAAGCCACAGTGCTAACCACTGTGCTACCGTGCTGCCTTTGGAATATCGTGAATCGTTAGTTTCCTTTTGAAGCAAGAACATTAATGAGGCCTGTTGGTGAAAGCAGTGTGGTTCTAACAGAGGTGCTGTCTTTTAGATGCCGTTACGACGAGTGCATGCATATCTGTTCAAATTAATACAAATAAACAAGGTACTAGTCAAGGAAGAGTAGGGAGTCCAAAGTCAATTTATGCCTCCAACACCACCCCCTGCTCAGATTGGTTATTTACCACATTGCTCTGTGGGACCTTCATTTCATTTAAGAGAATTTTATTTACAAAAATAATTGGATCATGTTTAGGATGTGAAAGGTGCATTCTAAATGTCTTTTGCCATAAGATACTGGAATGAAAGAAGGAAAATAAGAGGGTTTCTTCCAAATTATTGGAGATGACCATTTCTCTCTGAAATGGCACTGAATACTCAGGATAGAAATTGTGACTAAACTCCAAATTAGTACATGATTTGACTATTTAAAAAATATATATATTTTATTAAAGTTTTTCGATCAAACACAAATTTCCCATTTTACAACTTTGTAATATATATTGATCGTTTTTTAAATAAATAATATGCTAACTAACGGCAACTGCCAACAACAAAATAAGAAACAACAGAAATAATAACTAAAATAGTAACTTTGTGAAATCAAATATAAATAACTAATATATAAACACACACAAAACCCCTGAAGAATCAAATGAGCCCCCCCCCCCCCCCTCCCCCCTGGGTTGCTGCTGCTGCCTTTCCTATTTTCCCTTATCGCTCTGCGAGATAGTCGAGGAACGGTTGCCACCGCCCGGTGAACCCCTGAGCCGAACCTCTTAATGCATATTTTATCCGCTCCAGTTTTATAAACCCTGCCATGTCGTTGATCTAGGCCTCCACACCCAGGGGCTTAGCTTCTTTCCACATAAGTAGAATCCTTCGCCGGGCTACTAGGGACGCAAATGCCAACACGTCGGCCTCTCTCGCCTCCTGCACTCCCGGCTCATCTGCAACCCCAAATAGTGCCAACCCCCAGCTTGGTTTGACCCGGACCCCCACCACCTTCGAGATCACTTTTGCCACACCCACCCAGAACCCATGCAATACCGGACATGACCAAAACATGTGGGTGTGGTTCGCCGGGCTTCCCGCGCATCTCCCGCACCTATCCTCCACTCCAAAAAATCTACTCGGCCTTGCTCCCGTCATGCGCCCTGTGTAGAACCTAGAATTGTATCAGGCTGAGCCTGGCACACGAGGACGACGAGTTTACCCTACTTAGGGCATCTGCCCACAGCCCCTCCTCAATCTCTTCCCCCAGCTCCTCCTCCCATTTTCCCTTCAGCTCCTCTACCATCGTCTCCCCCTCGTCTCTCATTTCCCTATATATATCCGACACCCTACCATCACCCACCCATGCCCCCGAAATCACTCTGTCCTGGATCTCTTGCGCGGGGAGCTGCGGAAATTCCCCCACCTGTTGCCTCACAAATGCCCTCACTTGCATAAAGTGAAATGCATTCCCAGGTGGCAATCCATATTTTTCTGTCAGTGCTCCCAGACTCGCGAACGTCCCGTCTAAGAACAAGTCCTTCAATTTCGCTGCCAAGATTTAAATCCCCCATCTATCCTTCCCGGGACGAACCTATGGTTGTTCCTTATCGGGGACCACACTGAGGCACCCGTCACTCCCTTGTGTCGTCTCCACTGCCCCCAAATTTTCAGAGTTGCCACCACCACTGGTTTTGTGGTGTATTTTTTCGGGGAGAACGGTAACGGCGCCGTCGCCAGTGCTTTTAAGCTAGTTCCCCGACAGGACGCCATCTCCAGTATTTTCCACACCGCTCCTTCCCCTTCCTGCATCCACTTGCATATCATTGACACGTTGGCAGCCCAATAATAATCACTTAGACTCAGCAGTGCCAGTCCCCCTCTGTCCCTACTGCGCTGCAGGAACCCCCTCTTTACTCTTGGGGTCTTTCCAGCCCACACAAAGCTCATAATACTCTTGTCCACCTTCTTAAAAAAGGCCTTTGTAATCAGTACAGGGAGGCACTGGAACACAAAAAGAAACCTCGGAAGGACCACCATTTTAACCGCCTGCACCCTGCCCGCCAATGACGGGCGCCATGTCCCACCTCCTAAAGTCCTCTTCCATCTGCTCTACCAGTCGTGTCAAGTTAAGCTTATGCAAGGTTCCCCAGTTCCTGGCCACCTGGATCCCTAAATACCGGAAATCTCTTATTACCCTCCTCAACGGTAAATCGTCTATTCCCCTGCCCTGTTCCCCAGGGTGCATCACAAACAGTTCACTCTTCCCCATATTCAATTTATATCCTGAAAATTCTCCAAACTCCCTGAGTGTCTGCGTTACCTCAGGCATCCCCTCCACTGGGTCCGCGACATACAACAACAAATCATCTGCGTATAATGACACCCGATGCTCTTCTCTTCTAAGTACCCCCCTCCATGATTTGACTATTAATATTCCCTCTTGTGGTATATTCGGCATGTTTAGAATTCCTTTTTTGGCTGAAAGGGAAGAGAAAGGAAACTGATTATCCATTCTTTGCAACTGTGACTATTTGTTGTTTATCTCTCTCCATTTACTCTGGGTGTTTCCTGACCATCCATTTGGTACCATTCCACAGTGACATGACTATAAAACCATAAGATATCAGAACAGATGTAGACCATTCGACCCATTGAGTCTGCTCCACCATTCAATCATGGCTGATATGTTCCTCATCGCCATTCTCCCGCCTTCTCCCCATAACCCCTGATCCCCTTATTAATCAAGATCAGCAGATTTGTGCTTGAGGTGCTGTTACCTACAGGGCTACAAGATTTACATTTGCTACCCTTATTCTGAAATGATAACCTCTCATTCTAAAATACCCACACGAGGAAGCATCTGGTCCACGTATACTTTATCCAATCCTTTTATCATCTTGCATACCTTAATTTGATCTCCCCTCATTCTTCTAAACTCGAGAGAGTATCTGCCTAAACTGCTCAATCTCTCTTCATAAGACAAACCCTTTATCTCAGGAATCAATCTAGTGAACCTCCTCTGAACTGCCTCCAATGCCACTGTTTTTCCTCAATTAAGGGGACCAAAACTGCACATACTCCAGGTGCAGTCTCACCAATGCTTTGTACAGTTACAACCACACTTTCTTACCTTTATACTCTCTTCCTTTACCTATAAATGCCAACATTCCATTCGCTTTCTTTATTACCTACTGCAGCAGCATGCTAGCATCCTGAAGTCTCCCTATTTAGATAATAAGTTGCCTTCCCATTTTTCCGACCAAAATGGATGGCCTCACACGTTTCCCCGTTAAACTCTATCTGTCACGTTTTGGCCCACTCACCAAACTAATATGTCTATATGTCTCATGACTAACTCGAGGAAACTGAGCATGTGTCAGTTCTTATCAAAAGTGTCTATATATGGGGAGACAGTGGCGTAGTGGTATTGTCACTGGGCTAGTAGACCAGAGACCCAGAGTAGTGCTCTGGGATCCAGGTTCCAATCCCACCACTGCACATGGTGAAATTTTAAATTCAATAAAAATCTGGAATTAAAAGTCTAATGATGACTGGAACCATTGCCGATTGTCGTAAAAAAAAAAAAACCTGGTTCACTAGTGTCCTTTTTAAGAAAGGAAATCTGCTGTCCTTACCTGGCCTACATGTGACTCCAGATCCACAGCAACGTGGTTGACTCTTAATTGCCCCATCAAGGGCAATTAGGAATGGGCAATAAATGCTGGCATAGCCTGCTACGCCCATGCCCCATGAACGAATACAAAAAATGCGTGCGCCAAAAAATGTATTGAACTTCCCTTCAGTTAAATTTGATCCTTGAGTATAACACTCATTTTGGTATTTTTCTTCTGTAGCTCCTCTTGCACCTGCACAAATACCAACAGCAGTTGACAACTTCATGTTCAATCAGCTGCAATGAAACTGCGTGTGCGTGTTCAAAGACAGAGGGGCTGGGTGGAGTTGGAGCAGAATGAGCCTACACTCGCTGACCTGCGCAGTAAGATTACTAACTGTCTTCTGCCATCCTTGGGATACAAGTAAGTGAAGCAAAGTCGTCACTGCTTCTTTGGTTAACTAATTTGATCATTGCTGCTAATATGGGTTGAAATGATATGTGCTTCCGTTGTTAAATGGGTAATTTTACCTGCTGAAATAGAAAATTAGCAACATTCTTTATAATATAGACATGTTTTTGATCTGTTCCATAACCTTTACTGCGTGCAACTTTCCAGAATAACGTTACACGACTAACTAGAATTAAATTTCGCACAACAATCCTTTCAAAGTATGGTTTGAACACATTGATAGAATTCAAATAATATCGATAGTGTTATCCAGTGGTAGACTTTAAACACCAGAATTTGACTTTGGTACAGTGGAAGTCACAAATTATAACTTCTAATTTTTAATGGAAATTGTGCTTCTGTACAACCTATGGGAAAATTTAGGCTGTTGTTCACTCTCTGCCAAATTTCTGTTCTGATACTTATTATGATTCCAGACTAGACCCCAACAGTGGCTGCGATACTGGACTGAAACTCCAATATTTTAGTTTATTTGTAAAACTGCAGAAAGAATGATTCGCTCCAGCGGTGATTGCATAAAGAAATAGGACTTTGATATTTTTAAAAACTGAACTTTAGGAATACAAGAACAGCTTACAATTTACGCTGGTGCTCAATTCCCCATTAAACAAGTCTGGCAGGAGGAGCTTCGGAACAGTCAGTATAAATAACTGACCACTGGGATTCTCTGCCTAGTCGACAGAGAGGGGGGGGTTGGGACACTCGGGGGGGTGTGAGGAAAGAGGAGAGGGGGGGAAAGGGGAGAAGGGGGGAGAGAGGGGAGAAGGGGGGAAAGGGGAGAAGGGGGGAAAGGGGAGAAGGGGGGAGAGAGGAGAAGGGGGGAGAGAGGAGAAGGGGGGAGAGAGGAGAAGGGGGGGGGGAAGGGGAGAAGGGGGGGGAAGGGGAGAAGGGGGGGAAGGGTGGAAGGGGAGAGGAGAAGGGGGGAAGAGGAGAGGGGGGGGAAGGAAGGAAGGGAAGAGGAGAGGGGGGGAAGAGGAGAAAGGGGGGGGAAGAGGAGAGGGGGGGAAAGAGGAGAAGGGGGGGGAAGAGGAGAAGGGGGGGGAAGAGGAGAAGGGGGGGGGAAGAGGAGAAGGGGGGGGGAAGAGGAGAAGGGGGGGGGAAGAGGAGAAGGGGGGGGAAGAGGAGAAGGGGGGGGAAGAGGAGAAGGGGGGGGAAGAGGAGAAGGGGGGGGAAGAGGAGAAGGGGGGGGAAGAGGAGAAGGGGGGGGAAGAGGAGAAGGGGGGGGAAGAGGAGAAGGGGGGGGAAGAGGAGAAGGGGGGGGAAGAGGAGAAGGGGGGGAAGAGGAGAAGGGGGGGGAAGAGGAGAAGGGGGGGGAAGAGGAGAAGGGGGGGGGGGAAGAGGAGAAGGGGGGGGGGGAAGAGGAGAAGGGGGGGAAAGAGGAGAAGGGGGGGAAAGAGGAGAAGGGGGGGAAAGAGGAGAAGGGGGGGGAAGAGGAGAAGGGGGGGGAAGAGGAGAAGGGGGGGGAAGAGGAGAAGGGGGGGGGAAGAGGAGAAGGGGGGGGGAAGAGGAGAAGGGGGGGGAAGAGGAGAAGGGGCGGGGGGAAGAGGAGAAGGGGGGGGGAAGAGGAGAAGGGGGGGGGAAGAGGAGAAGGGGGGGGAAGAGGAGAAGGGGCGGGGGGAAGAGGAGAAGGGGGGAGAAGAGGAGAAGGGGGGGGAGAAGAGGAGAAGGGGGGGGGAAGAGGAGAAGGGGCGGGGGGAAGAGGAGAAGGGGCGGGGGAAGAGGAGAAGGGGGGGGGGAGAAGAGGAGAAGGGGGGGGGGAGAAGAGGAGAAGGGGGGGGGGGAGAAGAGGAGAAGGGGGGGGGGAGAAGAGGAGAAGGGGGGGGGGAGAAGAGGAGAAGGGGGGGGGGAGAAGAGGAGAAGGGGGGGGGGAAGAGGAGAAGGGGGGGAAGAGGAGAAGGGGGGGGGAGAAGAGGAGAAGGGGGGGAGAAGAGGAGAAGGGGGGGGAGAAGAGGAGAAGGGGGGGGAGAAGAGGAGAAGGGGGGGGAGAAGAGGAGAAGGGGGGGGGAGAAGAGGAGAAGGGGGGGGGAGAAGAGGAGAAGGGGGGGGGAGAAGAGGAGAAGGGGGGGAAGAGGAGAAGGGGGGGGGAAGAGGAGAAGGGGGGGAAGAGGAGAAGGGGGGGGAAGAGGAGAAGGGGGGGGGAAGAGGAGAAGGGGGGGGGGAAGAGGAGAAGGGGGGGGGAGAAGAGGAGAAGGGGGGGGGGAAGAGGAGAAGGGGGGGGGGAAGAGGAGAAGGGGGGGGAGAAGAGGAGAAGGGGGGGGAGAAGAGGAGAAGGGGGGGGGAGAAGAGAAGGGGGGGGAGAAGAGGAGAAGGGGGGGGAGAAGAGGAGAAGGGGGGGAGAAGGGGGGGTGGGGGGGGGAAGAGAAGGGGGGGTGGGGGGGCGGAAGAGGAGAAGTGGGGGTTGGGAAACTCTGGGTGGGGGGGGCGGAAGAGGAGAAGAGGGGGTTGGGAAGCTCGGGTTGGGGGGGGGAAGAGGAGAAGAGGGGGTTGGGGAACTCGGGGGGGGGGGGGGGGGGGGGGGGGGGGGGAGAGGGGAGGAGGAGGAAGAGGGGGTTGGGGAACTCGGGGGGGGGGGGGGGGGAGGAGGAAGAGGGGAACTTAAATGATGTAGCAGTTTTCAAGTAAGCTCATCTAACAGTCCCATACCCAATGTCACTGAAGAAGATCCTCTGTGTTTATTTTTCAAAGCATGGATTTTTATTTTACGTTAACTGGTGGTAAGGCTTAACTGATTGACTGATCTTGAGTCTTCGTTCCCTCAGAGTTTCTGCAAGATGTGGGACCATTTCTGGCTATTTATACTCCTAACTCAAATGATCCTTGCTCGGTCTATAGTGGTGGGCCTAAGGGGTACAAAAGCTATATCGATAGGAGGTTACGGTATTTTCCTTTTCTTCCATAAACTTAAAATGCATGAGGGCAGGTGTAATCTCTAAGACACAATCATGAGTTCTGATTAACCCACATTCGTCCAACTCTCCCTGTCCCACCAGGTGGGGGCAACGTGAGGGAGATTCCATATATTATCCCTGCGTATAGCAGGGGTCTCGATGAGCTAGTACCTGAGGGAGGTGTTAGCCAATACGATTCCAAAGTCCTCCAGTTGGTTGGAGGGTATGGCCCTGAGTCCAGTGTGATGATGGGGATCATCAGGACCATCTGTACCCCCGTCATCTCGTCCATTCTACAGTCGGGGATCGCTGAGTATACTCTGGTTACTCCCTTCAGAGTACGGTTGTCCAGTGTCCCTTGTCATTTGGCTAGCTTAGCCAGTTGCGGGCTGTCTATTCAATCAGGCTAGGTCTTTAGATCAGATCAAGGTTGTGTCTTAGCTGCCTCTGTCAGAGCATTCCGATTGGCTCCCTTTCTTGGTCTATGAGTTTGTTAATTAATGTTGAATGTCTTAGTGTGTGTACCTAACACTGTTGTCCTATTCAATTGTATATCCAGGCCCTTTTCCCCAAGCTGGCTAGACCTTTCTCTGCTTTCCCTCATATTCTCTTCCTTATTCCTGTAAGTTCTACCTTTGCATTCAACCTTCGTATATCTAGTGACTTTACCATAGAAGTTTCTGTGTTAAGTCAAGTCACTGCATCATTGATTATGCCTCTTCTAATCCTGTGTAGGTTGTCATGCCCTAAAAATCTAGCCCGTGTCATTGGCAGCCTGCTTCATAGCAACCTTACTAAAAACACTGTACATATTTATTTCAGAACGCGCGAGAAGTACAGACACAAGTGGTATACGCATCCGATGTCTTTCCCTGAATGTAGCTGCAGCCAAGCATTAAAATAAGCTATATCATTGGTCCAGTCTCTGGCTGCTGGGATGCACATCCTGTCAATAAAATTATATAAAGCGCCATAGTTCATATATCTACCTGCATCCTGTGTACGTTGTGAAGTCAATGATGTTCAAGTGCCTTGAAGTGCTCGTAGTTGTTCTGAGATCTCGAGAGCCATCACGAGTCTCTACAGCTGCTGCTGTCGTGCCAGCCTTTTTTGAATGTTTAACCGAAAAATTTAAAGGAAAAGTGGAAAAGTGTCCTGGTTGTCACTAGGTGTTAGATGTTGAAACTTTTCCTGTATGGGCCGAACAAGTGTGTTATGCAGGGGTTAGATCCACTTGATATTGTGGAATTTATATTCTTCTTTGTAGACAGATCAAGCACTCCATCTGCTTGTTGAAAATCTTTCTGCTGATTTTTATTCACAGTACCAACTCTTTCATATCTCATTTCCTAATTCTGTTGCGTTTGAACCCGACCGTGACGTGCTTTTGTCTGGTTAATTAGGCAGTTTACAATAACTCAACTATCTCAAATTCCTGAAGCTACTGCAAATATCGTGGCACTTGTAGTTACTTGTAAAGTTCTGCACTGTGGTGTTCTAACACCAAAGATCCATTCTGCATGGGACAGAGTGGGTTAACGAATCTGAATATATCTGAAAATTCAAAACTTGAGATTTGTAAGTTCCAATTAAAAATACATCTTCAGCTGTTTTGTCTTTTATTACTTTATCAGAATGACAACGCCTGAGCTCAGAGTGTGGACAGGCAAACCCAGCACGGGAGTGTTGGATTGCTGACAAGTTCCTGTTGTCAAGTGTCTGAGAACGATGTGATTTTTGGAATATAGATTTGCTTTCAATCATTTGTGTTTTTCCTTTTTAAAAAAAAAAAAAACCCAGCTTCACACATTGTCTGAAGTTTTAATTTCCAAGCTAATTTTAAACATTTATTTTAAAATATTAAACAAGTTATTGAATATATGACTGAACCAATTTTGCGCTGTATCGTGGTTCTCTACCAGACATCATGTTGTCACCACCCTACTTTTGTTTAAACAAGAAACATGATCATGAACATATTTTATTTACCTATCTGTCCTTGACACTTAATGCTACAATCTCAGAATTAAAACATCTGCATTCTGAGACAGGTTAGTTTTACCCTACTGATGATTACAAAGTATTTGTGTCAGGGAAGTTTTAACCCTGAACTAATGAAACACCGGCTTGGTCATATGTCATATGTATTGCAACTGTCATGTATTTCAACTATCCTAACTTCCAATGAGCACCATAAAACTAATATTTTCTTATTCTTACATACGTGATTTTGTACCCCGAGTAAAATTCCTTGTGTATCAAAATTACCTTGGAAATGTCAATGATAGCCTTTGAAAAGAAAAATTTGTTAACTACACTCAAACTATGATCTTTTAAATCACAATGTCAGACGACACACCAAAATAAGTTAGGTAAAAATCCTTCTGGAGCCTATTCTAAAATTTCAGATTATAAACCCAAGGTTACTTTCTCAGAAGATAAATCTTAGCAGAGAGATATTAACATTCACAGACTAAACACACACATTCTCACAGGTCGCAAATATCAGAGTAAAGAGACAGCAATTACACAATCGCTTAATTAAAATACTGAACAAAATCTTCCATTCTCCTTCAAAAACTTTATCTGTGTTATTCCATTTAAGTCAATTTCCACTGATTAATTTTATAAGCATTAGCTATTCTTGGAGACGTATATTGCTTTGTGCAATATACTTGCTGAAATGGTTAAATTTTTGTACAGAATCGAAAGAGGCAGACAACTTGACATGATGCCATTTTTATCTGTTACGTAGCCGCAAACATTATTTATTCTTTCCTTCAATGCTGCTCAAATTTCTTTCTTGTTCTTCACACTGAATTCAATTTTCAATGTTCGCTATTTAACCAGAGTTTGAGAGAGATATTACTGGATGGTTATTTTATTATTTTTTTTGCTTCAAATGAATTGAATTACTGCCGAGTTTATCTGGACGGCTTGAAATGGTCTGAAGTTATTTTAGACAAGAATCCATTGTTAAGTTTCTAACCGTAATCTTGTATTGACTTTAGTCCCCATTTTTCGTTTTGGGAGGGGGTTTTGTCATCCTCAGATATTTCTGAACAAAAGCTGATTGAGCGTTTCAGCCCCTTTCTGATCTTTTGGACTTTACTTTATTTGATTTTTTCTTTCCTGTCCTTTGGACATGTCTAAACTTTTAGTTGATTTAAAATGTCCATTTCCAGGGAGCCTATTTCTTTCCCCTCTCCTTGAGACATTCCAGGACAGTCATTAGCCGTAATGGTTGAATCAATTTGGGTGGAAATCAGGAATAGTAAGGCGAAAAGGTCACTGATAGGAGTAGTCTATAGGCCACCAAATAGTAACAGGATGGTAGGGCAGGCAATAAGCAAAGAAATAACGGATGCATGTAGAAATGGTACAGCGGTTATCATGGGAGATTTTAATCTGCATATCGATTGGTTTAACCAGGTTGGTAAAGGCAGCCTTGAGGAGGAGTTTATAGAATGTGCCCGGGATAATTTCCTGGAACAGTATGTAATGGAACCTACAAGGGAACAAGCGGTCCTAGATCTGGTCCTGTGTAATGAGGCAGGATTGATTAATGATCTCATAGTTCGGGATCCTCTTGGAAGGAGCGACCACAATATGGTGGAATTTAAAATACAGTTGGAGGATGACAAGGTAAAATCAAACACTAGTGTTTTGTGCTTAAACAAAGGCGATTACAATGGGATGAGAGAAGAACTAGCTAAGGTAGACTGGGAGCAAAGACTTCATGGTGAAGCAGTTGAGGAACAGTGGAGAACCTTCCGAGCGATCTTTCACAGTGTTCAGAAAAGGTTCATACCGACAAAAAAGAAAAACGGTAGAAAGGGGAAAAATCGACCGTGGATATCTAAGGAGGTGAGGGAGAGTATCAAATTGAAGGAAAAAACATAGCGGTAAAAATTAGTGGGAGACGAGAGGACTGGGAAGTCTTTAGGGGACAACAGAAAGCTACTAAAAAAGCTATAAAGAAGAGTAAGGTAGACTATGAAAGTAAACTGGCTCAGAACATAAAAGCAGATAGTAAAAGCTTCTACAAATATATAAGACAAAAAAGAGTGGCTAAGGTAAATATTGGTCCTTTGGAAGATGAGAAGGGAGATTTAATAATAGGGGACGGGGAAATGGCTGAGGAGCTGAACAGGTTTTTTGGGTCAGTCTTCACAGTGGAGGACACAAATAACATGGAAAATGCTGGACTCTATCATTAAGGAGGAAATAGCGGGGCATCTGGAGGGAAATTGTCCCATTGGGCAGACGCAGCATAGGTTCACAAAGGGTAGGTCGTGTCTGACTAATTTGGTAGAATTTTTTGAGGACGTTACCAGTGCAGTAGATAATGGGGAGCCAATGGATGTGGTATATCTGGATTTCCAGAAAGCTTTTGACAAGGTGCCACACAAGGTTGCTGCATAAACTAAAGATGCATGATGTGGAGATGCTGGCGTTGGACTGGGGTGAGCACAGTACGAAGTCTTACAACACCAGGTTAAAGTCCAACAGGTTTGTTTCGATGTCACTAGCTTTCGGAGCGCTGCTCCTTCCTCAGGTGAATGAAGAGGTCTGTTCAGCAGTCAAGGGCATTCAGCCTCTGATCTCCGGGTAAGCGTTCTCCAAGGTGGCCTTCAGGACCCGCGACAACGCAGAATCGCCGAGCAGAAACTTATAGCCAAGTTCCGCACACATGAGTGCGGCCTCAACCGGGACCTGGGATTCATGTCGCATTACATTCATCCCCCACCATCTGGCCTGCGAAATCCTACCAACTGTCCTGGCTTGGTACAATTCACACCTCTTTAACCTGGGGTTACCCAATCTCCTGATCTGTAAAGATTTAATCACCTGCTAATTCTCGCATTCCTAGCATTGTTTGGCATCTTTGAATTTGTCTATATATGTGTTTCTGGAACAGACCTCTTCATTCACCTGAGGAAGGAGCAGCGCTCCGAAAGCTAGTGACATCGAAACAAACCTGTTGGACTTTAACCTGGTGTTGTAAGACTTCGTAAAGATGCATGGCATTGAGGGTAAAGTGGTAGCATGGGTAGAGGATTGGTTAACTAACAGAAAGCAGAGAGTGGGGATAAATGGGTGTTTCTCTGGTTGGCAACCTGTAACTAGTGGGGTCCCTCAAGGATCAGTGTTGGGCCTGCAGTTGTTCACAATTTGCATAGACGATTTGGAGTTGGGGGCCAAGTGCAATGTGTCAAAGTTTGCAGACGACACTAAGATGAGTGGTAAAACAAAAAGTGCAGAGGATACCGGAAGTCTGCAGAAGGATTTGGATAGGTTAGGTGAATGGGCTAGGGTCTGGCAGATGGAATTCAATGTTGCCAAGTGTGAGGCTATCCATTTTGGGAGGAATAACAGCAGAATGGATTATTATTTAAACGGTAAGATATTAAAACATGCTGGTGTGCAGAGGGACCTGGGTGTGCTGGTGCAGAGTCGCAAAAAGTTGGTGTGCAGGTGCAACAGGTGATTAAGAAGGCTAATCGAGTTTTGTCTTTCGTTGCTAGAGGGATGGAGTTCAAGACTAGGGAGGTTATGCTGCAATTGTATAAGGTGTTGGTGAGGCCGCATCTGGAGTATTGTGTTCAGTTTTGGTCTCCTTACCTGAGAAAGGACATATTGGCACTGGAGGGAGTGCAGAGGAGATTCACTAGGTTGATCCCAGAGTTGAGGGGGATTAGATTATGACGAGAGGTTGAGTAGACTGGGACTGTACTCATTGAAGTTTAGAAGGATGCGGGGGGATCTTATTGAAACATATAAAATTATGAAGGGAGTAGATAGGATAGATGCGGGCAGGTTGTTTCCGCTGGTCGGGGAAAGCAGAACTAGGGGGCATAGCCTCAAAATAAGGGAGGTAGATTTAGGACGGAGTGTAGGAGGAACTTCTTCACCCAAAGGGTTGTGAATCTCTGGAATTCCTTGCCCAGTGAAGCAGTTGAGGCTCCTTCTTTAAACGTTTTTAAGAAAAAGATAGATTGCTTTCTAAAGAATAAAGGGATTCGGGGATATGGTGTACGGGCCGGAGAGTGGAGCTGAGTCCACAAAGATCAGCCATGATCTCATTGAATGGCAGGGCAGGCTCGAGGGGCCAGATGGCCTACTCCTGTTCCTAGTTCTTATGTAATTGTTGGCAGTTTTCTGTGATGTCTTTGCCAGTTTGCACAATCTGTACTCGCTTTATTGCTTTGCTTAAAAGATTTGTGAGTGAGAGCTCAATTCCTTCGAACTAGCCTGTTTTTCAAACGGTGTGAAGGCTTAATTTCTGTCATTTGTTCTTCTAACTGGTGAACTAAAATGACTCTTGCTTTATTTGTCTTATCTCACTTCCGTGTATCTCACCATTTTCTCTGTTCCACAGGGGCTGCTTCGGGATCCCACCCATCTTTGATCATTGTTTTTTTTGTACCAGAGTATTTTGCTCTTACCCGAATGCCCGACTCGTGGATCCCGGGCGACCCCAGAAAAGTGGCCTCATGCCTCTTTTCTTTTCCATGTTGTGTTAACCATGTCATCTCTATCACCCGTGTATCTGGTGTGACTAGGCGACTGTGCTCAGAGGCTTTACCTATCGTCCACTCCCGTAGGGTGGTGGTCCTGGCTTGGCACTGTGTCACGATAAATTCCGCGACCCGTTATTCACTCAACAGTCTGTGCGTCTCGGATTCCCAACTAACTCTGGCCGTCACGTGAGAGCTCAGTTGCCCCCTTAATTCAGGCTCAGCATGGATCCTCGAGCAGCCAATTAGTACTGAAGAAAATGGTATAGCGGACCAACAAAACAAAACCAAAAAAAAGAAATTTTAAACTGAGTCTTTTACTCACTTGGCCTTGATACTAGATTCGTTGGATGTTACCTCACCGTCCGTTCGCCTCGCCGAGTGACTCTAATTTCTGGCGGTCAAAGGTTTGACTACTCTCCTTTCCACCGGCTCGGGGGGGGGGGGCGCGGGAGAGGGAGTTGGGATGTCAGGGAGGGAGAAGGGGATGTCGGGCGGTGGGGGGGGAAGAAGAGGAGAGATTTGGGGGGGGGGGGGGGGGGGGAGGAGAGGAGAGTACCCAATGGCAGCGCCTCACAGACCGCATGGTTCGGTTCGAGTAGCAGTTGAATGTATTTAAGAGCATGCAGATGGCGGAAAGCGTCATATACAGGAGTTAGAGAGACGTGGTCATGCCCAAGTTGCAGATAGATGGGTGACCGCTAGAAAGGGCAGGCAGTCAGTGCAGGAATCCCCTGTGGCTGTCCCTCTCTCTAACAAGTATACCGTTTGGATATGTTCGCACCACAAGTGCCAGGCAATGACCATCTCCTGCAAGAGAGGATCTAACCATCGCCCCATGACGTTCAATGGCATCACCATCGCTGAATCCCACACAATCAACACCCTGGGTTACCATTGATCAGAAACTGAATTGGACTAGCCACATTAATACTGTGGCTACCAGGGCAGGTCAAAGGCTCGGAATCCTACAGCGAGTAACTCACCTCTTGACCCCCCCTAAGCCTGTCCACCATCTACAAGGCACAAGTCAGGAGTGTAATGGAATACTCTTCACTTGCCTGGATGAGCTCAGCTCCAACACTCAAGAAGCTCAACACCATCCAGGACAAAGCAGCCCCACTCGATTGTTTCCCCCTTCCACAAACATTCAAACCCTCCACCACGTCCACAGTGGCAGCCATGTGTACCATCTACAAGATGCACTGCAGTAACTCACCAAGGTTCCTTCGACAACACCTTCCAAACCCACGACCATTACAATCTAGAAGCGCAAGAGCAGAAAGTATCTGGGAACTCCACCACCTGGAGGTTCCCCTCCAAGTCACTCACTATCCTGATTTGGAAATATATTGGCCATTCCTTCACTGTAGGCCAACAAGCTGAAACTCCCTCCCTAACAGCACAGTGGGTGTACCTACACCTCAAGGACCGCAATGGTTCAAGAAGGCAGCTCACCACCACCTTCTTAAGGGCAACTAGGGATGTGAAATAAATGCTGGTCTAACCAGTGACGCCCACATCCCGTAAGTGAATTAAAAAAAGACACACAACTTCACCCCGGTGACCCATCGAGTGTAACTTGCAGTGCAGCCAATCTCCCTCTGCCGCTGGTGGGCTGGGGACAGGCAGTTAAAATGAATGTTTTGCCTTGGTTTCTGTTTTTATTTCAATGTCGGCCGGTCTTTTTACCCAAGCTCTCCTTCAGACGTGGACAAGTTGAACTCCTCGTTCATTTTGGTGATTGTTTTTCAGAGAGGATGACAGGCGGGGGTGGGGTTAGACCTCAAACGTGTTGCATTATTATTGGGCGGCAAATGTGGAGAAGGTGTGGGGCAGGAGCAAGGAGTTTGGGGGGTGGGGGTGTGGGATTCAGTGTGTAAAGATGGAGGCAGGTTTGTGTATGGGGGCACTGGCAACGGCGCCTGTTGACGGTCTGAAATACTCAATCTTTTCTTGACCGCGCTGAGTTGTAAAAGTTGCATTTATTTGAAATTGCTGTGTGCACACGGGAAACAGATTCTGCTGCCACCCTATTACCCCCTTTTCATACTTGTACTTGGTTTGGCCTGCCCACCAGGCCTTCTGCTCAGTGGCGGGTGCGTCTGGGTTGTATCCTTTCTCCCTCATCTTTGCAAGTAACTTACTTTTATCGGTTACTGTCATCTTTGCGATCGATGTCTCGGATCCCCATCTACCTTGCTCTTGCTGCCTGTTTTATTGGATCCAATCATCTCTGCTGTTTGCTCTCACACACACTCTACTCCTGCGGGGTTCCTTCTCCGTGGCTCTACCCTCTCGCGGTTACTCCTGCGGCTGCTCCTTTCTCACACTAGGCGAGAGCCTTCCAACTCTTTCTCCTGTGGTATTTAGTCCTACGGGTTTTACTTTTAACCAGGCACTTCAACCTCCAGAGCAAGTTCCTTAACAGGTTTTCCTTAACTGAACTACCCGATCCCACACCCCGGTTTCCCCCAACGATTTTTGCTCTACCTCACGTGGTCAGACTCTTCCTCCGTTTCGTTCTTTGGAATCACAACTTGCGGTCGGCCAACGACTAACGAGAAATCGCTCCCTAACTATGGGTGGTAGATAAAAAACTCACCCGATTTTTTGCCACATAGTCGCCGGTAGTCCTTGCCGATGCCCTTGTTCGCAGCGACAAGTGTTGGAGGGAAGGAATACATGAGTCTTTTCTCGACCGGGTGGAGTTGTAAAAGTTGCGTTTATTCGAAATTGCTGTGTGCACACAGGAGACAGAGTTTGCTGCTACCCGTAGCTCGCAAAAGTCAGCTCTGATCATATTCAAGGTTGCATGCATATATGTTTCAAGTTCTTTCAGAGTTACAAGCAGGCATTGACGTCATCGATTTATTCCAAACAATACAAGCTGATCAGTAGGCGTAATTTTCTGGGCCCCTTAATGGGAAAACAATTTACTAATGCAATGGTAATCTATGGGATGAACCTGGAGGAGGATAGGGTGTCCATGTTAGGAGATTAAGGTGAAGTGGAGGAGGACCTGGGGGAGGTGGGGGGCACTGGAAGAGGAACTGTGGTGTGAGGTCCTGTGGAGGGTAAATGCCTCGACTTTGTGTGTGAAGCTGGGGCTGATACAGCTGAAGGTAGTTTATAGGGCGCACCTCACAAAACCAGGACCGAGCCTGCCAGGGGATGGGAATGTCTGTGAGCAGTGTGGGAGGGCCCTGCAAACCATGTTCAGATAGTTTTAGAATCATAGAAAAAATAAGAGGAGGCCATTCGGCCCTTCGAGCCTGCTCCGCCATTCATTATGATCTTGGCTGATCTCCAACTGAGTAGTCTAATCCCACTTTCCCCTAATAGCCTTTGATCCCCTTCGCCCCAAGTGCGATATCTAACTGCTTCTTGGAACCATACAATGTTTTCGCCTCAACTATTTCCTGTGGTAACGAATTCCACTGGCTCACCACTCGCTGGGTGAAGAAATTTCTCCTAACCTCTGTCCTAAATGGTCTACCCGTATTCTTAGACTGTCACCCCTGATTCTGGATACACCCACCCGAAGCTGGAAAGGTTTTGGAGGCCGGTGTTCAGTACTATATCGGGGGTCTTGCATGTGGAGCCCAGTTCCCTAGAAGCCATTTTCTGGGTGTTGGACCGGCTCTTTTTTATGGCAAAAACATTTGTCGACTAAAAATACTTTTTCAAAACAAACGTGCACTCCTGCAGACTGACGAGATGCTGGGTGGGTGAGGTGGAGGCAGCCTGCGCCGCTGTGTCTGCGTCTGGCAGAAATGCCTGTGGCTCCCATTCTTGTTGTGCTGGTATCTGGGGGTTTCTCCACAGATTGCTGAGCCTGTGTTGTTGTCGGCATGAGGAGGCAAGAGGATGATGCTCGTGTCCAGTGAGACGTGGCACTCACTGTCACCATTTCGACTCACTCGGCCGTTTGTGGTGTTCTTGCATCTGGCTCAGGCACTGGCTGGGATGCGGCTGGCACCCAGTCCACACACCTGCTCCAACAGCGCAGGGCAGTCCATTCCACAGGGAATCTCTCTTTTTTTGCATGTCAGCACACAGCTGATGCACATGACTCCCCAAGCGGATGGCTATTCTTTCAATGGAGCAAATGTGCTCAAATCTCTGAGCAATGACTGGGAGCATGTGCTGAATGGACTCCTTCAATGATGTGCCTGTGCCTGGCTCTGCAAAGTCTCAATGCCAAGAGTCCTGCTACTGAGCTAATGATGACATCTAACCAGTCTGTGTTTGGTCTCTGAAATGTGGAGGAGCAGTGAGCGGATCCAGTCTACTGAGTTGGGGAAAAAAGAGTGTATATCTCTGATGGAAGGAGTATTTGGGGCCCTGGACTAGGGTGTAAGAGGAAATGAATGGACAGCTATGGCATTTTTATTAGCGTGAGTAAAAAAAGTTGCTGTGGCAAGGCTATGACTATTGTGGCTGGGAGAAGAGTGAACTCTGTATTTTAGAGGTTCTATCCTTTCAGAAACTGGGAGGGGGAAGACAGAATATGTTTTGAGAATAATGTGCAGGTGTTGTAAGTAACAGGAAATGACTTGGTGAAGCTTGTGACTGCCACATTCTCTTCAGCCACTCTTGTTCCTATATTTAAAAAGGGAGATAGAGCAAATGCAGGGAAGTTAGAAGATAAGTTAGTTTAATGTCAGTGGTAGAAAAATATATAGGACTGGCATTAATAAATCCAACAGGAAATTAATGATAAATGTCTTTACCCAGACAAAAGGCTACAGTGTGGGATGAACTATCACAAGTGGTTTGTGTTGATATATTTAAGGGGAAACTGAATAAGTACATGAAGGAGAAAAGAATAAAAGGTAGACTGATGGTCCGATGTGGCGATAAATCCCCAGCGTGGACCAGTTGTGCCAGCTGGCCTGTTTCTGTGCTGTGCACTTGCTGTAACTCTTGTATTTTTTTTTATCCGTTCATGGGACATGGGAGTTGCAGGCTGGGCCAAGCATTTTTTACCCTGGAGGGGACAGTTCAGAGTAAAACCACATTGCTGTGGGTCTGGAGTCACATGTAGGCCAGACCGGGTAAGGACGGCAGATTTCCTTCCCTAAAGGACATTAGCGAACCAGTTGGGTTTTCATAACAATCGACAATGATTTCATGGCCATCATTCGACTTTGTTTTAATTCCATTCAAATTTCCCGAACTGCAGTGACGGGATTTGAATCTCGGTCCCCAGAGCATTACTCTGGGTCTCTGGTTTACTAGTCCAGTGACAATACCACTACCCCACCACCTGTTGTAAGGTCTGCTATCACATTGGAGTGAGTTGGGAGAAACATAAAAGAATAAAAACATTAACAGTTATTGCTTTAGTTTCTTTTGGACAACTGTTATGGAGCTTGTTTGCATGTTAATGAAATATTAGCAGAATAATGAAGAACTGACACTGCATTACAGGCAACAAGTGAGTCAAACCTTTCTAAATTTGGATAGTTTCCATTAATAAATGTACTTTCCTAAACTATTTTTATGTTGTGTATTCTGTAACTTTTATTAAATATCTCCTTTTTAGTTGTCATACATTGTGAAATGGGTACAGTAGACATAAGGCGATGTGACTAAGGTATGATCTGTAGATGTATTGTGAATTGTACCAGGTCCTGCAATATTATTCTGGCAGGTAAATATATTCTTTAATCTGGCAAAAGAAATTTCAGTTGAATTTTGTGTATCTCTTTATTTATTCAGGTTTACACCTTTGATTTAAATGTTTTAACTGTTATCTGCTTTTTTTCCAGTTCTGAAACAGAATTCAACATCAGTCTAAATGGGAAAGATGTTCTAATCGATGATGGGCAAACCATAAAGTCCATTGGAATAGTCTCTGGGGATTTGATCTGCTTAATACTGCCAGATTCCGTGTCCGCCTCTGGATCGTTGTCAGACTTGAATGTGAACGAACAACCAACATGCTCAAATACTGCTCCGAATCCGGGTCTTCTGAATGGTGGGAATAGACTTGGGTCTGATCACGAGATTGACTCTGGTGCATTCCAACCATCTGAAGCAAATGTCCAAAGTTCTTCATCTGGCGAGTTGTCCATGGTATTTGAAGAAACTCCAGCAAGACATCCCTATGAGCCAATGCTGTGCAGTGAAGCAGTTGATGGAAAGGTGCCACATTCATTAGAAATGTTGTATCATTCTGCTGAGTGCACCAACCCAAAGGATGCCCTGATTATAGTGCTTCACCTCCTTATGCTAGAGGCAGGATACATTCCACAGGTAAACAATTTTGAGTGAAATGAAATTCCGTACATGATCATGTATACAGTGCAACATTACAGCATTGTTGGAGCAGTCGACCCAATTAGAGTGAATTTGCTTCTAATCGACAGAATCATGATTAATCCTCCCATGTCCCTCGTCCACTTTGTTCTGAACATCTTACAGTTGTAACCGTCTTCTCTCTCTCGTTTTCTGGGTTTGTCTTTTCCTAAAGATGTACATTCAAAGATGTGCAGGTTCAGTGGATTGGCCATGCTAAATTGCCTTTACTGTCCAAAAAGGTTAACTGGGATTACTGGGTAGGGTGCTCTTTCCAAGGGCCGATGCAGACTCGATGGGCCGAATGGCCTCCTTCTGCACTGTAAAATCTATGATCTATTTTAAAATGAACCCCTGTCTGAATGGGAAAAGTGAATGATGCTGATGTTGTTTTCAAGCAGTGTATTCAATCCACGGGATGGTGAAAACTGTTTTTTCAATTTCTTTAATTTAAACCAACATAAAAGTTACAGCTTCACAGTAGCCTTGTAAAAGATCCATCAGCACAGGTCAGGCTCAGAGGGTTCTCCCCGTGTCCTAACCAACATTTCTCCTTAAATCAAGGCAGCCAAACACAGATGAATTTGTCATTTATATTTTTGCTATTTTCAAATTAGCTGCCCACTTGTCTGTAAAGCAAGGGTAGCTGCATTTAGTGCTTTAGGATGTTGTGAGGACATGGGAAAGGTGCTCTGTAATGTAAATTTGTTCTTTATATTTCCAGGTAAATGAATGTGCTTCTCTGACAAGCCAATGACTAACAATATCTCACAAACAATACATTAATGCCTGTTTAGATTTTTTTGGTGACATTAGTTGAGGGAAAAATGTTGGCCAGGGCATAAAAATATCTCACTGCTCCTGTTCAGCTTGTGTCACTGAATGTTTAACATCCACATAAACAACTGGGAGACGCAGATGGGGCCACATAGTGACTTACTTGCAGGGCAATAGTTCCAACCTGTAGCCCCTCTTCTACTGAACTGATTATGAATTTAGGTCCCCAAATTTCTTGTCCAATTGAACAGAGGGACCCAGGAGTGTATGCACTCAAATCCTTGAAGGTGGCCATAAAAGTTGAGAAGGCTGCTAATACAACCAAAGACCCGAAGAAGAACAGAGTGCAAAAACAGAGACATTACCTAAAACCTTTGCAAAACGTTGGTTAGGTCCTCCTTCAAACAGTTTTTTAATATCCTGTGGCTGGGAAACCGTTCTCGTTTGATGTTGAAGTTAACAATCCATTCAGCAGCTTCAGCTTGATAGTGGGAATGGCTGTGATTTCACCACTGCACAAGCTCAGTATTTGGGCGAAAGTCTGACTTTATGACCATCGTCACAATTTGAGTTCCTCGTGTTCCACTTGTCGAGTAAGTGACCACTTCTTCCCTTCTCCGTCCTCAAGTGGTTGAGGGTTAAACAGATTTTCTGTTGAAGGTCGAAACCTAGAAAGTCAATATTTGGATCTGTTGCCTGTTTGTGGTTAAGGGCAGCTCAGTGGTACAGTGGTTAGCACTGCTGCCTCACAGCGCTGGGGACTCTGGTTCAATTCCGGCCTTGGGTCACTGTCTGTGGAGTTTGCATGTTCTCCCCGTGTCTGCGTGGGTTTCCTCCGGGTGCTCTGGTTTCCTCCCACAGTCCAAAGATGTGCAGGTTAGGTAGGGTATGGGGATAGGGTGGGGGTGTGGGCCAGTGCAGAGTGGATGGGCTGAATGGATGTTTTTTTTTTTTGATGTCCTGTGTTAATGAGAGAGCTCTGTTGCTGTCAGTTGGTGGTGGTTGAGGAAGATGTTTTCCCTGCAGGACGGTCAATAATAGCTAATGCAGGAAGCCACTCGAGCTGCATTGATCTCCGTGCCACGGAAATAATACTCCTGGCTTCCAGAAGGTGGAGATTCATCATGTTTATGTGGTGGCTTGTGAGTCAGGTTAAACAGCAGAAATTAAAAGAAGATTTGATAGAAAAGTTAGAGGGAACTTAGAAAGGAAATTAGGAGAGCAAAAAGTGGATGTGAAAGGATACTGGCAGGTAAAATAAAGGAAAATCCAAAGTTGTTTCCAATTCTAAGATTGGAAATTAGCAAACGTGACACCACTGTTTAAAAAAGGAGGTAGGCAGAAAGCGGGTAATTATAGGCCAGTGAGCTTAACTTCGGTAGTAGGGAAGACGCTGGAATCCATCATCAAGGAAGAAATAGCGAGGCATCTGGATGGAAATTGTCCCATTGGGCAGACGCAGCATGGGTTCATAAAGGGCAGGTCGTGCCTAACTAATTTAGTGGAATTTTTTGAGGACATTAACAGTGCGGTAGATAACGGGGAGCCAATGGATGTGGTATATCTGTATTTCCAGAAAGCCTTCGACAAGGTGCCACACAAAAGGTTGCTGCATAAGATAAAGATGCATGGCATATACAGTGAATGGTAGAACCCTCAAGAGTATTGAAAGTCAGAGAGATCTAGGTGTACAGGTCACAAAGGAGCAACACAGGTGGAGAAGGTAGTCAAGAAGGCATACGGCTTCTTGCCTTCATTGGCCGGGGCATTGAGTATAAGAATTGGCAAGTCATGTTGCAGCTGTATAGAACCTTAGTTAGGCCTCACTTGGAGTATCGTGTTCAATTCTGGTCGCCACACTACCAGAAGGATGTGGAGGCTTTAGAGAGAGTGCAGAAGAGATTTACCAGAATGTTGCCTGGTATGGAGGGCATTAGCTATGAGGAGCGGTTGAATAAACTCTGTTTGTTCTCACTGGAACAATGGAGGTTGAGGGGCGACCTGATAGAGGTCTACAAAATTATGAAGGGCATAGACAGAGGGGATAGTCAGAGGCTTTTCACCAGGGTAGAGAGGTCAATTACTAGGGGGCATAGGTTTAAGGTGAGAGGGGCAAGGTTTAGAGTAGATGTACGAGGCAAGTTTTTTACACAGAGGGTAGTGGGTGCCTGGAATCCGCAACCGGAGGAGGTGGTGGAAGCAGGGACGATAGTGACATTTAAGGGGCATCTTGACAAATACATGAATAGGATGGGAATAGAGGGATACGGACCCAGGAAGTGTAGAAGATTGTAGTTTAGTCGGGCAGCATGGTCGGCACGGGCTTATCGGGCCGAAGGGCCTGTTCCTGTGCTGTACATTTCTTTGTTCTTTGTATTAAGGGTGAAGTCGTAGCATGGATCGAGGATTGCTTAATTAATAGAAAGCAAAGAGTGGGGATTAATGGGTGTTTCTCTGGTTGGCAATCAGTAGCTAGTGGTGTCCCTCAGGGATCAGTGTTGGGCCCACAATTGTTCACAATTTACATAGATGATTTGGAGTTGGGGACCAAGGGCAATATGTCCAAGTTTGAAGACGACACTAAGATGAGTGGTAAAGCAAAAAGTGCAGAGGATACCGGAAGTCGACAGAGGGATTTGGATAGGCTAAGTGAATGGGCTAGGATCTGGCAGATGGAATACAATGTCGACAAATGTGAGGTTATCCATATTGGTAGGAATAACAGCAAAAGGGATTATTATTTAAATGATAAAATATTAAAACATGCTGCTGTGCAGAGAGACCTGGGTGTGCTAGTGCATGAGTCGCAAAAAGTTGGCTTACAGGTGCAACAGGTGAGTAAGAAGGCAAATGGAATTTTGTCCTTCATTTCTAGAGGGATGAAGTTTAAGACTAGGGAGGTCATGCTGCAATTGTATAAGGTGTCAGTGAGGCCACACCTGAAGTATTCTGTTCAGCTTTGGTCTCCTTACCTGAGAAAGGACGCACTGGCACTGGAGGGTGTGCAGAGGAGATTCACTAGGTTAATCCCAGAGTTGAAGGGGTTGGATTACGAGGCGAGGTTGAGTAGACTGGGACTGTACTCGTTGGAATTTAGAAGGATGAGGGGGGATCTTATAGAAACATATAAAATTATGAAGTGAATAGATAGGATAGATGTGGACAGGTTGTTTCCATTGGCGGGTGAAAGCAGAACTAGGGGGCATAGCCTCAAAATAAGGGGAAGTAGATTTAGGACTGAGTTTAGGAGGAACTTCTTCACCCAAAGGGTTGTGAATCTATGGAATTCCTTGCCCTGTGAAGCAGTAGAGGCTCCTTCATTAAATGTTTTGAAGATAAAGATAGATATCTTTTTTGAAGAATAAAGGGATTAAGGGTTATGGTGTTCGGGCCGGAAAGTGGAGCTGAGTCCACAAAAGATCAGCCATGATTTCATTGAATGGCAGAGCAGGCTCGAGGGGCCAGGTGGCTTACACCTGCTCCGAGTTCTTATGTTATGTTTTACAATTACATTAAGGGCAAAAGGATAACTAGGGAGTCCCCCATTAAGGACCACGGGTAATTTGTGTGTGAAACCGGAGGATGTAAGTAGGGTTCTAAATGAATATTTAGTGTCAGTGCTCACTCGTGCGAGGGACAGTGTAGGTATAGAAATCCGGGAGAAGGACTGTAATAAAATTAAAGAGAATAACATAGAGAGCAGGTTCTGGGTGGTCTGACAGGCTTAATAGTTGACAAATATCCAGGGTCAGATGAAATGTATCCCAGGCTGCTGAGTGAGGGAAGGGAGGAAATAACAGGGCCGGTGGCAATAATTTTCAATTCCTCTCTGGCCACAGGAGAGGTGCTGGAGGATAGTCAACGTGGTTCCATTATTCAAGAACAGAGGAAGGGATGAACCAGGAAACTACAGGCCAGTCAGTCTAACCTCAGTGGTGGGGAAACTATTGGAAGCATTTTGAGAGACAGAATTAATCTGTATTTGGCGAGGCCGGGATTAAGCAGGAACAGTCAGCATGGTTTTGTTAAGGGCAGGTCAAGTCTGACCAACTTGATTGAATTTTGCAAAGAGATGATCAGGTGTGTAGATGAAGCCTACTTGGACTTCAGCAAAGCTTTTGATGAGCTTTGACATGGAAGACTGATAGCGAAGGTAAGAGCCCATGGATCCAAGGAAATTTGGCAAATTGGATCCATATTTGGCTGAGTGGAGGAAGCAGAGGGTGATGGTTGAGGGGTGTTTTTCTGACTGGAAGCCTGTCCAGTGGGGTCCCACAGGGATCAGTGTTGGAGCCCTTTTAGTGTGCGGTTTATATAAATGATTTGGACATGACTAGGTGGTAAATAGTGAGAAGGATAGCCTTAGATTATAGGAGGATATAGACAGACTGGTCAGATGGGCTGATCAATGACAAATTGAATCAATCGGATAAGTGCAATGTGATGCACTTAAGTAAGACAAACAAGGCAAGGGAATACATGATAAACAGCAGGACCCTGGGAAGCACCGAAGATCAGAGGGACCTTGGTGTGCATGTGAACCGATCCCTTAAGGTAGCAGAGCAGGTGGACACAGTGGTTAATAAGGTATATGGTATACTTGCTTTTATTAGCCGAGGCACAGAGTTTAAGAACAAGGAGGTTACGCTGAAACTGTATAAAATGTTGGTTAGACCGTAGCTAGGGTATTGTGCACAGTTCTGGATTCCACATTATAGGAGGGATGGGCTAGCAAGGGTGCAGAGGATATTTACCAGGATGTTGCCTGGGCTGGAGAGTGTTCGTTATGAAGAAAGATTGGATAGACTGGGGTTGTTTTCCTTGGAGCAGAGGAGACTGAGGGGGGACATGATTGAGATGTATAAAATTATGAGGGACAGAGATAGGGAGAAACCTTTCCCCTTGGTGGAGGGATCAAAGACCAGGGGGCAGAGATTTAAGGTAAGGGGCAGGAGGTTTAGAGGGGATGTGAGGGAAAACCTTTTCACCCAGAAGGTGGTAGGAGTCTGGAACTTACTGCCTGAAAGGCGGGTGGAGGCAGAGACCTTAATAACATTTATGAAGTATTTAGATGTGCACTTGCGATCCCAGGGCAGACAAGACCACGGGCCAAGTGCTGGGAAATGGGATTAGAATAGTTAGCTGGTTGTTTATGACTGCCGCAGAGCTGAAGGGCCTTTTCTGTGCAGTAGACCTCTTAAGTTTTGAAAGGTTTTGTTAGAATAAATAAAGAGCAACTGGTTTTAGTAGACACAGTGACATTTTTTATACAGAAAATTGTACTGGAATATTGAATCTGAAAGTGGTGGAAGCAGATTTAATATTTGTTTAATGGTGTTCTAATAGAACATAGAAAATACAGCACAGAACAGGCCCTTCGGCCCCCGATGTTGTGCCGAACCTTTGTCCTAGATTAATCATAGATTATCATTGAATTTACAGTGCAGAAGGAGGCCATTCGGCCCTTTGAGTCTGCACCGGCTCTTGGAAAGAGCCCCCTACCCAAACTCAACACCTCCACCCAACACCAAGGGCAATTTGGACATTAAGGGCAATTTATCATTGTCCAATTCACCTAACCCGCACATCTTTGGACTGTGGGAGGAAACCGGAGCACCCGGAGGAAACCCACGCAGACACGGGGAGGACGTGCAGACTCCGCACAGACAATGACCCAAGCCGGAATCGAACCTGGGACCATGGAGCTGTGAAGCAATTGTGCTATCCACAATGCTACCGTGCTGCCCTTAAGAACAAATAAATCTACACTATATCATTTTACCGTAATCCATGTACCTATCCAATAGCTGCTTGAAGGTCCCTAATGTTTCCGACTCAACTACTTCCACAGGCAGTGCATTCCATGCCCCCACTACTCTCTGGGTAAAGAACCTACCTCTGATATCCCTCCTATATCTTCCACCTTTCACCTTAAATTTATGTCCCCTTGTAATGGTGTGTTCCACCCGGGGAAAAAGTCTCTGACTGTCTACTCTATCTATTCCCCTGATCATCTTATAAACCTCTATCAAGTCGCCCCTCATCCTTCTCCGCTCTAATGAGAAAAGGCCTAGCACCCTCAACCTTTCCTCGTAAGACCTACTCTCCATTCCAGGCAACATCCTGGTAAATCTTCTTTGCAACTTTTCCAGAGCTTCCACATCCTTCCTAAAATGAGGCGACCAGAACTGTACACAGTACTCCAAATGTGGCCTTACCAAAGTTTTGTACAGCTGCATCATCACCTCAAGGCTCTTAAATTCAATCCCTCTGTTAATGAACGCGAGCACACCATAGGCCTTCTTCACAGCTCTATCCACTTGAGTGGCAACTTTCAAAGATGTATGAACATAGACCCCAAGGTCTCTCTGCTCCTCCACATTGCCAAGAACTCTACCGTTAACCCTGTATTCCGCATTCATATTTGTCCTTCCAAAATGGACAACCTCACACTTTTCAGGGTTAAACTCCATCTGCCACTTCTCAGCCCAGCTCTGCATCCTATCTATGTCTCTTTGCAGCCGACAACAACCCTCCTTACTATCCACAACTCCACCAATCTTTGTATCGTCTGCAAATTTACTGACCCACCCTTCAACTCCCTCATCCAAGTCATTAATGAAAATCACAAACAGCAGAGGACCCAGAACTGATCCCTGCGGTACGCCACTGGTAACTGGGATCCAGGCTGAATATTTGCCATCCACCACCACTCTCTGACTTCTATCGGTTAGCCAGTTTGTTATCCAACTGGCCAAATTTCTCACTATCCCATGCCTCCTTACTTTCTGCATAAGCCTACCATGGGGAACTTTATCAAATGCCTTACTAAAATCCATGTACACTACATCCACTGCGTTACCTTCATCCACATGCTTGGTCACCTCCTCAAAGAATTCAATAAGATTTGTTAGGCAAGACCTACCCTTCACAAATCCGTGCTGACTATCCCTAATCAAGCAGTGTCTTTCCAGATGCTCAGAAATCCTATCCTTCAGTACCCTTTCCATTACTTTGCCTACCACCGAAGTAAGACTAACTGGCCTGTAATTCCCAGGGTTATCCCTAGTTCCTTTTTTGAACAGGGGCACGACATTCGCCACCCTCCAATCCCCTGGTACCACCCCTGTTGACAGTGAGGATGAAAAGATAATTGCCAACGGCTCTGCAATTTCATCTCTTGCTTCCCATAGAATCCTTGGATATATCCCGTCAGGCCCGGGGGACTTGTCTATCCTCAAGTTTTTCAAAATGCCCAACACATCTTCCTTCCTAACAAGTATTTCCTCGAGCTTACCAATCTGTTTCACACAGTCCTCTCCAACAATATCGCCCCTCTCATTTGTAAATACAGAAGAAAAGTACTCATTCAAGACCTCTCCTATCTCTTCAGACTCAATACACAATCTCCCGCTACTGTCCTTGATTGGACCTACCCTTGCTCTAGTCATTCTCATATTTCTCACATGTGTGTAAAAGGCCTTGGGGTTTTCCTTGATCCTACCCGCCAAAGATTGTTCATGCCCTCTCTTAGCTCTCCTAATCCCTTTCTTCAGTTCCCTCCTGGCTATCTTGTATCCCTCCAATGCCCTGTCTGAACCTTGTTTCCTCAGCCTTACATAAGTCACCTTTTTCCTCTTAACAAGACATTCAACCTCTCTTGTCAACCATGGTTCCCTCACTCGACCATCTCTTCCCTGCCTGACAGGGACATACATATCAAGGACACGTAGCACCTGTTCCTTGAACAAGTTCCACATTTCACTTGTGTCCTTCCCTGCCAGCCTATGTTCCCAACTTATGCACTTCAATTCTTGTCTGACAACATCGTATTTACCCTTCCCCCAATTGTAAACCTTGCCCTGTTGCACGTACCTATCCCTCTCCATTACTAAAATGAAAGTCACAGAATTGTGGTCACTATCTCCAAAATGCTCCCCCACTAACAAATCTATCACTTGCCCTGGTTCATTACCAAGTACTAAATCCAATATTGCCCCTCCTCTGGTCGGACAATCTACATACTGTGTTAGAAAAGCTTCCTGGACACACTGCACAAACACCACCCCATCCAAACAATTTGATCTAAAGAGTTTCCACTCAATATTTGGGAAGTTAAAGTCACCCATGACTACTACCCTGTGACTTCTGCACCTTTCCAAAATCTGTTTCCCAATCTGTTCCTCCACATCCCTGCTACTATTGGGGGGCCTATAGAAAACTCCTAACAAGGTGACTGCTCCTTTCCTATTTCTGACTTCAACCCATACTACCTCAATAGGGTGATACTCATCGAACTGCCTTTCTGCAGCTGTTATACTATCTCTAATTAATAATGCCACCCCCCCACCTCTTTTACCACCCTCCCTAATCTTATTGAAACATCGATAACCAGGGACCTCCAACAACCATTTCTGCCCCTCTTCTATCCAAGTTTCCGTGATGGCCACCACATCGTAGTCTCAAGTACCGATCCATGCCTTAAGTTCACCCACCTTATTCCTGATGCTTCTTGCGTTGAAGTATACACACTTCAACCCATCTCCGTGCCTGCAAATACTCTCCTTTGTCAGTGTTCCCTTCCCCACTGCCTCATTACACGCTTTGGCGTCCTGAATATCGGCTACCTTAGTTGCTGGACTACAAATCCGGTTCCCATTCCCCTGCCAAATTAGTTTAAACCCTCCCGAAGAGTACTAGCAAACCTCCCTCCCAGGATATTGGTGCCCCTCTGGTTCAGATGCAACCCGTCCTGCTTGGACAGGTCCCACCTTCCCCAGAATGCGCTCCAATTATCCAAATACCTGAAGCCCTCCCTCCTACACCATTCCTGCAGCCACGTGTTCAGCTGCACTCTCCCTATTCCTAGCCTCGCTATCACGTGGCACCGGCAACAAACCAGAGATGACAACTCTGTCTGTCCTGGCTTTCAACTTCCAGCCTAACTCCCTAAACTTGTTTATTACCTCCACACCCCTTTTCCTACCTATGTCGTTGGTACCAATGTGCACCACGACTTCTGGCTGCTCACCCTCCCCCTTAAGGATCCTGAAGACACGATCCGAGACATCCCTGGCCCTGGCACCCGGGAGGCAACATACCTTCCGGGAGTCTCGCTCGCGACCACAGAATCTCCTATCTATTCCCCTAACCATTGAATCTCCTACAACTATTGCTTTTCTATTCTCCCCCCTTCCCTTCTGAGCCCCAGAGCCAGACTCCGTGCCAGAGACCTGACCGCTAGGGCCTTCCCCCGGTAGGTCATCCCCCCCAACAGCATCCAAAACGGTATACTTGTTTTGAAGGGGAACGGCCACGAGGGATCCCTGCACTGTCTGCTTGTTTGTTTTTTTCCCCCTGACTGTAACCCAGCTATTCTTGTCCTGTACCTTGGGTGTGGTTACCTCCCTGTAACTCTTCTCAATCACGCCCTCTGCCTCCCGGATGATCCGAAGTTCATCCAGCTTCAGCTCCAGTTCCCTAACACGGTCTTTGAGGAGCTGAAGTTGGGTGCACTTCCCACAGGTATAGTCAGTGGGGACACCGGTGGTATCCCTCACCACCCACATCCTACAGGAGGAGCATGTAACTGGCCTAGCCTCCATCCCCTCTTACCTTACAGAATATAGCTGCTGTGGACTAACTAGATCTCCGCCCTCCGACTCTGCTCCCAGTCAGCTACACTTCCTGTAAACTCCTGGCTCTCTTCGCACTCTTTGCGGAAATGTAGGAAATGAAGTGCTTTTATTTTAGCGCATGTTTCTGACTCGCGCTGTCTCCATTTTTGTGTGTGGTTATTGCACATGCTTCCCTTTCCTGCTCCCTCCCTCGCACTTCTCTCTCCCACTCCCTTCTCCTTGCTGTTTCCCCCTGGCTTCATCCCGAACCTCCCTCACCAATTTCAACCCTGAACTCCCGCTTGCCACTTCCTCTCCAAAACCTTTGCCTTTTCCTCTGCCGTGCTTGCCTTCACTCAGCCCTCGGTGGGAGCAAGAGGCGTGATGAATGAGAGGGTGTAAGAATTTTAGATAAATATTTTTTTGAAATGCTGTTTAAATCTGTTTTGAGTCACGAATGATAAACTTACTGCAGAATGGCCAAAGTTTGTTCCACTAGATGGAGCCATTGACTACAAAAACTTAATTCTGATCTTTTTAAACAATCTTTTTAGCCTAGTGCAGAAGTTAAATGAAGTACTGTCAGAAAGATAACTACATATTCAGATCTTTGTGATGCAAGAGCCCTTCCTGTTTATTTCCTTATTTCCTTTATTTTATTTTTGGATCATGGACCCATAATCGGAACCTGCCTTTAAGCAGAAAACCCAAGCTGAAGCAGCCTGCTTATCAGGACATTGTGTTCCCAGGTTTTGGAGAAGAGAAACCAGACCCAGTGGCACAGAATGAATGGTAGGAACCCGGTTTGGAGGAAGTCGGTTTGATTGATTGGCTGCATACCGGTGGGTTGGCTAGGAACAGTGTTCTGCCTGAGAACAATCAGTGATTGGTTCCTGTGTGATGTTTTCTTGAGAGCTTGGTTGAAGTGTTTAGACCTGGGAAGGGGCAGGAGCGTGCTGTCCCTTGTTGAAAGAACTGCTTTATTGTTCTAAAACCAGTTTGCTGTAAACTTGAAAAGATTGTGAATCTACAAAAAGGTAGACAACTTTGCGAGAGAAAACCAGCAGAAGTTTTTGAACCCCGGAAGGAAGAGGGTTTCTCCCTCTCTCTGCTGCCAGTGGCCTGCTGTCTCGGTGAAGCTGAAGGAAAAGAGAGAACCCAACTGAAGGCCTAACCTTGCGAAAAAACTAACTTGAAGACCTGAATCTGGAGATCCCTTATCCTTTTATTTTATATTTTCTTTACTACCCTCTTCCCTCGGGGTGTGTTTGTGTGCGGTATTGGTGTGTGTGTATATAGAGAGTGCAGGGAGTTAGGGTGGGGGGTTGCAGATCAGATTGGGTCTTGTCATCCTTTGACCGCCATTATTTAATTCTGCTTAATTGGTCTTGGCCTTTGTGCATGGTGAATCTTGATATAACAATGAACTGTTTTCAATGTCTTTTCTTAATATGATTTCCGACACATGTTTGTATAATGTGTATACACTTTGATTTTGCAGCTCGTCACTGTCCCTGTACCTAATTGTTACATTTGAATGCATTCTTTGCAGCATATGCATTTTAACAAAATATGTAAGACGGCTTTGTGTTAATCTTTAACATAAAATCCCTTTAGGGGCAGACAGAGTAATTTGTGAAAGTTTAAAAATAAATCCTGTGATTAAACTGCTAATGAATTAATAGTTTTGGAATAAATAACCAGTGATAGATTTTAGAGATCTAACTTAAATGTAAAGACTTAAAAAAGGTAACATAATATATAACTACTTATAAAAGGTGACTAATGCCTGTTCTTTTCTTGATCCTGGATTACATTGTCATAGTCAAGGCACACTGCTTGCAACCTGATGTCACTGGCATATGTTTCAATACATAGTTTTGCATTGTTGTAAGGTACATGCAATAATTATGTTCAGCTTAACAGAAGTTTGTAGTTTTTCAAAATTACAGTGTTGTATAAAGAATTTCAATTCAGCCAAGCCTTTTAAATTAACTAACGAGTCATTTAAAGTCTTCAATTAAAATTAACTGGAGTCTAACTTTCAAAATCACCAGTTTCTGGCTACCCGACTCATTCAGTATAACAATATAGAGAAGTAAGAAGTCTTACAACACCAGGTTAAAGTCCAACAGGTTTGTTTCAAACACTAGCTTTCAGAGCACTGCTCTTTCCTCAGGTGAATGAAAAGGTGGGAGACAAAGTCAAAGATGCAAGACGATTCTTTGAATGCAAGCATTTGCAGATAATTAAGTCTTTACAGAGCCAGAGTTCAGAGTCCCCTTGTTCAAGAAGGGGAGTAGAGACAACCCCGGTAACTATAGACCAGTGAGCCTTACTTCTGTTGTGGGCAAAATCTTGGAAAGGTTTATAAGAGATAGGATGTATAATCATCTGGAAAGGAATAGTTTGATTAGAGATAGTCAACACGGTTTTGTGAAGGGTAGGTCGTGCCTCACAAACCTTATTGAGTTCTTTGAGAAGGTGGCCAAACAGGTGGATGAGGATAAAGCAGTATATGGTGTAAAGGTGTATATGGATTTCAGTAAAGCGTTTGATAAGGTTCCCCACGGTAGGCTACTGCAGAAAATATGGAGGCATGGGATTGAGGGTGATTCAGCAGTTTGGATCAGAAATTGGCTAGCTGGAAGAAGACAAAGGGTGGTGGTTGATGGGAAATGTTCAGACTGGAGTCCAGTTACTAGTGGTGTACCACAAGGATCTGTTTTGGGGCCACTGCTGTTTGTCATTTTTATAAATGACCTGGAGGAGGACGTAGAAGGATGGGTGAGTAAATTTGCAGATGACACTAAAGTCGGTGGAGTTGTGGACAGTGCGGAAGGATGTTACAAGTTACAGAGGGACATAGATAAGCTGCAGCGCTGGGCTGAGAGGTGGCAAATGGAGTTTAATGCAGAAAAGTGAGGTGATTCATTTTGGAAGGAATAACAGGAAGACAGAGTACTGGGCTGATGGTAAGATTCTTGGCAGTGTGGATGAGCAGAGATCTTGGTGTCCATGTACATAGATCCCTGAAAGTTGCCACCCAGGTTGAGAGGGTTGTTAAGAAGGCGTACGGTGTGTTTGCTTTTATTGGTAGAGGGATTGAGTTTCGGAGCCGTCATGTTGCAGCTATACAACACTCTGGTACTGCCGCATTTGGAGTATTGCGTGCAATCCTGGTTGCCGCATTATAGGAAGGATGTGGAAGCATTGGAAAGGGTGCAGAGGAGATTTACCACAATGTTGCCTGGTATGGAGGGAAGATCTTATGAGGAAAGGCTGAGGGACTTGAGGCTGTTTTCGTTAGAGAGAAGAAGGTTAAGAGGTGACTTAATTGAGGCATCCAAGATGATCAGAGGATTGGATAGGGTGGACAGTGAGAGCCTTTATCCTCGGATGGTGATGTCTAACACGAGGGGACATAGCTTTAAATTGAGGGGAGATAGATATAGGACAGATGTCAGAGGTAGGTTCTTTACTCAGAGAGTAGTAAGGGCGTGGAATGCCCTGCCTGCAACAGTAGTGGACTCGCCAACACTAAGGACATTCAAATGGTCATTGGATAGACACATGGACGGTAAGGGAATAGTGTAGATGGGTTTCACAGGTCGGCGCAACATCGAGGGCCGAAGGGCCTGTACTGCGCTGTAATGTTCTATGTTCTAGAGAGGGGGGTAACCCCAGGTTAAGGAGGTGTGACTTGTCTCAAGCCAGGACAGTTGGTAGGATTTTGCAAGCCCAGGCCAGATGGTGGGGGGGTGAATGTAATGAGACATGAATCTAAGGTCCCGGTTGAGGCCGTACTCGTGTGCGGAACTTGACTACAGGTTTCTGCTCGGCGTTTCTGCGTTGTCGCGCGTCCTGAAGGCCGCCTTGGAGAACGCTTACCTGGAGATCAGAGGCTGAATGCCCTCGACTGCTGAAGTGTTCCCCGACTGGAAGGGAACATTCCTGCCTGGCGATTGTCACTGGATGTCCGTTCATCCGTTGTCGCAGCGTCTGCAAGGTCTCGCCAATGTACCACGCTACGGGACATAGAACATAGAACATAGAGCATAGAAAATACAGCACAGAACAGGCCCTTCGGCCCACGATGTTGTGCCGAACCTTTGTCCTAGATTAATAATAGATTATCATTGAATTTACAGTGCAGAAGGAGGCCATTCGGCCCCCTGAGTCTGCACCGGCTCTTGGAAAGAGCACCCTACCCAAACTCAACACCTCCACCCAACACCAAGGGCAATTTTGGACATTAAGGGCAATTTATCATTGGCCAATTCACCTAACCTGCACATCTTTGGACTGTGGGAGGAAACCGGACCACCCGGAGGAAACCCACGCAGACACGGGGAGGACGTGCAGACTCCACACAGACAGTGAACCAAGCCGGAATCGAACCTGGGACCCTGGAGCTGTGAAGCAATTGTGCTATCCACAATGCTACTGTGCTGCCCTTAAATTGTTTCCTGCAGCGTATGAGGTAGACAATGTTGACCGAGTCGCACGAGTATGTACCACGTACCTGGTGGGTGGAGTTCTCACGTGTAATGGGGATATCCATGTCAATGATCTGGCGGGTCTTGCAGAGATTGCCATGGCAGGGTTGTGTAGTGTCATGGTCGCTGTTCTGAAGGCTGGGTAGTTTGCTGCAAACAATGGTTTGTTTGAGGTTGCGTGGTTGTTTGAAAGCAAGTCGTGGAGGTGTGGGGATGACCTTGTTCATCTTCATTGATGACGTGTTGAAGGCGGTGAAAAAGATGTCGTAGTTTCTCTGCTCCGGGGACTGTCCTGGCTTGAGACAATTCACACCACCTTAACCTGGGGTTACCCCTTTCTCTGGCTCTGTAAAGACTTAATTACCTGCAAATGCTCACATTCAAAGTATTGTTTTGCATCTTTGACTTTGTCTATATAAATGTTTCTGGAATCTACCTCATCATTCACCTGAGGAAGGAGCTGCGCTCTGAAAGCTACTGATTTGAAACAAACCTATTGGACTTTAACCTGGTGTTGTAAGACTTCTTGCTGTACTTGCCCCAGTCCAACGCCGGCATCTCCACAATATAGAGAAGGATTGCTCTCAGGAAACTGTTACTTCTAAGATGGCTTCCTTTGGCCCTATTTGTTCATTCAGTAAGTTTAGACAGAGAATAGAACATACAATGCAGAATGAGGCCATTCGGCCGTCGAGTCTGCACCGACCCATCCAAAACCTCACTTCCACCCTATCCCCCTAACCCAATAACCCCTTCTATTCTTTTTGGACACTAAGTGCAATTTAACATGGCCTATCCACCTAACCCGCACATCATTGGACTGTGGGAGGAAACCCGAGCAACCGGAGGAAACCCACGCAGACACGGGGAGAACGTGCAGACTCCGCACAGCGACCCAGCAGGGGATCGAACCTGGGACCCTGGCACTGTGAAGCCACAGTGATAACCGCTATGCTACCGTGCTGCCCAATGATATTGTTTTTATTCTTTATAAAAACATAATCTAAATTAATTTATAGAGGGAAGCTGGGTGATCAGGAGAGGGGAGGGTGAGGGGAGGGAAAGGCGAGCAGGAGGGTGAGGGGAGGGAAGGCCGAGCAAGAGGGTGAGGAAAGGGAAGGGTGAGGGGAGGGAAAGGCGAGAAGGAGGGTGAGGGGAGGGAAGGGCGAGCAGGAGGGTGAGGAGAGGGAAGGGCGAGCAGGAGGGTGAGGGTGAGGGGAGGGAAGGGCGAGCAAGAGGGTGAGGAAAGGGAAGGGTGAGGGGAGGGAAAGGCGAGCAGGAGGGTGAGGGGAGGGAAAGGCGAGCAGGAGGGTGAGGGTGAGGGGAGGGAAGGGCGAGCAAGAGGGTGAGGAGAGGGAAGGGCGAGCAGGAGGGTGAGGGGAGGGAAGGGCGAGCAGGATGGTAAGGAGAGGGAAGGGCGAGCAGGAGGGTGAGGGTGAGAGGAGGGAAGGGCGAGCAAGAGGGTGAGGAGAGGGAATGGCCAGCAGGAGGGTGAGGAGAGGGAATGGCCAGCAGGAGGGTGAGGGGAGGGAAAGGCGAGCAGGAGGGTGAGGGGAGGGAAGGGCGAGCAAGAGGGTGAGGGGAGGGAAGGGCCAGCAGGAGGGTGAGGGGAGGGAAGGGCGAGCAGGAGGGTGAGAGGAGGGAAGGCCGAGCAGGAGGGTGAGGGGAGGGAAGGGCCAGCAGGAGGGTGAGGGGAGGGAAGGGCGAGCAGGAGGGTGAGGGGAGGGAAGGGCGAGCAGGAGGGTGAGGGGAGGGAAGGGCCAGCAGGAGGGTGAGGGGAGGGAAGGGCGAGCAGGAGGGGGAGGGGAGGGAAGGGCCAGCAGGAGGGGGAGGGGAGGGAAGGGCCAGCAGGAGGGTGAGGGGAGGGAAGGGCCAGCAGGAGGGTGAGGGTAGGGAAGGGCGAGCAGGAGGGTGAGGGGAGGGAAGTGCGAGCAGGAGGGTGAGGGGAGGGAAGGGCGAGCAGGAGGGTGAGGGGAGGGACGGGTGAGGAGAGGGAAGGCCGAGCAGGAGGGTGAAGGGGAGGGAAGGCCGAGCAGGAAGAAGGTAAGTAGAAAGGCTAGTGGGTCAGTAAAAGTTAGTGAGTTAGTAAGAGAATTGTTGGAGCAGTTATATTCAAAGCAGCCAGTAGATTTTTAATGTAAAAGTTAATGTGACCCACCCTTGTTGCGTGTATTCTATGGTAAAATGATTTTTGTTTAGCGTACTATTTTAGGAACACATTGGGAGTGATAAAGGATGGATAGCTGCAGTAACATTGAAAAGAAAATTGAATATATACATTAAATGAAATAAATTACAGTGCAAGGAAAAAGCAGGTAACATTAATTGGATAGCTGTGCCAAACATAGGCATGGTGGGTTGAATGGTCTCTTTAAATCTGACAAAGTACGATCACCCCCTTCATTTGATTTAGGTGGAAATCACTGGTGGAATAACTTTCTAGTTATCAAAGGCACTTTTTTATATATTGAACACAACCACTGCTCTTTGGGTATACATGGCAGAATCCGGTTAGTCCCAACCTTAAAAGTGTTGGCCGGCTCGAGGCTAGGTGGAGGGTAATTTATCTTGTGACAAACATAAAATCTTTAAGCTACTAATTAAGATGGACCACATAGTAGTACTGTGTAGTGCTTCTGGCTGTCTCATGAAATGGCAATATGTGGAGCATCTTCTGTTTAACGCATGGCAAGTCCCCGGTCTCGGGTATAATGTGAATGGAGATGGAGATGTCAAAGGAAAGCCAAGCCCTTGCCTTCAGGAAAAGTCACCCAGGTTACCCGTGTACAATTCCCTCCTATACTGGTTGAGCCCTGAGCGTGTGTCACTTGCTCACCACATTCGCTAGAACTTTTACTCCGAACTCTCAAAGGAATGAAAATAACTTGCAAAAAAAATTCTTTGTGTATTTTTGTAGGGTACCAGACTGAAGAGTTCCCAAATGCCTGCGAAATGGAAGAATGAAGGTCTCTATAGACTACAATACAGTCACTTCCTGTGCGAAGATGGGGCTGCTACACTCTCTTGTATTCCAATGGGAAATCTGGTTGTAGTCAATGGTAATGCATGATGGTTCTTTAGAAATAGTACACGTCACTCATTTACCAGATGTGTTGTATATTTTATTTTGTATGACCTTTAGATTGGGATGTACGCATATTCAGGTTGTTTTACTTAATTGCAGCTGGCTCCTTGATTCTGGTATTTCATTCCACAGCCCTTGTGTGCTCCAGTAAAGTAGGATTATGTGATGGGCAGGAAGAAATAGGAGCAGAAGATATTCGACTCGTTGTGCCTGCTCCACTGTTCAGTATTGGATTGGATTTGTTTATTGTCACGTGTACTGAGGGACAGTGAAAAGTATTTTTCTGCGAGCAGCTCAACAGATCATTAAGTACATGGGAAGAAAAGGGAATAAAAGAAAATACATAACAGGGCAACACAACATATACAATGTAACTACATAAACACTGGCATCGGGTGAAGCAGACAGGGTGTAGTGTTAATGAGGTCAGTCCATAAGAGGGTCATTCAGGAGTCTGGTGACAGTGGGGAAGAAGCTGTTTTTGAGTCTGTTCGTGCGTGTTCTCAGACTTCTGTATCTCCTGCCTGATGGAAGAAGTTGGAAGAGTGAGTGAGCCGGTGGGAGGGATCTTTGATTATGCTGCCCGCTTTCCCCAGGCAGCGGGAGGTGTAGATGGAGTCAATGGATGGGAGGCAGGTTCGTGTGATGGACTGGGCTGTGTTCACGACTCTCTGAAGTTTCTTGCGGTCCTGGGCCGAGCAGTTGCCATACCAGGCTGTGATGCAGCCCGATAGGATGCTTTCTATGGTGTATCTGTAAAAGTTGGTGAAGGTTAATGTGGACATGCCGAATTTCCTTAGTTTCCTGAGGAAGCATAGGCGCTATTGTGTTTTCTTGGTGGTAGCGTCGACGTGGGTGGACCAAGACAGATTTTTGGAGATGTGCACCCCTAGGAATTTGAAACTGCTAACCATCTCCACCTTGGCCCCGTTGATGCTGACAGGGGTGTGTACAGTACTTTGCTTCCTGAAGTCAATGACCAGCTCTTTAGTTTTGCTGGCATTGAGGGAGAGATTGTTGTCGCTACACCACTCCACTAGGTTCCCTATCTCCCACCTGTATTCTGACTCGTCGTTATTCGAGATCCGGCCCACTATGGTCGTATCGTCAGCAAACTTGTAGATGGTGTTGGAACCAAATTTTGCCACGCAGTCCTGTGTGTACAGGGAGTAGAGTAGGGGGCTAAGTACGCAGCCTTGCGGGGCCCCGGTGTTGAGGACTATTGTGGAGGAGGTGTTGTTGTTCATTCTTGCTGATTGTGGTCTGTTGGTCAGGAAATCGAGGATCCATTTGCAGAGTGGAGAGCCAAGTCCTAGGTTTTGGAGCTTTGATATGAGCTTAGCTGGGATTATGGTGTTGAAGGCGGAGCTGTAGTCAATAAATAGGAGTCTGATATCGGAGTCCTTGTTTTCGAGGTGCTCTAGGGATGAGTGTTGGGCCAGGGAAATGGCGTCTGATGTGGACCGGTTGCAACGATATGCGAATTGCAGTGGATCAAGGCGTTCTGAGAGTGGAGGTGATGCGCTTCATGATCAACCTCTCAAAGCACTTCATTATGACTGAAGTCCGGGCCACCGGACGGTAGTCATTGAGGCACGTTGCCTGGTTGTTCTTTGGTACCGATATGGTTGTCTTGAAGCAGGTGGGGACCTCGGAGTGGGGACAGGTTAAAGATGTCTGCGAATACCTCTGCCAGCTGGTCTGCGCAGGCTCTGAGTGCACGACCAGGGATCCCGTCCAGGCCCGTCTCCTTCCGAGGGTTCACTTTCAGGAAGGCTGATCTGACTTCGGAAGCTGTGATGGTGGGTATGGGTGAATTATGGGCTGTTGGGGCACTCGCCAGCGGATTGTTGTTGACCTGCTCGAACCGAGCATAGAATGCATTGAATTCATCGGGGAGGGGTGCGCTGCTGCCAGAGATACTGCTCAGCTTCGCTTTGTAGCCCGTTATGTTGTTTAGTCCTTGCCACAACTGCCGAGAGTCTGTCTGTGACTCTAGCTGGGTTTGATATTCTCTCTTGGCATTCCGGATGGCTTTGCGGAGGTCGTACCTGGATTTCTTGTATAGGTCAGGGTCCCCTGGCGTGAACGCCTCAGACCTGTCCTTCAGTAAGGAGTCAATCTCGCGATTGAACAAAGAACAAAGAAATGTACAGCACAGGAACAGGCCCTTCGGCCCTCCCAGCCCGTGCCGACCATGCTGCCCGACTAAACTACAATCTTCTACACTTCCTGGGTCCGTATCCTTCTATTCCCATCCTATTCATATATTTGTCAAGATGCCCCTTAAATGTCCCTATCGTCCCTGCTTCCACTACCTCCTCCGGTAGCGAGTTCCAGGCACCCACTACCCTCTGCGTAAAAAAACTTGCCTCGCACATCTACTCTAAACCTTGCCCCTCTCACCTTAAACCTATGCCCCCTAGTAATTGACCCCTCTACCCTGGGGAAAAGCCTCTGACTATCCACTCTGTCTATGCCCCTCATAATTTTGTATACCTCTATCAGGTCGCCCCTCAACCTCCTTCGTTCCAGTGAGAACAAACCGAGTTTATTCAATCGCTCCTCATAGCTAATGCCCTCCATGCCAGGCAACATTCTGGTAAATCTCTTCTGCACCCTCTCTAAAGCCTCCACATCCTTCTGGTGGTGTGGCGACCAGAATTGAACACTATACTCCAAGTGTGGCCTAACTAAGGTTCTATACAGCTGCAACATGACTTGCCAATTCTTATACTCCATGCCCGGCCAATGAAGGCAAGCATGCCGTATGCCTTCTTGACTACCTTCTCCACCTGTGTTGCCCCTTTCAATGACCTGTGGACCTGTACTCCTAGATCTCTTTGACTTTCACTACTCTTGAGGGTTCTACCATTCACTGTATATTCCCTACCTGCATTAGACCTTCCAAAATGCATTACCTCACATTTGTCCGGATTAAACTCCATCTGCCATCTCTCCGCCCAAGTCTCCAGACAATCTAAATCCTGCTGTATCCTCCGACAGTCCTCATCGCTATCCGCAATTCCACCAACCTTTGTGTCGTCTGCAAACTTACTAATCAGACCAGTTACATTTTCCTCCAAATCATTTATATTGAGATATGGTTTCCGGTTGGGGAACGCACGTACTGCTTTCTTTGGCACGCAGTCGTCCACACGTTTGCTGATGAAGTCTGTGACGGTGGTGGCATACTCATTTAAGTTGGTCGCTGAGTTCTTAAATATGGGTCAGTCCACTGTCTCTAAGCAGCCACGTAAGAGCTCTTCTGTCTCCTCGGACCAGCACTGCACAACCTTCTTGGCTGGATTCTCCCGCTTGAGTTTCTGCTTGTATGCCGGGAGAAGGAGCACCGTCTTATGGTCTGATTTCCCAAAGTGCGGTCGGGGGATGGGACGGTAGGCGCCCTAGATTTTTGAGTAGCAGTGGTTAAGAGTGTTGTCGTCCCTGGTGGGACAGGAGATGTGCTGGTGGAATTTTGGTAGTACACTCTTAAGGTTGGCCTTGTTGAAGTCTCCGGCCACGATGAACAAGGCCTCCGGGTGTTCGGTTTCGTAGTTGTTTATAACTATGTACAGTTCGTCCAGCGCCTTCCTCACTTCTGCCTGGGGTGGGATGTAGACTGCTGTGATAATGGCTGAACTGGAAGATAGTATGGGCGGCACTTCACGGTCAGGTATTCCAGGTCTGGGGAGCAGTAGGTCGCCAGGGTTGCCACATCCAAACACCAGGAGGAGTTGATGAGGAGGCAAACCCCTCCACTCTTCGCTTTGCCTGATGCCGTGCGGTCCGCCCGGTAAATTGAGAAGCCTTCAGGGTGTGTGGCACAGTCCGGTGAGGCGGGGGTGAGCCATGTCTCTGTGAAACAGAGCACACAGCGGTCTCTTCCCTCTGAGGGGTAAGTCTGGCGTTAAGTTCATCCAGCTTGTTTTCGATGGCTTGGACGTTTGACAGGAGTATGCTGGGGAGAGGGGTCTTGAAACCGCGCTGCTTCAGTCTAACCTGCAGACCCCCGCGTTTCCCTCGCTTCCTCGGTCGGCGACTGCTGCTGGATGATCCTGGGATCCGATGGGAGACGCCAGCCCTTGTGGAAGGTAGGTGGTTGTGTCTGGCGGGGTCCAGGGCGCTGGCGGGGATCAGGGCGCTGTTTACATATCCGGGGTCACGTCAGACAGGGTCCCGGGCGCTGGTTGAGGTAGAGGGGTTGCTAGGGGGGCGAGTTTGCGATCCGGATGGATCCCGGCGTTCTGTGGGCGCAGGAATACCTTGCAGCGCGTTCGGGTCCTCGCGCGGAGTCTCTGCTGTTTCTGGGGTCCTGGGTTGTGGGCAGGGGCTTCCTGAGGCAGGTTGGGCTGGGTCCCGTGGTCTGTTCCCTCCCTGGGCGCTCCTGGGGTCTGTTCTTGAAGTAGGCCCAGTTGGGCCTCCATGTGGATTTTTCTTCCATCACCAGGTAGGTCGGGTTGTTGGGCGGGCCTCTCCGGGTCGGGTCGCTGGGTGGGTCTCTCGGGGTCGCGTTGGGCCCGGGTCTTGCCGTCAGGGGTCGGGTCGGGTGCTCCGGGGACTGGGCCGGGCGATCCAGCGGCTGGCGTCGGTAGTTAGGCTGGGTCGGGAGCTCAGAGGTCCTGGTCGGCTCTAAATCGAGGTCGGGGCTTCGCTTCCGGTTTGGGCCCGATCCTCCAGGTCGCGGAGGTCAGGTCGGGTCGGGTCAAAAGGTCTCCAAGGGCCTCGGATATGCAAGCCTGCAAGAGAAGATAAAAGAGAGGTTAGTAATAATGTTAGTTTCAGAATTAATTTTTAAAAGATTAGAACGAGATCAAGTTAAGTAAAAAGTGGATCTGTTGGGGAGAGATCGTGGCTGACCTTGGGGCTTCAACTCCATTTTCCTGTACACACTTCCCCTGAAAGACCCAAATTCTGTCTATCTCACCTTTAGTATATTAGGTGATAGTGCACCCTCTGGGGTAGGGAATTCCAAAGGTTCATAGCCCTTTATTTATTTTTAAATAGATTTAGAGTACCCAATTCTTTTTTTTCCAATTAAGAGCAATTTAACTTGGCCAATCCACCTACCCTGCACATCTTTTTGTGTTGTGGGGGTGAGACCCAAGCAGACACTGGGAGAATGTGTAAACTCCACACAGACAGTGACATAGCGCCGGAATTTAACCCGGGTCCTTGATGCCGTGAGGCAGCAGTGCTAACCACTGTGCCACCATGCTGCCTCTAGATTCATAGCCCTTGAGTGAAGACATTTCTACTCGTCTAAGTCCTAAATGATCAACCCCTTATTCTGAAACTGTGCCCCCTTCTAGATTTCCCAGCCAGGAGAAAGTGTCCCAGTGTCTATCCTGTCAAGCTCTTTCCTAATCTTGAACGTTTCAATGAGATCACGTCTCATACTTCAAAACTTGAGAACATGCATTCACTTTACTCAGCCTCTCATCATAGAACAACATTCTCATCCCAGGAGCCAACTCAGTGAACCTTTGCTTGTACTGCCTCCAATGCAAGTCTCCTTTCTTAAATATGGAGACCAAAATTGCGCACACTTCTAGGTGTGGTCTCACATTGGTAGCAAGATTGCTACCTTACAGCACTCCACAAGTCAAAGCCTGCCAACTTGAGAATGCCTATTTATGCCTACCCTTGTGTGTTAAACAATCTTCTATCCATGCTAATATAAGCACTCCCAACTCTGTGAACTCTTACCTTGTGTATTAATCTTTTGTGTGGCACATTATCAAATGTTTTTGAAGTCTGAGTATACTACATCTACTCCACTAGTTACATCCTCAAAAAACCCCACAAAGTTTGTCAAAGGTTCCCTTTCGTAAAGGCTCGGCTTGACTTGACATTGTTTCAATTATACTCTGCTTTTCTAAGCACATTTTTCCAATGCCTGATGCCAGGCTAACTTGTTTGTAGTTCCCTATTGACACTCTGCCTCCTTTCTTGAATAGCAGTGTTCCATTTGCTAACTTCCGATCTGCTTGGACTATCCTGCAATCAAGGAAATTTTGCACCAACTTTCTGCGCAGTATCTGAGAGCCCGAGAATGCAGGCTATCGGGCCCTGATTTGGTGGATTTTATTCCCTTGTTTTTTTTCATACTTTTTCTCTGTTGATATTAATTACTGTAACTTCCTCCCTCTTATTCGCCCCGAGGTATCTATTTATCTCTTATCTATTTCTGATATGCAACAAAATATTTGTTTAATGTTTCTGCAATTTCCTTATTCCTCATAGTTTATCCTGCCTGTTTCCGAGTGACCTTTAGCCACACTCGACAATCTGTTTTTATAATCCTGGCTACTTTACTCATTCTATTTATCCCTTTTTAGCAACTTTTTAGTAACCCTTTGCTGGTTTCTAAAACACTCCAATTCCTCAGGCTTACTGCTATTCTTTGCAACATTGTAAGCCTCTTTGAATCTAATGCTATCCTTTTAAAAAAATATATATTTATTCAAATTTTTCCAACAATTTTTATAACAAACAAACCCCCCCCGCCCCATAACAAAAAGAGGAAAGAACACAAACACCACAATCAAAAATAATAAACTACTGATACATTGGGTTTCTCCCACATATTAACCACCCCATATAACATTCAAAAGTACCCTTGGGGAAACTACCCCCCCCCGACAGAGACGCCCCAGGCTGCTGCTGCTGACCTCCTCCGAACGCTCCGCGAGATAGTCTAGGAACGGTTGCCACCGCCTGAAGAACCCCTGCACAGACCCTCGCAAGGCAAACTTTATCCTCTCCAGCTTAATGAACCCTGCCATGTCATTTATCCAGGCTTCCACACTGGGGGGCTTCGCGTCCTTCCATAATAACAAGATCCTCTGCCGGGCTACCAGGGACGCAAAGGCCAGGATACCGGCCTATTTCGCCTCCTGCACTCCCGGCGCGTCCGTTACCCCAAATAGTGCCAACCCCCAACTCGGCTTGACCTGGACTTTCACTACCTTGGACATAGTCCTAGCAAAACCCCTCCAGTGCCGGGAACGACCAGAATATGTGGATGTGATTCGCCGGGCTTCCCGAGCACCTCCCACATCTGTCCTCCACCCCAAAGAACCTACTCAACCTCGCCCCTGTCATATGTGCTCTGTGAGTAACCTTGAATTGTATTCGGCTGAGCCTGGCGCAAGAGGAAGAGGAGTTAACCCTACTCAGGGCATCAGCCCACAGCCCCTCACCAATCTCCTCCCCAAGCTGCTCCTCCCACTTGCCCTTTAGCTCCTCTACCGAAACCACCACCTCTACTTTCATCTCTTGTTAGATCGCCAAAACTTTGCCTTCTCCGACCCAGACACCTGAAATCACCCTGTCCTGAATCCTCTGTGCCGGGAGCAACGGGAATTCCCTCACCTGCCGCCTCACAAACGCCCTCACTTGCATATACCTGAACGCAATTCCCAGGGGTAACCCACACGTCTCCTCCAGCGCCCCTAGGCTCGCAAACGTCCCATCTTTAAACGGGTCCCCCATTCTTCTGATCCCTGCCCGATGCCAGCTCCGAACCCCACCATCCATCGTTCCCGGGACGAACCCATGGTTCTCCCCAATCGGGGACCAAACCGAGGCTCCCACCTCGCCCCTATGATGTCTCCACTGCCCCCAGATCTTCAACGTTGCCGACACCACCGGACTCGTCGTGTACCTTGTCGGCGAGAGCGGCAGCGGTGCCGTCACCAGCGCCCTCAGGCTCCTGTCCCTGCAGGACGCCATCTCCAACATCTTCCATGCCGCCCCCTCTCTATTACCCACTTACAGATCATCGCCACGTTGGCTGCCCAATAGTGGCCGCACAGATTCGGCAGCGCCAGCCCTCCCTGTCCCTGCTACGCTCCAGAAACACCCTCCTTACCCTCGGGGTCTTATTTGCCCACACGAAACCCATGATGTTCCTACCTACCCATTTAAAAAAGGCCTTGGTAATCATAACGGGAAGGCACTGGAACACAAAGAGAAACCTCGGGAGGACCATAATTTTAACCGACTGCACCCTGCCCTCTAGCGAGAGTGGCAGCACATCCCATCTTTTGAAATCCTCCTCCATCTGCTCCACCAACTGCGTCAAATTGAGCTTGTGCAGGGCCCTCCCAGCTCCCAGCCACCTGGATCCCCAAGTACCGAAAGTTCCTTTCCTTTCCGCCCTCTTCAATGGTAGGTCGTCTATCCCCCTTCCCTGGTCCCCTGGATGCACCACAAAGCTCACTTTTCCCTACGTTGAGCTTATAGCCCGAGAAGTCCCCAAACTCCCTTAGGATCCGCATGACCTCCACCATCCCCTCCACTGGATCTGCCACATACAGCAACATGTCGTCCGCATACAGCGACACCCGGTGTTCCTCTCCCCCTCGAACCACCCCCCTCCATTTCCTGGACTCCCTTAGTGCCATGGCCAAAGGCTCGATTGCCAATGCAAACAACAAGGGGGACAGGGGGCACCCCTGCCTTGTCCCTCAGTACAGCCGAAAGTACTCCGACCTCCGCCGATTCGTAGCCACACTCGCCACCGGGGCTCTATATAGGAGCCTGACCCAACTGATAAACCCCTCCCCGAACCCAAACCTCCGCAACACTTCCCAAAGATACTCCCACTCCACCCGGTCGAAGGCCTTCTCCGCGTCCATAGCTGCCGCTACCTCCACCGATGGCATCATAATCACGTTGAGGAGCCTCCGCACATTAGTGTTTAGCTGCCTGCCCTTGACAAATCCCGTCTGGTCCTCCTGAATCACCCCAGGGACACAGTCCTCAATTCTCGTAGCCAGCAATTTTGCCAGCAACTTAGCATCCACATTGAGGAGCGAGATCGGTCTATACGACCCACATTGCAGTGGGTCCTTCTCTCGCTTCAGAATCAGCGAGATCAGTGCCCCGGACGTTGTCGGGGGCAGGTTTCCCCCCCCCCTCCCTTGCCTCATTGAAAGTCCTCACTAACAACGGGCCTAGCAGGTCCACATATTTCCTATAAAAACACGACCGGGAACCCATCTGGCCCTGGGGCCTTCCCCACCTGCATGTTCCCCAATCCTTTAACCAGCTCCTCCAACCCAATTGGCGCCCCTAAACCAGCCACCACCTGCTCCTCCACCCTCGGGAACCTCAGTTGATCCAAAAATCGTTGCATCCCCTCTTCCCCCGCTGGGGGCTCAGATCTGTACAGCTCCTCGTAGAAGTCCTTAAATACCTCATTTACTCACTCTGCACCGTATTCCCCCTGCTATCCTTAACTCCACCTATCTCCCTCGCTGCCACCCTCTTACGGAGCTGGTGTGCCAGCATCCGGCTCGCCTTCTCCCCATACTCGTACGTCGCCCCCTGTGCTTTCCTCCACTGTGCCTCTGCTTCCCCTGTGGTCAACAGGTCAAACTCCATCTGGAGGCTTCGCCGCTCCCTAAGTAGCCCCTCCTCGGGGGGCCTCTGCATATCTCCTGTCCACCCTTAAGATCTCCCCCATCAACCTCTCCCTGCCCTCTCTCTTCTCCCTGTGGGCCCTAATGGAGATTAACTCTCCCCTGACTACTGCCTTCAGCGCCTCCCAGACTACCGCCACCTGCACCTCTCCGTTATCATTGGCCTCCAAGTATCTCTCAATGCACCCCCGTACCCTCCCGCACACCACCTCATCTGCCAGTAATCCCACATCCAGACGCCACAGCGGACACTGGTCCCTCTCCTCTCCTAACTCCAGCTCCACCCAGTGCGGGGCGTGGTCTGAGATGGCTATGGCCGAATACTCCGTTCCTCCCACTTTGGGGATTAGCGCCCTACTCAAAACAAAAAAATCTATCCGGGAGTAGGCTCTATGTACATGGGAAAAGAATGAGAATTCCCTGGCCAGGGGCCTAGCAAACCTCCATGGATCCACTCCCCCCATCTGGTCCATAAACCCCCAAAGCACCTTGGGCGCAGCCGGCCTCTTCCCCGTCTTGGATCTGGAGCGATCTAATGCTGGGTCCAACACTGTGTTGAAATCCCCACCCATTATCAAGCTTCCTGCCTCCAGGTCCGGAATCCGACCCAGCATGCGCTTCATAAATCCGGCATCATCCCAGTTCGGGGCGTATACGTTTACCAACACCACCCACACCCCCTGCAACCTACCGCTCACCATTACATATCGACCTCCATTATCCACTACAATATTCTTTGCCTCAAACGACACCTGCTTCCCCACCAGTATTGCCACCCCTCTGTTCTTCGCATCCAGCCCCGAATGGAATACCTGTCCTACCCATCCCTTTCTCAACCTGACCTGGTCTGCCACCTTCAAATGTGTCTCCTGAAGCATGACCACGTCTGCCTTCAGTCCCTTTAAGTGCGCGAACACTCGGGCCCTCTTAACCGGCCCATTTAGGCCTCTCACATTCCAAGTTATCAGCCGGATTGGGGGGCCTCCTCTCTCTCTCTCTCTCTCTCTCTCTCTCTCTCTCTCTCTCTCTCTCTCTCTCTCTCTCTCTCTCTCTCTCTCTCTCTCTCTCTCTCTCTCTCTCTCTCTCTCTCTCTCTCTCTCTCTCTCTCTCTCCTCCCCCCCCCCGCCGACTAGCCGTCTCTTTTTCTAGGCCAGTCACGTGCCTGTGCCTCCCGCACCCTCCAGTCCCCCAGGCGGCGGACCCCCGCCCCGACCACCTCTCCTATTTCCAGTTCCCCATTGGCCAATGCAGCAGCAACCCTATATCCCCCCCTCCCCCCGCTAGTTCCATATCTAGCTCTTTTGCTCCCCCCATAACACTCCCGTAAGTCTGCTGACCCCGGCCTCTCCCGCCTTCCCATCAACCCCCCCCCCAGTGTGGGAATCCCCCCTCCCCTTCAGTCAGTGTGCGCTCCTCCGACCCCCACCGCTGTCCTTCCCTTTCCCGCGCTTTCCTGAGCCGGCCCTGCCCCCTCTGGCACAGCTCCTTTGCGGCCTTATCTCAATTCCCCCATCCCTGGGCCTCACCTCCCTCCAACACCGACGCCCACACTCTCCCACAGCCTCCCCATCAAATCCCTTCACCCATCCCCATCCAGCACCCAACCAAGGGAACATTCCCTACACGTGGTTAAAACCATATATACAGCAGACATCCCCCCCAGAACCACAGACCCTCAATTTGAGTCCAACTTTTCAGTCTGTATAAAGCTCCAAGCCTCGGGCGTTTCGAAATAGTGGTGCCGATCTTGGAATGTGACCCACAGTCGCGCTGGCTGCAGCATTCCGAACTTCACCCCCTTACGATGGAGCACCGCCTTGGCCCGATTAAAGCCAACTCTCTTCTTGGCCACCTTTGCACTCCAGTCCTGGTAGATTCTGATCTCCGTGTTCTCCCACCTGCTGCTCCGCTCTTTCTTGGCCCATCTCAAGACACTCTCTCTGTCCATAAAGCGGTGAAACCTCACCACTACAGCCCTTGGCGGCTCGTTGGCCTTGGGTTTCCTTGCCAGGACCCGATGAGCCCCATCTAGCTCCCGCGCCCATCAGCGAATTGAGCATCGTGCTCACATATGCCCCGGTATCGGGCCCCTCAACCCCTTCAGGGAGACCCAGAATCCGAAGATTCTTCCTCCTCGACCTATTCTCCAGGTCCTCCAATCTTTCCGCCCACCTCTTGTGCAGCGCCTCGTGCGCCTCCACCTTCACCGCCAGGCCCAAGATCTCATCCTCGTTCTCTGAGGCTTTTTGTCGTACCTCCCAGATCGCTGCCCGCCTGGGCCCTCTGGGTCTCCACTAGCTTCTCAATCGCCACCTTCATTGACGCCAGCATTTCTGCCTTCAGCTCCTCAAAGCAGCATTTAAGAAACTCCTGCTGCTCCTGCGACCACTGCGCCCATGCTGCTTGGTCTCCACCCGCCGCCATCTTGCTTTTTCTCCCTCTCACTTTTCGCTGCACCAAGATCCCTTTTTTCACCGCGCCACTCCTGGTCCAATCGATACACTGTCGGGGGGACCTTGCTGTCACCTTCCCACACTGGAAGCCGTCGAACAAGTGCTGTTGGAGCCCCTCTGGAGAGCCCTAAAGTCCGTTCCCAGCGGGAGCTGTCGAACGTGCAACCTATTCAGGCATGGCCGCAACCGGAAGTCTCTAATGCTATCCTTAACCTTCTTTAGTAAGCCGCAGGTGACTCTCTCGTTTTTCAATGGAATGTATTTTTGAGAGTTGTTTCCTTATATTTTTATGACTATTTATTTGCCTACATACTTTTTAGTCTCTTTGTCGAATCAGCCTTCGCCAGCTCTCCCCCTTGCATCTATGTAATTGGCTTTTTTTAAGGTTACGTTTCTTGCACAAAGAGATGATACCGCAACATTTTGAGTACAGTGGTTAGCACTGTTGCTTCACAGCACCGGGGTCCCAGGTTCGATTCCCGGCTTGGGTCACTGTCTGTGCGGAGTCTGCACGTTCTCCCCGTGTCTGTGTGGGTTTCCTCAGGGTGTTCCGGTTTCCTCCCACACGTCCCAAAAGACGTGCTTGTTAGATGAATTGGATATTCTAAATTCTCCTTCAGTGTACCCAAACAGACGCCGGAATGCGGCGACTAGGGGCTTTTTACAGTAACTTCATTGCAAAGATTGCGTAGATTCTACCAAGTTAGGGCAGCAAAGCATTTCTTTTTACAAGAAAAACTGGTAAATGGAACATCATGAGGATATGACAAGTCCATATGAATATAAGTGAATTTGTGCACACTGCAATAACCAACAGAAGGATCATTAACTAGTTAACCTGTTTTGGATTGCTATCTAAGGGAGAAATGTGAGACAAATCCTTGCGAGAACTGCCTGTTTTGCTGTGACTAGTCCATGTACTTGAGGTCTTAGTCTGTCATACCTGAAAACTGCACCCCCAACAATGCAGCGCTCCCACTCCGACACTGAAATATCAGCCGTGTTTAAGTGTGTCTTCCTATTAAGAAGGAAACAGTCATTTTAATTTTTAAGAGGATAGTAACTGACCAAACATTCAATGACATTGTGTGAATACTCGCAACATGTTGCCCTTTAAGCTTCTTGCATAGGAGTTTTCAATCATAATTGCAATAGTGCCAGAGCTCTGTAATATACTTTGTTTTAGCTGTGAATAGAGTAATGTTTGCTGCTTACATTAAATGTTTTCCCTCTTTTGAACAGCCACACTGAAGATAAATGAGAACGTTAGAAGTGTGAAGAAAGTACAGTTGTCTCCTGCATCCTACGTTTGTTTAGACCGAGTGGGTAAGTTTGGTTTGTCATTTCTGTGGTGGAATTTTAAATTAGGTTTTTGAATGTACAAATCTTTATTACCTAGTCATAGTGAATAAACATGGGACTATCCATCTCACTAGAATGAATTACACACACATTCAAGATAGGAGCAGGAGTTGGATTACTCGAGCCTGCTTCACCAGATATCATGGCTGATCTGATTGGAACCTCAATTCCACATTCCCATCTACCCCCAATAACGTTTCGTGCCCTTGTTTATCAAGAATCTATCTATCAACCTCTATCTTTAAAATAATGAAAGTAGACTTCCGGTGGTGGCTATGAAGTGAACTGTGACTCCCACCTGGGGATTTGTTTTTTTAGCCCTTTCTGCCTGGTTAGCGGTGATTTGGGGGAATAAATTAGTGCAGTCATGATAGAATAAGATCCCCTCTTGCGAATGATGTCTGTTGGATGCAATACAAGGCAGAAGTCGGGTAAAGGATCCTCGTCGGATTCAGAAGGTCCTCGAGGCATGGAAGGGAAAAGTATGGCGGAGACCTCTGACTTGATGTCCCCTGAGTGGATGACCAAGAAGTTGGTGGACTTCTCAACAAGCGAATTTAAGAAACAGTGGCAAGCAGCCACTGAGGATCTGGTGAAGGTGATTGAGGACGCATAGAATCATAGAAGTTTACAGCATGGAAACAGGCCCTTCGGCCCAACCAGTCCATGCCGCCCAGTTTTTACCATTAAGCTAGTCCCAGTTGCCCGCACTTGGCCCATAACCCTCTATACCCATCTTACCCATGTAACTAAATGCTTTTTAAAAGACACAATTGTACCCGCCTCTACTACTACCTCTGGCAGCCCATTCCAGACGCTCACTACCCTCTGAGTGAAGAAATTGCCCCTCTGGGCCCTTCTGAATCTCTCCCCTCTCACCTTAAACCTATGCCCTCTAGTTTTAGACTCCCCTACCTTTGGGAAAAGATGTTGACTATCTACCTTATCTATGCCCCTCATTATTTTATAGACCTCTATAAGATCACCCCTAAGCCTCCTACGCTCCAGGGAAAACAGTCCCAGTCTATCCAGCCTCTCCTTATAACTCAAACCATCAAGTCCCGGCAACATCCTAGTAAATCTTTTCTGCACTCTTTCCAGTTTAATAATATCCTTTCTATAATAGGGTGACCAGAACTGCACACAGTATTCCAAGTGTGGCCGTACCAATGTCTTGTACAACTTCAACAAGATGTCCCAACTCCTGTATTCAATGTTCTGACCAATGAAACCAAGCATGCCGAATGCCTTCTTCACCACCCTGTCCACCTGCGACTCCACCTTCAAGGAGCTATGAACCTGTACTCCTAGATCTCTTTGTTCTATAACTCTCCCCAACGCCATACCATTAACTGAGTAGGTCCTGGCCTGATTCGATCTGCCAAAATGCATCACCTCACATTTATCTAAATTAAACTCCATCTGCCATTCGTCGGCCCACTGGCCTAATTGATCAAGATCCCGTTGCAATCCTAGATAACCTTCTTCACTATCCACTGTGCCACCAATCTTGGTGTCATCTGCAAACTTACTAACCATGCCTCCTAAATTCTCATCCAAATCATTAATATAAATCACAAATAACAGTGGACCCAGCACCGATCCCTGAGGCACACCACTGGTCACAGGCCTCCAGTTTGAAAAACAACCCTCTACAACCACCCTCTGCCTTCTGTCGTCCAGCCAATTTTGAATCCAATTGGCAACCTCACCCTGGATCCCGTGAGCTTTAACCTTCTGCAACAACCTACCATGCGGTACCTTGTCAAAGGCTTTGCTAAAGTCCATGTAGACAACGTCTACTGCACTACCCTCATCTACCTTCTTGGTCACTCCCTCAAAAAACTCAATCAAATTTGTGAGACATGATTTTCCACGCACAAAGCCATGCTGACTGCCCCGAATCAGTCCTTGCCTCTCTAAATGCTTGTAGATCCTGTCTCTCAGAATACCTTCTAGCAACTTACCTACTACAGACGTTAGGCTCACCGGTCTGTAGTTCCCAGGCTTTTCCCTGCTGCCCTTCTTAAACAAGGGCACAACATTCGCCACTCTCCAATCTTCAGGCACCTCACCTGTGGCTGCCGATGATTCAAATATCTCGGTTAGGGGACCCGCAATTTCCTCCCTAGCCTCCCACAACATCCTGGAATACATTTCATCAGGTCCCGGGGATTTATCTACCTTGATGCGCTTTAAGACTTCCAGCACCACCTCCTCTGTAATATGCACACTTCTCAAGACATCACTATTTATTTCCCTTAGTTTCCTAACATCCATGCCTTTCTCCACCGTGAATACCGATGAGAAATATTCATTCAGGATCTCACCCAACTCTTGTGGCTCTGCACATAGATGTCCTTGTTGATCCTTAAGAGGCCCTACTCTGTCCCTAGTTACTCTTTTCCCCTTTATGTATCTGTAGAATCTCTTTGGATTCTCCCTTGCATTATTTGCCAAAGCAATTTCATGTCCCCTTTTTGCCCTCCTGATTTCCCTCTTAACTCTATTTCGACAATCTCTATACTCTTCAAGGGATGCACTTGATCCCAGTTGCTTATGTACGTCATATGCCGCCTCCTCCTTTTTGACCAGAGTCTCAATATCTCGAGTCATCCAGGGTTCCCTACTTCTACCAGCCTTGCCCTTCACTCTAAAGGGAATGTGCTTACCCTGCACCCTGGTTAACACATTTTTAAAAGCCTCCCATTTACCAGCCGTCCCTTTGCCTGCCAACAGTCTCCCCCAATCTACCTCTGCAAGTTCCTGTCTGATACTATCAAAATTGGCCTTGCCCCAATTAAGAATTTTAACTCTTGGGCCAGACCTATCATTCTCCATAGCTATCTTAAAACTAATGGAGTTATGGTCACTTGTCCCAAAGTGATCCCTCACTAGCACTTCTGTCACTTGACCTTCCTTATTTCCCAAGACGAGGTCAAGTTTTGCCCCCTCTCTAGTCGGTCCATCCACATACTGAATGAGAAATTCCTCCTAAATACACTCAACACATTTCCCTCCATCCAAGCCCCTAATGCTATGGCTGTCCCAGTCAATGTTGGGAAAGTTAAAGTCCCCTACTACTACCACCCTATTATTCTTGCAGCTATCTGTAATCTCCTTACATATTTGCTCCTCAATTTCCCGCTGACTATTTGGGGGCCTGTAGTACAGTCCTATCAAGGTGATCGCTCCCTTCTTATTTTTCAGTTCCACCCATATAGACTTAGTGGGCAAACCCTCGGATATATCCTCTCTAAGTACTGCCGTGATGTTCTCCCTAATCAAAAACGCCACTCCCCCTCCTCTCTTACCTCCTGTTCTATCCTTTCTATAGCATCTGTACCCCGGAACATTGAGCTGCCAGTCCTGCCCCTCCCTTAGCTATGTTTCAGTCATAGCTATAATATCCCAGTCCCACGTGCCCGTCCATGCCCTGAGTTCATCCGCTTTGCCCGTCAGGCCCCTTGCATTGAAATAAATGCAGTTTAATGTAGACCTTCCTTGCTCTCTGCCCTGCTTTCTCTGGTCATGCTTTACACACACTCCCTTCCTGCCTTTTGTTTCTGTCCCCACTGACTTCCTACATCGGTTCCCATCCCCCTGCCACATTAGTTTAAACTCTCCCAACTGCACTAGCAAACACACCCCCGAGAACATTGGTTCCCGGTCCCACCCAGATGCAGACCGCCCGATTTGTACAGGTCCCACCTCCCCCAGAACCGGTCCAATGTCCAGGAATTTGAAACCCTCCCTCTTGCACCATCTCTCAAGCACGTATTCATCCTAGCTATCCTGTCATTCCTACTCTGACTACCCACGTGGCACTGGTAGCAATCCTGAGATTACTACCTTTGAGGTCCTACTTTTTAGTTTAACTCCTAACTCCCTAAATTCAGCTTGTAGGACCTCATCCCGTTTTTTTACCTATATCGTTGGTGCCTATATGCACCACGACAGCTGGCTGTTCACCCTCCCCCCTCCAGAATGCCCTGCAGCCGCTCCGAGACATCCTTGACCCTTGCACCAGGGAGGCAACATACCAACCTGGATTCTCGTTTGCGTCCGCAGAAACGCCTGTCTATTCCCCTTACAATTGAATCCCCTATCGCTATAGCTCTGCCACTCTTTTTCCCGCCCTTCTGTGCAGCAGAACCAGCCACGGTGCCATGAACCTGGCTGCTGCCACCTTCCCCTGGTGAGCCATCTCCCCCAACAGTTTCCAAAACGGTAAATCTGTTTTGGAGGGAGATGACCGCAGGGATCCCTGCACTGTCTTCCTACTCTTCCTCTGTCTTTTGGTCACCCTTTCCCTATCTTCCTCAGTAATTTTAATCTGCGGTGTGACCAACTCACTGAATGTGCTATCCACAACTTCCTCAGCATCGTGGATGCTCCAAAGTGAGTCCATCCGCAGCTCCAGAGCGGTCTAACAGGAGCTGCAGTTGGACACTTCTTGCAGATGAAGGAGTCAGGGACACCAGAAGGGTCCCTGACTTGCCACATCTCACAAGAGGAGTATGACACGGGTCTGAGCTCTCCTGCCATGACTTAAACCTGAAGTTAAATTTGATCTACACTACACAGCTAAGAGAAAGTCAAAGAGAGAGAAATCACTTACCAGTTACAAGCCACTCACTCACCTGCTGGCTGTGATGTAATTGCTCCCGAGACTCCCTCACAGGTCTGCTTCTCTGCACCTCCTTAAGATGAGCACCAAATTCCCTTAACTAGTTAATTAAATTACTTAATTAATTTGATTTTTTTTAATTTTTTTTTTATTTTTGTCACTCCCCTCTTACCCGAACTCAGCCTTACCCAAACTCAGATACACTCTGTTTGCCTCCAGCACTCTGTTTTCTATAGACACTTCAGCCACACCCCTTTGTATCCTTCCTGATTTACAGTCAGCCAATAGGCCTGCTCCCGAAACTGATCTCCCGAAACGAACAGCTGACCTGCAAGGTAAGGAAGTGGTTAAGCAGTACTTACCTCACCCACGGCGCGACCTTTTAAACTGCCCCCTGTGCCTCGCAGCTCCCGCGCTTTTTGAAACTCCCGCGCTGTTTCCAAGGTCCGGCTCTTTCTCTCTCCCGAACAGCTGACCTGCAAGGTAAGGAAGTGGTTAAGCAGGTCATGGTGCATGTTCGGCGTCTTTGGACAGGATGGATCAATGGATAGAGGTCCGGGGGTGACCAGCAAGAAGGTGGAGGAGGCGCTCACTGACCATAGTGATTGGAACTGGAGGCAGAGATGGTGCTGTTAGCGGAGGAAGTTGAAAGTCAAGGTCGATGATCTTGTAGACCTCTATCAGGTCGCCTCTCAATCTCCAGTGAGAACAAACCAAGTTTATGTAACCTCTCCTCAATCGCTCCATGCGGCAGAATTTAAGAATTGTTGGGCTGCGGGATTAGAGGCCAGCATCACACCTGGGAAGATACAAACGCCCCAAATTACATCTTTAAGATGTTTGGAAAGTTGGTGGGGGGGGGGGGGGGGGTGGGGGGTCGTTACACCTCTCCTGAGTTGGATTGAGATAGAAGCTCAGATCGGGGGAGCCATCACAGACGATTATAGTCGGGTTCCATAGTTACCTGGATGAAGAGTGGTTCCTGAGATGGGCAAAGACCCATCAAGATTGTGGATTGGGGTGTCATGCCGTTAGAATGTACCAGGACCTTGGGGCAGAGCTGGTGAGAAGGTGTGCAGCGTTTAATAAGGCCAAGGCAGCTGCCTATAAGAGCAACGTGCGATTTGGGGTGGTGTACCCGGCTCGTTTTTCGGGTCCAGGGTAGAGACTATTATTTTGGGCCAGAGGAAGCGAATGACTTTTGTAATGGACACGGATTTGGGGGGAACTGAAGTACTTGAGGAATATCGTCCATGCTGGTTATTCATTAAGTTCTTCTGTATCTGTATTTTTGTGTGGAATTTTGTCAAGTGGGGGAGGGGACGGTGTTGTTGTGGGACTTGGTGAGGGTTGCTTCTGAGTGAATTTGGGCGTTTGTTGTATTGCAGCTGTTGGGGGAGGCGATTTGGGTGTGGTTCTTGTAATGTTTGGTATGGTTGAGATTGATTGTTGATTCAATGTTTGCTGTGGGGGGGGTGTCACTCTGCTAGCAGTATAGCTAGTTAACGGGAGCGGAGAGGGGGAGATGGCTGCAGCTGCTCACTTAGTGTGTGTAGGGGGGGTCATTTTGTTCTTCAAGGTAACGAGCTTTGGTTTCTTTGTTTCGTTTGGGTTGGGTGAGGGGATTTGGCTGTCAGTGGGTTGCGTGTGTCTTGTGGGGGGGGGGGTTTGGCTGTCAGTGGGTTGTGTGTCTCGGGGGGGAGGGGGGGGTTTTGGCTGTCAGTGGGTTGTGTGGTGGGGAGGAGGGTTTGACTCTGGGTTGTGTCTCTGGGTGGGGGTGAGGGGGGTTTGTCAGTGGGTTGTGTCTCGGGGGTGAGGGGGGGTTCGTCTGTCAGTGGGTTGTGTCTCGGGGGTGAGGGGGGTTTGTCTGTCAGTGGGTTGTGTCTCGTGGGTGAGGGGGGGTTCGTCTGTCAGTGGGTTGTGTCTCGGGGGTGAGGGGAGTTTGTCAGTGGGTTGTGTCTCGGAGAGGGGGTTTGGCTGTCAGTGGGTTGTGTGTCTCGGGGGGGGGAGGGGCTTTGGCTGTCAGTGGGTTGTGTGTCTCGGGGGAGGAGGGTTTGACTCTGTGGGTTGTGTCTCTCGGAGGGGGTGGGGGTGAGGGGGGTTTGTCAGTGGGTTGTGTCTCGGGGGTGAGGGGGGTTTGTCTGTCAGTGGGTTGTGTCTCGGAGAGGGGGTTTGGCTGTCAGTGGGTTGTGTGTCTCGGGGGAGGAGGGTTTGACTCTGTGGGTTGTGTCTCTCGGAGGGGTTGGGGGTGAGGGGGGTTTGTCAGTGGGTTGTGTCTCGGGGGTGAGGGGGGTTTGTCTGTCAGTGGGTTGTGTCTCGGAGAGGGGGTTTGGCTGTCAGTAGGTTGTGTGTCTCGGGGCGAGGGGGGGGGTGGTTTGTCTGTCAGTGGGTTGTGTGTCTCGGGGAGAGGGGGTTTGGCTGTTGGTGGGATGTGTGTCTCGGGGGGACGAGAGGGGGTTTGGCTGTCAGTGGGTTGTGTGTCTTGGGGGGAGGGGTGGTGAGGAGGGTTTGACTCTGGGTTGTGTCTCGGAGGGGGGGGGGTGAGGAGGGTTTGACTCTGTGGGTTGTGTCTCGGAGGGGGGGTGGGGGGGGGGTGGGGGCGGTTGGCTCCCAGATTGATTTATTTCTGGTGGGTATTTCTCTACTCCCTGGGGTTGGGAGCGGGGTACTCGGTGGTGATCATATTGGATCGTGCCCCATGTTTTGTGGACGTGTTGTTGGAGCCCCATGGAGGCTGGACACTGCCTTACTCGCTGATCAGGGATTTTGTTAGCGGGTATCTTCTGCTATTGGGGAATTTGTGGAGTTTAACAAGAGCGAGGCCGTTTTGCCTTCAACACTCTGGGAAGCACTCAAGGCATTTTTTGGGGGAGAGATTTCTTTATAAGGTTTATAGGGATAAATCTGGGAAGATGGAGAGGCAGAAGCTGAGGTGAACTGCCAATACTTGATTAAATAAATAAAATAAATCATCTTTATTGTCACAAGTAGGCTTACATGAACACTAAGGCAGGAGCTGGTGGCATGAGTTATATATGTTTAATGTAAAGCACTGGTCCAGATGGATTTTATAAACGGTTTGCTGGTCTGTTGGTTCCATTTCTGGGAGATATGTTCAATGATTCTCTGTCCAAGAGGGTGGTGCCAACCATGCGTCATACCAGCCATTTCTCTGCTAAATACTGATGCTAAGTTGTTGGCACCTAACTTGGAGCCCTGCCCGCTGGGGTGGTTTCGGAGGAGCAGACAGGATTCGGTAAGGGCCGGCAGTTGTCTGGCAACACGAGGCGATTGTTAAATGTGGTGTTGTCACCTCCTCAGTAGCCAAGCCGGAGGTAATTATTTTGCCGAATGCCGAAAAAGCTTTCAACAGGGTTGGGTGGGCACCTCTGAGGATTTTGGGGCGTTTTGGCTTTGGGCCAAAATTTGTATCTTGGATTAGGCTTTTGTATAGGGTCCTGACTGGGAATGTCTGTCTGTACTGGGGATGTCTGTCTGTACTGGGAATGTCTGTCTGTACTGGGAATGTCCGTACTAATGCCCTGAGCTCGAGGTACTTTCAATTAAACTGGTACAAACCAGGGGTGGCCATTATCTCCGTTGTTGTTTGCCTTAGCAATTGAAACGTTGCGCTGAAGTTGTCTACTAGTTGGAGGGGGATAGAGCGTGGAGGGAGGGAACATAGAGTGTCCTTGTATGCGGATGTTTTGCTGTTACATAGCTCGGGGCCAACTCTGCAATGTGGCAGAGAACTCCCCGGAGAAGGGGAGCTGCTCTCGAGAGGCTGCTGTTTAGTCCGGCCAGGAATAGTTTCCGATATCTGGGAATTCGGGTGGTCCATGATTGGGCCTCGCTCCATAAACGTAACTTGGCCAGTCTGGTGGCTGGGGTGAAGGTTGCTTGGCTAGTCTGGTGGATGGGGTGATAGCTGATTGGCTAGTCTGGTGGAATGGGGGGGTAGGGTGCGGGGGTGAAGGCTGATTTGAGGAGGTGGGATGCCCTTTCTCTGACCTTAGCGGGAAGAGTACAGATAAGACCAAAAGACATAGGAGCGGAAGTAAGGCCATTCGGCCCATCGAGTCCACTCCACCATTCTATCATGGCTGATCTCAACTCCATTTACCCGCTTTCTCTCCATAGCCCTTAATTCCTCGAGAAATCAAGAATTTATCAACTTCTGTCTTAAAGACACTCAACGTCCCGGCCTCCACCGCCCTCTGTGGCAATGAATTCCACAGACCCACCACTCTCTGGCTGAAGAAATTTCTCCTCATCTCTGTTCTAAAGTGACTCCCTTTTATTCTAAGGCTGTGCCCTCGGGTCCTAGTCTCCCCTGCTAATGGAAACAACTTCCCTACGTCCACCCTATCTAAGCCATTCATTATCTTGTAAGTTTCTATTAGATCTCCCCTCAACCTCCTAAACTCCAATGAATATGATCCCAGGATCCTCAGACGTTCATCGTATGTTAGGCCTACCATTCCTGGGATCATCCGTGTGAATCTCTGCTGGACCCGCTCCAGTGCCAGTATGTCCTTCCTGAGGTGTGGGGCCCAAAATTGCTTACAGTATTCTAAATGGGGCCTAACTAATGCTTTATAAAGCTTCAGAAGTACATCCCTGCTTTCATATTCCAAGCCTCTTGCGATGAATGACAACATTGCATTTGCTTTCTTAATTACGGACTCAACCTGCAAGTTTACCTTTAGAGAATCCTGGACTAGGACTCCCAAGTCCCTTTGCACTTCAGCATTATGAATTTTGTCACCGTTTAGAAAGTAGTCCATGCCTCTATTCTTTTTTTCCAAAGTGCAAGACCTCACATTTTCCCACGTTGAATTTCATCAGCCATTTCTTGGACCAATCTCCTAAACTGTCTAAATCTTTCTGCAGCCTCCCCACCTCCTCCATACTACCTGCCCCTCCACCTATCTTGGTATCATCGGCAAACTTAGCCAGAATGCCCCCAGTCCCGTCATCTAGATCGTTAATATATAAAGAGAACAGCTGTGGCCCCAACACTGAACCTTGCGGGACACCAGTTGTCACCGGTTGCCATTCCGAAAAGGAACCTTTTATCCCAACTCTCTGCCTTTTGCCTGACAGCCAATCGTCAATCCATGTTAGTACCTTGCCTCGAATACCATGGGCCCTTATTTTACTCAGCAGTCTCCCGTGAGGCACCTTATCAAAGGCCTTTTGGAAGTCAAGATAGATAACATCCATTGGCTCTCCTTGGTCTAACCTATTTGTTATCTCTTCAAAGAACTCTAACAGGTTTGTCAGGCACGACCTCCCCTTACTAAATCCATGCTGACTTGTCCTAATCCGACCCTGCACTTCCAAGAATTTAGAAATCTCATCCTTAACAATGGATTCTAGAATCTTGCCAACAACCGAGGTTAGGCTAATTGGCCTATAATTTTCCATCTTTTTCCATGTACCCTTCTTGAACAGGGGGGTTACAACAGCGATTTTCCAATCCTCTGGGACTTTCCCTGACTCCAGTGACTTTGAAAGATCATAACTAACGCCTCCGCTATTTCTTCAGCTATCTCCTTTAGAACCCTAGGATGTAGCCCATTTGGGCCTGGAGATTTATCAATTTTTAGACCTCTTAGTTTCTCTAGCACTTTCTCCTTTGTGATGGCTACCATATTCAACTCTGCCCCCTGACTCTCCTGAATTGTTGGGATATTACTCATGTCTTCTACTGTGAAGACTGACGCAAAGTACTTATTTAGTTCCTCAGCTATTTCATTGTCTCCCATCACTAGATTACCAGCGTCATTTTGGAGCGGCCCAATGTCAACTTTTGCCTCCCGTTTGTTTTTAATGTATTTAAAGAAACTTTTACTATCATTCCTAATGTTACTGGCTAGCCTACCTTCATATTTGATCCCCTCTTTCCTGATTTCTCTCTTTGTTATCCTCTGTTTGTTTTTGTAGCCTTCCCAATCTTCTGACTTCCCACTACTCTTTGCCACATTATAGGCTTTCTCTTTTGCTTTGATGCATTCCCTAACTTCCTTTGTCAGCCATGGCTGCCTAATCCCCCCTCTGATAACCTTTGTTTTCTTTGGGATGAACCTCTGTACTGTGTCCTCAATTACTCCCAGAAACTCCTGCCATTGCTGTTCTACTGTCTTTCTCACTAGGCTCTGCTCCCAGTCGATTTTCATCAGTTCCTCCCTCCTGCCCCTGTACATAAGAACATAAGAACTAGGAGCAGGAGTCGGCCATCTGGCCCCTCGAGCCTGCTCTGCCATTCAATGAGATCAGGGCTGATCTTTTGTGGACTCAGCTCCACTTTCCGGCCCGAACACCATAACCCTTAATCCCTTTATTCTTCAAAAAACTATCTATCTTTATCTTAAAAACATTTAATGAAGGAGCCTCTACTGCTTCACTGGGCAAGGAATTCCACAGATTCACAACCCTTTGGGTGAAGAAGTTCCTCCTAAACTCAGTCCTAAATCTACTTCCCCTTATTTTGAGGCTATGCCCCCTAGTTCTGCTTTCACCCGCCAGTGGAAACAACCTGCCCGCATCTATCCTATCTATTCCCTTCATAATTTTATACGTTTCTATAAGATCCCCCCTCATCCTTCTAAATTCCAACGAGTACAGTCCCAGTCTACTCAACCTCTCCTCGTAATCCAACCCCTTCAGCTCTGGGATTAACCTAGTGAATCTCCTCTGCACACCCTCCAGTGCCAGTACGTCCTTTCTCAAGTAAGGAGACCAAAACTGAACACAATACTCCAGGTGTGGCCTCACTAACACCTTATACAATTGCAGCATAACCTCCCTAGTCTTAAACTCCATCCCTCTAGCAATGAAGGACAAAATTCCATTTGCCTTCTTAATCACCTGTTGCACCTGAAAACCAACTTTCTGCGACTCATGCACGAGCACACCCAGGTCTCTCTGCACAGCAGCATGTTTTATTATTTTATCATTTAAATAATAATCCCTTTTGCCGTTATTCTTACCAAAATGGATAACCTCACATTTGTCAACATTGTATTCCATCTGCCAGACCCTAGCCCATTCACTTAGCCTGTCCAAATCCCTCTGCAGACTTCCAGTATCCTCTGCACTTTTTGCTTTACCACTTATCTTAGTGTCGTCTGCAAACTTGGACACATTGCCCTTGGTCCCCAACTCCAAATCATCTATGTAAATTGTGAACAGTTGTGGGCCCAACACTGATCCCTGAGGGACACCACTAGCTACTGATTGCCAACCAGAGAAACACCCATTAATCCCCACTCTTTGCTTTCTATTAATTAACCAATCCTCTATCCATGCTCCTACTTTCCCCTTAATGCCATGCATCTTTATCTTATGCAACAACCTTTTGTGTGGCACCTTGTCAAAGGCTTTCTGGAAATCCAGATATACCACATCCATTGGCTCCCCATTATCTACCGCACTGTTAATGTCCTCAAAAAATTCCACTAAATTAGTTAGGCACGACCTGCCCTTTATGAACCCATGCTGCGTCTGTCCAATGGGACAATTTCCATCCAGATGCCTCGCTATTTCTTCCTTGATGATAGATTCCAGCATCTTCCCTACTACCGAAGTTAAGCTCACTGGCCTATAATTACCCACTTTCTGCCTACCTCCTTTTTTAAACAGTGGTGTCACGTTTGCTAATTTCCAATCCGCCGGGACCACCCCAGAGTCTAGTGAATTTTGGTAAATTATCACTAGTGCATTTGCAATTTCCCTAGCCATCTCTTTTAGCACTCTGGGATGCATTCCATCAGGGCCAGGAGACTTGTCTACCTTTAGCCCCATTAGCTTGCCCATCACTACCTCCTTGGTGATAGCAATCCTCTCAAGGTCCTCACCTATCATAGCCTCATTTCCCTCATTTCCATCAGTCACTGGCATGTTATTTGTGTCTTCCACTGTGAAGACCGACCCAAAAAACCTGTTCAGTTCCTCAGCCATTTCCTCATCTCCCATTATTAAATCTCCCTTCTCATCCTCTAAAGGACCAATATTTACCTTAGCCACTCTTTTTTGTTTTATGTATTTGTAGAAACTTTTACTATCTGTTTTTATATTCTGAGCAAGTTTACTCTCATAATGTATCTTACTCTTCTTTATAGCTTTTTTAGTAGCTTTCTGTTGCCCCCTAAAGATTTCCCAGTCCTCTAGTCTCCCCCTGATCTTTGCTACTTTGTATGCTTTTTCCTTCAATTTGATACTCTCCCTTATTTCCTTAGATATCCACAGTCGATTTTCCCTCTTTTTACCGCCCTTCCTTTTTGTTGGTATAAACCTTTGCTGAGCACTGTGAAAAATCACTTGGAAGGTTCTCCGCTGTCCCTCAACTGTTTCACCATAAAGTCTTTGCTCCCAGTCTACCTTAGCTAGTTCTTCTCTCATCCCATTGTAATCTCCTTTGTTTAAGCTCAAAACACTAGTGCTTGATTTTACCTTCTCACCCTCCATCTGTATTTCAAATTCCACCATATTGTGATCGCTCCTTCCGAGAGGATCCCTAACTATGAGATCTTGAATCAATCCTGTCTCATTACACAGGACCAGATCTAGGACCGCTTGTTCCCTCGTAGGTTCCATTACATACTGTTCTCTGAAACTATCGCGGATACATTCTATAAACTCCTCCTCAAGGCTGCCTTGACCGACCTGGTTAAACCAATCGACATGTAGATTAAAATCCCCCATGATAACTGCTGTACCATTTCTACATGCATCTGTTATTTCTTTGTTTATTGCCTGCCCCACCATAATGTTACTATTTGGTGGCCTATAGATTACTCCTATCAGTGACTTTTTCGCCTTACTATTCCTGATTTCCACCCAAATAGATTCAACCTTATCCTCCATAGCACCGATGTCATCCCTTACTGTTGCCCGGATGTCATCCTTAAATAACAGAGCTACACCACCTCCCTTACCATCCACTCTGTCCTTCCGAAAAGTTTGATACCCTCGGATATTTAACTCCCAGTCGTGACCATCCTTTAACCATGTTTCAGTAATGGCCACTAAATCATAGTCATTCACGATGATTTGCGCCATCAACTCATTTACCTTATTCCGAATACTATGAGCATTCAGGTAAAGTACACTTATGTTGGCTTTTTTACCTCTGTTCTGAATCTTAACACCTCGATCAGTCACCTCTCCTAAGTTATATTTCCTCTTAACCTTTCTCCTAATTTTCCTTGTCGTCGAACCCACATCTTCCTGTAACAACCTGCCGCATCGCTTACCATTAATGTTTTCACTTCCCGTTTTATTTCTTTTAGTATTCCTGGTCCTATTCACTGAGCTCCCCTCAGTCACTGTACCTTGTACTGTCGCCCTTTTCGATTTTTGACTATGGCTTCTCTGCCTTACACTTTCCCCCTTACTGCCTTTTATTTCTGTCCCTGTTTTACTACCTTCCAACTTCCTGCATCGGTTCCCATCCCCCTGCCACATTAGTTTAAACTCTCCCCAACAGCTCTAGCAAACACCCCCCCTCGGACATCGGTTCCAGTCCTGCCCAGGTGCAGACCGTCCGGTTTGTACTGGTCCCACCTCCCCCAGAATCGGTTCCAATGTCCCAGGAATTTGAATCCGTCCCTCTTGCACCATCTCTCGAGCCACGTATTCATCCTCTCTATCCTGACATTCCTACTCTGACTAGCTCGTGGCACTGGTAGCAATCCTGAGATTACTACCTTTGAGGTCCTACTTTTTAGTTTAACTCCTAGCTCCCTAAATTCAGCTTGTAGGACCTCGTCCCGTTTTTTACCTATATCGTTGGTGCCTACGTGCACCACGACAGCTGGCTGTTCACCCCCCCCCCCCCCCCCCCCCCCCCCCAGAATGTCCTGCAGCCGCTCCGAGACATCCTTGACCCTTGCACCAGGGAGGCAACATACCACCCTGGAGTCTCGATTTCGTCCGCAGAACCGCCTGTCTATTCCCCTTACAATTGAGTCCCCTATCACTATAGCCCTGCCTTCTTCTTCCTGCCCAGCTGCGCAGCAGAGCCAGCCACGGTGCCATGAACCTGGCTGCTGCCGCCTTCCCCTGGTGAGCCATCTCCCTCAACAGTATCCAAAGCGGTATATCTGTTTTGCAGGGAGATGACCGCAGAGGACACCTGCACTGCCTTCCTACTCTTGCTCTGTCTTTTGGTCACCCATTTACTATCTCCCTCGGTACCTTTCACCTGCGGTGTGACCAACTCGCTAAACGTGCTATCCACGACGTCCTCAGCATCACGGACGCTCCAAAGTGAGTCCATCCGCAGCTCCAGAGCCGTCAAGCGGTCTAACAGGAGCTGCAACTGGACACACTTCTTGCACGTGAAGGAGCCAGGGACAGTTGACGTGTCCCTGAGCTCCCACACCGCACACGAGGAGCATGACACGGGTCTGAGATCTCCTGCCATGTCTTAAACCTTCGGTTAACTTGAACAATTTCAATTTCCCCCCCCCCAAAAAATTTAACTAAATAAATAAACAATGAAGAAAAAAATATATACATATATATACCAATGAAAAGAAACAGAAAAACAGAAACACTACTTACCAGTCACAAAAAGCACTTCCTCCCCACCCAGCTTCGAATTCCCACCTCGATTCAAATTCCCAAACTCACTCTTTGCTGTCTCACTCTGGCTGTCTTCTCTGTCTCACTGGTAGTTACCTTTATTTAACTGTAACACCTTTACATTTGATTCTAACTTTCTTTCAAATTGGAGATTGAATTCTACCATATGGTGAAGATGAATATTCTCGCAAGGTTTTTGTTTCAGTTCCAGTGTCTCCCAATCTTTCTTTCAAAGAGGGAGGGTTAATTTGTTAACATCTACTTTGTTTGGGTGGGTAACACCCCTCCGGTTCGCAGGACTTTTCTGGAAAGGATAGACAATCGGGGTTGTTTTGGGGGGTGGGGGTTGGCGGGATGGCACCATCTCATCTGTGTTATTACTAGGCGGCCAATATTGAGACGGTGCGGGGGTGGCTTAGGAATCCGGACTGTATATGGGGAGGATGAAGGAGGGCCATTATTACTGCTCCACTCCCTTTCTCTCTGGTAAAACTCCACTCCCTTTCTCTCTGGTAAAACTCCACTCCCTTTCTCTCTGGTAAAACTCCATTCCCTTTCTCTCTGGTAAAGTTTTCTTAAAGCCCAGTGGTAATGGCCTCTTTGAGGAGTTGGAATCAATTTGGGCAGCATTTCAAATGAGGCTTGGTGTCACAGTTGGCGCTGATTTGAAGGAACCATGGACTTGTGTCGCCTGGTTCAGATTCAACGTGCAGTGCATGGGAGAGGGAGGGGTTGGAGAGGTTTGGGGATGTGTTTTTGGAGCGTAGTTTGGCTGGTCTGGAGGAGATTGTGGAGAGGTTCCAGCCCCCGAGAGGGAATGTATTCTTATCCTTTGGGGTGCACAATTTTGTTCGTAAGGAGCTTCCTTCATTTCCCCTGGTGCCGGTGCCCTCGCTGATGGATAGGGTCCTGCCCTTGGACAAAGTGGGGAGTGAAGGATCTCAGACATTTGTGGGCAGTAGTTGGCGACGGAGCAGGAATCACTGGAAGAGGTGACGAGGACATGGAAGGATGAGCTGTGTCTGGTCTTTGGGTGGGGGGGGTGTGCTTTCATAGGGCTAACTTCACCTCCTCGTGTGCAAGATTCTAAACAGGGTTCACCTGACCAGGGTGCGCACGAGTGGCTTCTTTGGGGGTGGAGGACAGGTGTGAGTGGTGCTCTCCGGGGGCCGGCGAAGCACAAGCACGTGTTCTGGTTCTGACCCAAGCTGGTTAATTTTTGTCTCTTTTTTTTTTTAAACGAAGACCGGGATTCTGGTTGTTAAGCTGGAGCCATGGCTATTTTTGGAGTGTCAAACAGGTGGGGAACGAAGGCGGATGTCTTGGCCTTCACCTCGCTAATAGCTCGGAGGAGAGTCTTGCTTGGGTGGAAGTCTCCGCTTGCACCTAAGGCTTTGGGCTGGTTAGGGGCCCTGATGGAGTTTCTGTACCTTGAGAAAGTCATGTATATGATGATGGGGTTGGTGGACGGGTTTTAATCCTGCTGGCAGTAGTTTGTTGCCTTTTTCAGGGAGCTGGTTACCGTCAGCTGTTTGGGGAGGGGGGGGTGGCAGGAGTTGGTCAGTCCAATAGGCTCATGTTGGGGGGGGGAAGGGGAGAGAGAAGAGGTAGTCTTGATTTAAAACTGGGTTGGGATGGGTTGTAGTGTGTTGGGGTTTTGTATTATTGAAAAACTTTGAATAAGAATATTTTAAGAAAATATTGGAAGATTCCTGAAAGGCTGGTGGAGGCAAAGACTCCGAGAAAACACTTCTTATTTGTACTCATTCAATACCAACTCGACTTAACCTAGACATTAGAACATAGAACATGGAACATTACAGCGCAGTACAGGCCCTTCGGCCCTCGATGTTGCGCCGACCTGTGAAACCGCTCTAAAGCCCATCTACATTATTCCCTTATCGTCCATATGTCTATCCAATGACCATTTGAATGTCCTTCGTGTTGGCGAGTCCACTACTGTTGCAGGCAGGGAATTCCACATACTTACTACTCTGAGTAAAGAACCAACCTCTGACATCTGTCTTCTATCTATCTCCCCTCAATTTAAAGCTATGTCCCCTCATGCTAGACATCACCATCCGAGGAAAACGGCTCTCACTGTCCACCTATCCAATCCTCTGATCATCTTGTATGCCTCAATTAAGTCACCTCTTAACCTTCTCTCTAACGAAAACAGCCTCAAGTCCCTCAGCCTTTCCTCATAATATCTTCCCTCCATACCAGGCAACATTCTGGTAAATCTCCTCTGCACCCTTTCCAATGCTTCCACATCCTTCCTATAATGCGGTGACCAGGATTGCACGCAATACTCCAAATGCGGCCGCACCAGAGTGTTGTATAGCTGCAACATGACCTCATGGCTCCTAAACTCAATCCCTCTCCCAATAAAAGCTAACACACCGTACGCCTTCTTAACAACCCTCTCAGCCTGGGTGGCAACTTTCAGGGAGCTATGTACATGGACACCGAGATCTCTCTGCTCATCCACACTGCCAAGAATCTTACCATTAGCCCAGTACTCTGTTTTCCTGTTATTCCTTCCAAAATGAATCACCTCACACTTTTCTGCATTAAACTCCATTTGCCACCTCTCAGCCCAGCACTGCAGCTTATCTATGTCCCTCTGTAACTTGTAACATCCTTCTGCACTGTCCACAACTCCACCGACTTTAGTGTCATCTGCAAATGCACTCACCCATCCTTCTACGCCCTCCTCCAGGTCATTTATAAAAATGACAAACAGCAGTGGTTCCAAAATAGATCCTTGTGGTACATCACTAGTAACTGGACTCCAGTCTGAACATTTCCCATCAACCACCACCCTTTGTCTTCTTCCAGCTAGCCAATTTCTGATCCAAACTGCTAAATCACCCTGAATCCCATGCCTCCGTATTTTCTGCAGCAGCCTACCGTGGGGAACCTTATTAAATGCTTTATGAAATCCATATACACCACATCAACTGCTTTACCCTCACCCACCTGTTTGGTCACCTTCTCAAAGAACTCAATAAGGTTTGTGAGGCACGACCTACCCTTCACAAAGCCGCGTTGACTATCTCTAATCAAATTATTCCTTTCCAGATGATTATACATCCTATCTCTTATAAACCTTTCCAAGATTTTGCCCACAACAGAAGTAAGGCTCACTGGTCTATAGTTACCGGGGTTGTCTCTACTCCCCTTCTTGAACAAGGGGACAACGTTTGCTATCCTCCAGTCTTCTGGCACTATTCCTGTAGACAAAGACGACTTGAAGATCAAAGCCAAAGGCTCAGCAATCTCCTCCCTAGCTTCCCAGAGAATCCTAGGATAAATCCCATCCGGCCCAGGGGACTTTTCTATTTTCACACTTTCCAGAATTGCTAACAGCTCCTCCTTATGAACCTCAAGCCCTTCTAGTCCAGTAGCCTGAATCTCAGTATTCTCCTCGACATAGTTGTCTTTTTCCTGTGTGAATACTGACGAAAAATATTCATTTAGCACCTCTCCTATCTCCTCTGACTCCAAGCACAACTTCCCACTACTGTCCTTGACTGGCCCTACTCTTACCCTAGTCATTCTTTTATTCCTGACATATCTATAGAAAGCTTTAGGGTTATCCTTGATCCTACCTGCCAAAGCCTTCTCATGTCCCCTGCTGGCTCTTCTTAGCTCTCTCTTTAGGTCCTTCCTAGCTAACCTGTAACTCTCGAGCGCCCTAACTGAACCTTCATATCTCATCTTTTACGTAAGCCTCCTCCTTCCTCTTGACAAGTGTTTCGACTGCTTTAGTAAACCGCGGTTCCCTTGCTCGACCACTTCCTGCCTGCCTGACAGGTACATGCTTATCAAGGACACGCAGTAGCTGTTCCTTGAACCAGCTCCACATTTCAATTGTGCCCATCCCCTGCAGTTTTCCTCTCCATCCGATGCATCCTAAGTCTTGCCTCATCGCATCATAATTGCCTTTCCCCCAGATATAACTCTTGCCCTGTGGTATATACCTCCCTTTCCACCACTAAAGTAAACTTAATCGAATTGTTGTCACTATCACCAAAGTGCTCACCTACCTCCAAATCTAACACCTGTCCTGGTTCATTACCCAGTACCAAATCCAATATGGCCTCGCCTCTCGTTGGCCTATCTACATACCGTGTCAGGAAACCCTCCTGTACACATTGGACAAAAACAGACCCATCTAAAGTACTCGAACTATTGCGTTTCCAGTCAATATTTGGAAAGTTAAAGTCCCCCATAACAACTACCCTGTTGCTTTCGCTCCTATCCAGAATCATCTTTGGAATCCTGACCTCTACATCTGTGGAACTTTTTGGAGGCCTATAGAAAACCTCGAACAGGGTGACCTCTCCTTTCCTGTTTCTAACCTCAGCCCATACTACCTCAGTAGACGAGTCCTCATCAAACGTCCTTTCTGCCACCGTAATACTGTCCTTGCCTAACAATGCCACCCCTCCCCCTCTTTTACCACCTTCCCTGAGCTTACTGAAATATCTAAACCCCGGCACCTGCAACAACCATTCCTGTCCTTGCTCTATCCATGTCTCCGAAATGGCCACAACATCGAAGTCCCAGGTACCAACCCATGCCGCAAGTTCACCCACCTTATTCCAGATGCTCCTGGCATTGAAGAAGACACACTTTAAACCACCTTCCTGCCGGTACACTCCTGCAACTTTGAAACCTTACTCATGACCTCACTACTCTCAACCTCCTGTATACTGGAGCTACAATTCAGGTTCCCAATCCCCTGCTGAACTAGTTTAAACCCTCCCGAAGAGCATTAGCAAATTCCCCCCCCCAGGATATTGGTACCCCTCTGGTCCAGGTGTAGACCATCCCGTTTGGAGAGGTCCCACCGACCCCAGAATGAGCCCCAATTATCCAGAAATCTGAACCCCTCCCTCCTGCACCATCCCTGTAGCCACGTGTTCAACTCCTCTCTCCCTATTCCTCGTCTCGCTAGCACGTGGCACGGGTCACAACCCCGAGATAATAACTCGGTTTGTCCTAGATCTAAGTTTCCACCCTTGCTCCCTGAATTCCTGCCTTACATCCCTGTCCCTTTTCCTACCTTTGTCGTTGGTAACTATGTGGACCACGACTTGGGGCTGCTCCCCTTCCCCCTTAAGGATCCCGAAAACACGATCCGAGACATCACGGACCCTGGCACCTGGCAGGCAACACTCCAACCGCGAGTCTCTCTTGTTCCCACAGAATCTCCTGTCTATCCCCCTAACTATAGAGTCTCCAATGACTAATGCTCTACTCCTCTCCCCCCTTCCCTTCTGAGCAACAGGGACAGACACTGTGCCAGAGACCTGCACCCCATGGCTTACCCCTGGTAAGTCGGCCCCTCCAACAGTATCCAAAGCGGTATACTTGTTACTAAGGGGAACGACCACAGGGGATCCCTGTACTGACTGCTTCCTCCCAGCCCCTCTCACCGTCACCCATCTATCTTTATTCTTCGGAGTAACTTCATCCCGGAAGCATCTATCTATGACCACCTCTGTCTCCCGAATGATCCGAAGTTGCTCCAGCTCCAGTTCCCTAACACGGTTTCTGAGGAGCTGGAGATGGGTGCACTTCCCACAGATGAAATCAGCAGGGACACTGACGGCATCCCTCACCTCAAACATTCTGCAGGAGGAACATTGCACTACCTTCTCTGCCATCCCTCTAGATAAAAAGGAAAAGGAAAGAAAGAGCTTACCTGTTATTCACTCCCCTTCTCAGCAAGCACTCACTCGGCAATCTCTGCGCCATGCACAATAACACCCGAGGGAAAATAAAAGAAAATCTACTTACCAGTCACCAGCCAATCCCTTACCTGCAGGCTATGACGTCACGGTTCAACTTCTTTCTACTTCTACCTGCCCTCGAGCCTTCCTCTTGATCTTTACAGCGGTTGTTTTTTTTTGGTTAGAGGAGGGGGTAGGGAGGGAAACACAGAAGAAATGTTTCGGGTTTAAGTGTCACTTGACAACAGCTCCACAACCCACCTTCAAGTTAGGGTGAGCACAACAGACATATGCAAGAGGTGAAAGTGAATAACCTACTAAAGCACCTAATCTCTTACATATCCTTTCATGTTGTCTGATTTGATTGTTTCGTCAGTAAGAAGCCAGATCTTCTGGTTCAAAGAACAAACAAAGAACAAAGAAATGTACAGCACAGGAACAGGCCGTTCGGCCCTCCAAGCCCGTGCCGACCATGCTGCCCGACTAAACTACAATCTTTTACACTTCCTGGGTCCGTATCCCTCTATTCCCATCCTATTCATGTATTTGTCAAGATGCCCCTTAAATGTCATTATCGTCCCTGCTTCCGGTAGCGAGTTCCAGGCACCCACTACCCTCTGTGTAAAAATACTTGCCTCGTACATCTACTCTAAACCTTGCCCCTCTCACCTTAAGCCTATGCCCCCTAGTAATTGACCCCTCTACCCCAGGGAAAAGCCTCTGACTATCCACTCTGTCTATGCCCCTCAATTTTGTAGACCTCTATCAGGTCGCCCCTCAACCTCCTTCGTTCCAGTGAGAACAAACAGAGTTTATTCAACGGCTCCTCATAGCTAATGCCCTCCATACCAGGCAACATTCTGGTAAATCTCTTCTGCACCCTCTCTAAAGCCTCCACATCCTCCTGGTAGTGTGGCGACCAGAATTGAACACGACACCAAGTGTGGCCTAACTAAGGTTCTATACAGCTGCAAAATGACTTGCCAATTCTTATACTCAATGCCCCGGCCAATGAAGGCAAGCATGCCGTATGCCTTCTTGACTACCTTCTCCACCTGTGTTGCCCCTTTCATTGACCTGTGGACCTGTACTCTTAGATCTCTTTGAATTTCAATACTCTTGAGGGTTCTACCATTCGCTGTATATTCCCTACCTGCATTAGACCTTCCAAAATGCATTACCTCACATTTGTCCGGATTGCGTGACCAGCTAAAAGAGATGAATATTTTTTCGCTAGCGCTATGGAGTTCCATTGCAGCTGTCTGACTAGCATGTACATTTCTAACGTTTTCAGCAGTGTTATTGGAATAGTCTCCATGTATATGATATGAACATGTATGTTTGATGTTCTGTGTTTTGGGAGTGTAATTATAGTCCAGCATTAACTCCTCAAAGTATCAGCTTCAACTGTTTGAGTAAAGCAGATACAAAGTTAACTGTGTTAACATCTGAAATATACAAACTAAAGGTTGGAATTTCCCTGCCAATCGGTATGAGACCCTTCACTAGAACAGGTTATATAACTTTTTCAAAAGCACATTAGTAACCGATGATTTTTTCAGTGTGGTTAAGGTTACCCGTGATCCCTTCTGCAAGTAAAATTCTCCTTATAATATCGGAAAGTATTTTCTGAAGTACATTTATAGATGGGAAGATATATATTTTTGCGTTTATATAAAAAAAAAAGACTTTTTTTAAATCTGTAAGCGCTGTTGCGTAACTAGTTTCTCTCGAGCGATGATGTTGTAACAAAGGTGCCCGTAGAATCATGGAAACGTTACGGTGCAGAAAGAGGCCACTGGGCCCACTGTATCTGCCCTGGCCACTGGGCCCACCGTATCGGCCCTGGCCACTGGGCCCACCGTATTTGCCCTGGCCACTGGGCCCACCGTATCGGCCCTGGCCACTGGGCGCACCGTATCTGCCCTGGCCACTGGGCCCACCGTATCTGCCCTGGCCACTGGGCCCACCGTATCGGCCCTGGCCACTGGGCCCACCGTATCGGCCCTGGCCACTGGGCCCACCGTATCTGCCCTGGCCACTGGGCCCACCGTATCGGCCCTGGCCACTGGGCGCACCGTATCTGCCCTGGCCACTGGGCCCACCGTATCTGCCCTGGCCACTGGGCCCACCGTATCGGCCCTGGCCACTGGGCCCACTGTATCGGCCCTGGCCACTGGGCCCACCGTATCGGCCCTGGCCACTTTGCCCACCGTATCTGCCCTGGCCACTGGGCCCACCGTATCTGCCCTGGCCACTGGGCCCACTGTATCTGCCCTGGCCACTGGGCCCACTGTATCTGCCCTAGCCACTGGGCCCACTGTATCTGCCCTGGCCACTGGGCCCACCGTATCTGCCCTGGCCACTGGGCCCACCGTATCTGCCCTGGCCACTGGGCCCACCGTATCTGCCCTGGCCACTGGGCCCACCGTATCTGCCCTGGCCACTGGGCCCACCGTATCTGCCCTGGCCACTGGGCCCACCGTATCTGCCCTGGCCACTGGGCCCACCGTATCTGCCCTGGCCACTGGGCCCACCGTATCTGCCCTGGCCACTGGGCCCACTGTATCTGCCCTGGCCACTGGGCCCACCGTATCTGCCCTGGCCACTGGGCCCACCGTATCTGCCCTGGCCACTGGGCCCACCGTATCTGCCCTGGCCACTGGGCCCACCGTATCTGCCCTGGCCACTGGGCCCACCGTATCTGCCCTGGCCACTGGGCCCACTGTATCTGCCCTGGCCACTGGGCCCACCGTATCTGCCCTGGCCAATGAAAGAGAAAGAAGAAGCTAGCCGCTCATTTTAATCTCGTTTCCTAGCACCTGGCCCGGAGAGTTTCAGCCTCACACACCAGTGAATTCCAGACGCCCGCCAGCTTATGGGTGATCAAGCTTTTCCTAATGTACCCTCTAATCCTTCTAACAAACATCTTCGATCTATGCACAGTCAGCCGAGGCTGGAATTGAACCTGGGACCCTGGAGAGGGAGCATTGCTAACCACGGTGCCACCTCTGTCTCGGCTCCTCATAATTTCTCACACACCGATTAGGTCACCACTTAGCCTCCTTTGTCCTCAGGAAAACAACCCCCAGCCTATCCGATCTCCCCCCATTGCTGCAATTTTCAAACCCTGGCAGCATTCTTGTAAATCTTGTCTGCACACTCTCTCCAGCGCAATTATGTCCTTCCTGTGATGTGACTAGAACTGTGCACAAAATTCCAGCTGGCCTAACCAGCATTTTATACAGTTCATACAGGCCTGCTTTTCTATTCAATACCTCGCCCAATAAAGAAAAGCACTCCATATGTTTTCTCGACCACCTGTCCTGCCACCTTCAAGGACCTGTGGACATGTACTCCAAGGTCTCACTTCCTCAACCCCCCTCAATATCTTCCTGTTTATTGAATAATCTCTTGCTTTGTTCCCTCCCCAAATGCATTACCTCTCTCTTTCCAGATTGAAATCCATTTGTTGCTTTTCTGCCCACTCAGCCAAACCTTTAACATCATTCTGCAGACGACCGCTATCCTCTTCACTCAACTCTGCGGCCAATTTTATGTAATCTTTGATCCAACCCTTGAGACATTTTAAATTTGATGCTCTATTGTCACAAACATTCCTGATTATTTCCAATAATGTTTCTTGTCTTTGCAAGGTGGGAATGCTGCAAATGTGTATAAAGATCTACAAAAACTCTCCTGCATGTTCAAAGATCAGCTTGTGTATCCTCTGCTTGCCAATGCCAGACAAGGTAAAGTCAGCCTCTGTCCACCGATTTCTATCAGGATATAAGGAAAGGAGGGATGGCGAGATAAAAGGGTGCTAATTTACATTGACAGTAATGTTTTCACCACAAATTATAATGTTTCTCCACCTCTCCATCGCTTTCAAATGTTTACTGGGAAATTTATTTTCTAAAAATGATTTGCTGAATGAATGTTAATTTCGATGACTATGTCTCGCTTTGTAACCTGATGGCTTCCCTGCAGATCAAATATGCCTTGATTAGTTCTTCCCAAAATCTCCCTTGTATCTTAATCAATTAACCTACACAAACAGCTAGATAGTGGCAGTTATATGTATGGTTATGATTCAATCTGAAATAATTACAACTATCCCTTGTTTAGCACTCCTGATGTGTTCATACAAAACAGTGTACTGAATGAAAACCTGCTGAACAAGAATCTCTTTCCCATAATAAAGCAAATAGTAATAAGGATGATGTCATTTTTACATGAAAATCATATTGGCTGCCTTGAACCCAAATGGCCCAAAGATCCTCACCCTAACCTTCTGCTTGCTGCTTCCCACTCCCAGTTTGTCACCTCACCCACCCCACTCCCATCCTCACACTCACTGCCCCTCCTGCTCCCTAACTCACTTCCTCCCTTTTCATAGAATCATCAAATTTACAGTGCAGAAGGCGGGCATTCGGCCCATTAAGTCTGCACCGGCCCTTGGAAAGAGCACCTTACTTAAACCCGCACCTCCACCCTATCCCCGTAACCCACTAACCCAACTTGACCTTTTGGACACTGAGGGGCAATTTATCATGGCCAATCCACCGAACCTGCACGTCTTTGGACTGTGGGAGGAAACCCAGGCCTGTGCTCCTGAGCCCTTGCAACGATGGTTCAGGAGAGGGCAGCAACAAGAGGGAGGGTCAGGGGAGGGAGTCGGCAGCGGTAAGGTTGGGGGAGGGGTGGTGAGTGGTAGGAGGACTGAGTATGCTGAGTAACTAGATTAAAATGAAAATTAAGGCAGTGCTATTTGGGAAATTTGCAAAGTGTTAAAATGCATTTTAAATGGGGAATAGCTGTATCCAGAAACATTAATTTTATGCAGTAAATTTATCTACCAGCTTTCTTTTTTCTTTATTAGTTGTTGGATTTTAAAATTTTAATTTGGAATCACAGATTAAAGGTTAATTTATTTCTATTAATGGATTTTTTTTTTTTTATCCACGCAAAAAGAAATAAGTTTTTATAAATGAAATGTTTTTTTTAAACCCTTCCAGCTTTGAACCTCCCGGATGTGTTTGGTCTTGTAGTCCTTCCCCTGGAACTCCAATTGCGAATTTTCAGACTCCTGGACGTACTCTCTATTTTATCTCTCTCGGCAGTATGTCGGGATCTTTTTACAGCTACTAATGACCAACTGCTTTGGAGATTTCTGTACTTGAGGGACTTCCGAGGTGAGCGAACCATTGAGCTGATGCCAGCAAATCCTGAAGAATAACAGCTCTATAATATTCAATAACTGGATGTATATTAGCTGCCTATCAGCTCTCTAACATATTGCTTTGTGACTGTGTCCAGTAATGAAATGTTGGACTCTCGCACTGCTGTTTATTTCATGGAACACAATTAAATCTTGTTTATTTATGCCATTTGCTGTAAATGTATTGGTCACTGAGCGTGCTGACGTTGTGAAATAGGCTGTAATAATACAAGTCTGTCTTTGTGTGCCGATTATAAATTTCAAATTAAATTCTAAAATGGCCGATGCGAGAGATGAATAAAGTCTTTCGTCAAGCTTTGAAGTAGCGAACTTTCCAAGTGATGTACTATCATTGCCTATTGGTTCATTTGCATATTAAAAGTTAAGGATTATCTTAATTTCTTATTTTGAAACAGATTTGCGAGCCAGCAGCCATGACTGGAAGAAAGTAAGTAGATTTTTAAAAAATTTAATTGCTTCTGTAATTTCACAAGTGTTAACATTTTAAGTAGTCATGTTAGTGCAGGGTAGATTGACAGTAGAATCCAAATGTTTGCATTAATAAAAATGCCGTGCTCTTTTTCACAATTGGCTTCAATTTGCAGAGATTAGAGGAGAGTGAAAGTGACATTTTCCCATTGAACTCTCAGTCAATGCTGAGGAGAAGGGTGGGTTGATCTTTGTTTCACATGAGACTGGAATCTGCTCCCAGCTGAACAGTTAACAGCTGCTGTTCAGAGTCTCACAGTGAGAATGGCCAGTCAGGCAAAATGCTAACCCTGTTCAAGTACACCCAGCATGAGGCACTACCAAACATAGCGAGGGAGGTTGCTGTGGTATGACCAGGGTAGCAGAGTATGGTGGTGTTCAGGTAACAGTTTTGAAGATTCTCTCAAAATTATCCATTGGATCCAAATTTTAAGAAAAAATACTTTATGAAGTGATGCGGACAGTCCTGCTGTATTATTCCATCAAGCTGTAGCTTCTGAATAATGCCAGTAAGTTCCTAAGTTTCAAAATAATGTTGGGAAGATTTGCCTAAGTGAGGTACTGCTTTTCCCCTGTGTTAAAGAAGGATGAGGAGAAAGCAGGACAGGCTAAGGCATGGCTTGTGACTACAACAATAGAATGGAGTTCAATGGAGAATAGACAATTTAACATTTTTGTGTATTACATTTGTGCAGATGTTCTAACATCAGCATCGCCATTGTTTTTAAAGCTCTACAAAGAAAAATATGTGATGAGGAGAAAAACGTTGCACAGAATTCCTCTGTATCTGCCACCAGCTTTGCCCGCATTCCCAGGCCTGCCTGGGCTGTTGAATCCCTTCCCATTTGAACCTCGTCAGTTTTATCCGCCTGGGATTATTGGAGGAGAATACGATGAGCATCCTTCGCTGCCGTACCAAGGAGATCCTATCAATCGCTTTTTACCTGGATCAGGACCGCTGCCAGGGACATTACCTCCATTCAGGCCACCGTTTGACCCAACTGATTCTTTGCCAGGTCAGTCACCTGCAATGCCTGGATTTCACGGCATCCGATCTCCGGGGAGGTCTTCTGGAGGCAGATCAGCAAATATTAGGCGTGGCATCATTTAGGAACGCCTCAATGAAGCTTTTGGACTTTTCTTAATTTCATTCTGAAAGGATGCTGGGTTGCTGCATTTCTAGTCTTTGTCAATCTTTCTTTAAAAAATCTAAACTGCTTGCAGCTGTAACATGCTCCATTATATTTTAATTTGCCAATCCAAGCCTGAAAAGTAAAATAAGGCGTATAGGAAATGTGGGACAGAGGGATCTAAATGCACATTTGACCCAATGGAGTGGAATATTTGTGAATGTTATTTCAGTGAAGGGAGACAAATGGGCTTTAGAATATTACAGCAACTTTGATCAATATGTTCATATTTCCGTCTGGAATGTTTTCCTGGAAAATTTAAATACTTTATTTGATTGTGAAGTTGCAGATTTGGACAGGATGGGTTACATTTGACTGTGATTCAAAGAATCAGCATCTTGAGAACTATTACCCTGCACAGTAAGAATTTCAATCTTTCCTGTATTTTGCTTCTCGATATTGTATCAAATTGTGGTACACAAAGATGTTACTTTACTTACTAAAGCCAAAAGTGTTTATAATATTTCCTGTATAGTGCACAGAAATAAATTGTTTCAGATGACTTTGGAATGATTCTTTCTGAAAGCGTTTTGTAAAAGACACCATTGATTCAACTATAATCATTGTGAAGGACCTCCCGGATCATCGGTGAAGCTGAAATGGGTGGGATTTCAGAGTTGGGGCCAGCACCTCATTTATTCAGATGCTTGCGCTGTTTATCTGTGGAGTGAGAATTTGTTTTGCCTCTTTGAAAATCCTCCACTTCCTCACCCCCATTTCAAATTAAGTATCAGACCACTTGTGTTCCATCTGTCCACTGTTACATAGAAAATAGGAGCAGGAGGAGGCCATTTGGCCCTTCGAGCCTGTGTCGCCATTTATTACGATCAGGGGCTGATCATCCAATTCGATAGCCTAATTGGATTGGATTTGATTTATTGTCACGTGTGTCGAGGTACAATGATAAGTATTGTTCTGTGTCCAGTCCAGACAGATCATTCCATACAAGAAAGAACAGAGGACATGCATAAATACACAATGTAAATACATAGACACAGGCATCGGGTGAAGCATACGGAGTGTAGTACTACAACAGCAGAGCAAATGTGTGAAGAGATCAGTTCAGTCCATAAGATGGTTATTCAGGAGTCTGGTGACAGTGGGGAAGAAGCTGTTTTTGAGTCTGTTCGTGCGTGTTCTCAGATTTCTGTATGTCCTGCCCGATGGAAGAGTTGGAAGAGAGAATAACCCGGCTGGGAGAGTCTTTGATTATGCTGCCCGCTTTCCCCAGGCAGCGGGAGGTGTAGATGGAGTCAATGGATGGGAGGCAGGTTCGTGTGATGGACTGGGCGGTGTTCACGACTCTCTGAAGTTTCTTGCGGTTTTGGACCGAGCAGTTGCCATACCAGGCTGTGATGCAGCCAGATAGGATGCTTTCTATGGTGCATCTCCTTTGATCCCCTGGCCCCTAAATGCCATATTTAACTGCTCCTTGAAAACATACAATTCTTTTGGCCTCAGTTACTTTCTGTGGTAACGAATTCCACAGGCTCGCCACTCTCTGGGTGAAGAAATTTCTCCTCTTCTCTGTCCTAAAATGGTCTACCCGTATCCTTAGACGGTGACCCCTGGTTCTGAACACCCCCACCATCAGGAAAATCTTTCCTGCGTCTGCCCTGTCTAGTATGTTAGAATTTTATAAGTTTCTGTGTGATCCCCCTGTCTTCCTTCTGAACTCCAGTGAATATAATCTTTATTAGCCACAAGTAGGCTTACATTAACACTGCAATGAAATTACTGTGAAAACTCCCCTAGTCGCCACTATCCGGCGCCTGTTCGGGTACACCGAGGGAGAATTCAGAATTTCCAATTCACCTAACAGCACGTCTTGGAGGAAGCACTGAGGGTGGCAAAGGCACAGAATATACTCTGGGTGGAGAACTTCAATGTCCATCACCAAGCTCGGTAGTACCACCACAGACCGAGCTGGCCGGGTCCTAAAGGACTTAGCTGCTAGACTGGAACTGCAGCAGGTGGTGAGGGAACCAACAACAGGGAACACCAATCTGCCTGCTTTAGATGCATCTGTCCATGACAGTATCGGTAGAAGTGACCACCGCACAGTCCTTGTGGAGACAAAGTTCCGTCTTCACATTGATGATACCCTCCTACTACCATTGTGCTAAATGGGATAGATTTCAAACAGATCTAACAACTCCAGGCTGGGCATCCATGAGGCGCTGTGGACCATCAGCAGCAGCAGAATTGTATCAACCACAATCTGTAACCTCATGGCCCGGCCTATCCCCCACTCCCCCATTACCACCCAGCCAGAGGATCAGGAACAACACCAGGCATACCGAAAAGTGAGGTGTCGGCCTGGTGAAGCTACAACTCAGGACTATTTGTGCCAAACAGCATAAGCAGCAAGTAATAGATCCCACAACCAACAAATGAGATCTAAGCTCTGCAGTGCTGCCACACCCAGCCGTGAACGGTGATGGACAATGAAACAACTCACTGGAGGAGGAGGCTCCACAAATATCCACCATTCTCAATGATGGAGGAGTCCAGCACATCAGACAAGGCTGAGGCATTCACAACAATCTTCAGCTAGAAGTGCCGAGTGGATGATCCATCATGGTCTGCTTCGGAGGTCCTCAGCATCACAGATGTCAGTGTTCAGCCAATACGATTCACTCCACGTGGTATCAAGAAATGGCTGAAGGGACTTCCGGTTGCGGCTATGCCGAAGTAGGTCGCACATTCGGCAGCTCCCGCCAGGAACGGACTTTTGGGCTCTTTAGAGGGGCCCCAATGGCAATCGTTCGATGGCTCCCAGTGTGGGAAGGTTACAGCAAGGTTCCCCCGGCACTGTATGGATTGGACCAGGAGTGGAGTGGTTAAGAAAGTGATTCTGGTGCAGCGGAAAGTGCGAGGGAGGAAAAGCAAGATGGCGGTGACTATATTGAATTCTCTACCCGTCAGTCTGGCCTCAATAAAACTCTATGAATTTGTAGGTATAGTATTATTTATTTTTAACCAACTTGCAAGGCTGACTCGCTCCACAGAGATTCAGAACACGCAAGTGCTATCGGAGACAAAGAAATCTTTACAAATCTCATTCAAATGGCATCAAGTTTCACATACAAGGTTCCCATAGGTCATCCTATACACCTCCTGACCTGGCCATATATCCTGATTGGCTCGCTTCGCATTCCTTAACCCTGGGCCTCTTGTTACCCAGCATCCTTTTCCCCATCCTTGCCATGCTTTCTGAATCCCTTTGTTTGTGAACTCACTACTATCAGACTGGCTCCCATCTACATTATTGTAACTAATATTTGAACTAACTATTTTATATCTCATTCATTTGTTCAATTCCTCATTCCCTCCTTTTATCATTTCATGATAACCTATCTATTCAATCCGTAGCTACGGCCCCTCATTTAAGAAGATTTGTCGCTGCATTTTCAATTCCTGGTGCAGCACCCTGTCATCCGCCAGGCCCACAAAGATGCAGCTGAGTGCCACTGCTAAATACATGGCCATATTTATCAGACAGTCCTTCCAACCTCCTAATCCCCAGTTACCCCAAGCAGCTTATCATACTGTGAGTGGAAATTATCCCAAGGAAGGGGAAGGTAAATAGCCGGTGGTGCTGAACCCGGATCGTAAGGAAGAGTGACTTGCTCGGGCGGTGGCTCGGAACACGGACAATGAACCACTGTTTCGGGAGTGCCCCAAAGCGGTGAAACAGAAAATAACCTGGACACCGCTGCGGGGTTCGGGTAGCAGACAACCTGTCCCTGGCCATACAAGCGGTGGTAGATCTGGTAGAAGAGATTGATACTGCCCAGGTTTCCCTCATTCCGGGTCCTAAATGAATTAAGTATATCTCCTGATAACCTACGTTCTAGCTGTACTCCCCTTCTCACACACCCCGTCCTCTCTCTAGTCCCCCTCTCTCTCTCTCTCTCTCACAACCTCTTCCTACCCTCTCCGCATGGTCTGACTTTACCTTTATGGCACCAATCTTAACACATCCAAAATCAAATTTACATGTACTCCAAAAACAAGGCAATGTCCATGTAATGTTCCCTTCCCATCGCCTGGACCGGTGCAATTGCTTCATGAGTCCTGCATTGTCCGTTAACCTGATGACCTTCCATGAGTCGATACCATGTCCTTGTATATGGGGGCAGCGAAGAACGTCACTTCTGCATAAGTGAAATGTCCTTGTAGTTTGGTTGGGGTTACAGATGTAGATGATATTTCCCTTTTCCATTTCCGTCGCCAATGTCACTCCAAGCGAGGCGAGGCCGAAGATTACACAGGCGGTGCGTAGCCACCCCATCATGCTCCACACCTGTAAAACAGCGCTGGGGAAGGGAGTCAGGTTAGTGACTGACCTTTTTACAGTGGTGGAGGTGGACCCGAGCACTCCGCATCTCCACTTTAACTGCAGTGGGGGTGGTAAGCAGAACTTGGAAGGGCCCCTCCCATCGTGGCTCTGACCCTTTCTGAGTCCCATTCTTGACCATGACATAGCTCGCTTTCAGTGCAGCCCGGTAGTTATGTAATGGGGATGGTGACGGGTGAGCCCCGCGGATCTGGCCATGGAGCTCCTTAGTGAGGGCTAGAACATAGGTAGCCATTTCTTCAGTCATATGGTGAAACTGAACCAGTCTTGGAACATGCAGGTTCCAGGGAGTTCTAAGGGGCCTGCTATAAAGGATCTCGGCAGGAGAGAGCCGGGCCGGTCCCGCAGGTGTAACCCGCAGCTGGAAGAGGGCAACAGGGAGCAACTTAAGGCATGTCAGTCCCGTGTCTGCTCTTAATTTAGCCAATTTAGTTTTGATGGTCTGATTGTGTCTCAACCAACCCGGCCGCCTGCGGTCTGTAAGCACAGTGTAACTGCTGGCATATGCCCAACTGGGAGCAAAACTTGTTAATCTGTTCAATAAAATGAGGCCTGTTATCAGAACTTAACTGAGCTGGTATTCTGTACCGGGGAATGATTTCCCGCATCAGAACTTTAACCACAGTAGCAGCTTTATTATCGGAAGTCGGATGCGCCTCAACCCATCAGTTGAACATATCCACAATGACCAAAACATATTTATAACATTGACACCTTTCCAACTCAATGTAATCCATTTGGAGCGACGCAAAGGGACCACTGGGCAACGGGGTTTGCCCCATACCACAAGGGATACCTTTGCCGGTGTTGTATTGCTGACAAATCAAACACCGATTACTGATACTCTGGGCCAACCCCTGCATTTTGGGGTGCCACCAAGTGTCCAGCAACAAATCACTAGCCCCCCGAGCCCCACAATGAGTTGCAAAGTGTACACATTCGATGACCCATAAAGCCAGTACGTCAGACATACAAGTCTGATGTGCTGGCGTGGTCCATAAAGAGGAAACAGAATCATGTACAACCTAACCGTTTCCACATTTTTGTTTATCACTCTCAGGAGCGTCCTGTAACCTTATGACGTCTTGGATGGTTGGCATTGGCTTGTCAGAGGCAGACCTATTTATTGCAGAACGTTTAGTCTGACTGAACATTTTAGGCACCATCACTTGCTGAATTTGCGCGGCTGTCCGCGCTGCACAATCTGCTCGTTCATTACCAACGTCAACTGGGGTCTTACCGTTTGTATGGGCAGCGCATTTAATGACAGAAATCTGCGTGGGCGTAAAGAGGGACTGCAGTAGGTCATTAACTAAACCCTGGTGGGATATTTCCGTGCCAGCCGAGGTAAGGAATCCCCTATTCTTCCAGAGCTGTCCGAAGTCATGAACTACCCGGCGATCTGAAGTGCGTACTCTGTTAGGTCTGAATGATCCACTGCCCTCCTTACCATAGGCCCCAGATCCTTGGCATGGTACTTTTAGATTTCGGCGGCAGCGGTGCGCAGGGGCCTTCTTGGAGGTGAGTAGTGAATTTAAAAGCACTTACCTTTGCAGGAGCAGCCCTTTGGATTTCGGCGGCAGCGGTGCGCAGGGGCCTTCTGTGAGGTGAGTAGTGAATTTAAAAGCACTTACCTTTGCAGGAGCAGCCCTTTGGATTTCGGCGGCAGCGGTGCGCAGGGGCCTTCTGGGAGGTGAGTAGTGTATTTAAAAGCCTTACCTTTACAGGAGCAGCCCTTTAGATTTCGGCGGCAGCGGTGCGCAGGGGCCTTCTTGGAGGTGAGTAGTGAATTTAAAAGCACTTACCTTTGCAGGAGCAGCCCTTTGGATTTCGGCGGGAACCGGAAGTTCGACCTCTGGCAAGTGCCCCCCCCCCCCCAATAAATTCTGGTGGAGAGGAAACCCGAGACACTACACGTGTAGTGTCTCCCACCCGCCCTCCTCCTCTAACCTAATAATAAGACCCATTGGTGTAAGGTAAGTGCCATATTATATTATTATATTATTAGCATTGTGCAGGTCAAGGATTGGAGGTGGAGGAGCAGTCTCTGTCAGCGAGGGAACCTGAGAACATCTCAGAAGGTAAGCAAGTGATTTTTACTTTTATACCTGTTTTTCAAATTGTGTGTGTCGAGGGGAAACTGAAGTGACATCACAGAAAAGCTGTGACCTGAGTGGCTGGTTGGGATTCTAACCTAAATTTTTTTGAGTATTTGGGATCTAATTAAACATAATAACTTAATTATAATTTAGAGGATATCTAAGCCAGAGATCGGAGAATATTATAGTTAGCTATCGCATTTTTATTAGAAATCTAGTGCTAGGAAACAGATAGTTGACAGTAACTTTGAAATTTAAAAAAGTATTAAAAAAAAAAAAAAAAGACAAATTTTAATTTTAATTAATTGACGCAATGTCAGTTAGAGGGGTGCTGTGCTCTGACTGTGAGATGTGGCAGGTCCGGGAGGCTTCCAGTGTCCCGGATGGCTTCATCTGCAGAAAGTGCACCCAACTGCAGCTCCTCACAGACCGCATGGTTCGGTTGGAGCAGCAATTGGATGCACTTAGGAGCATGCAGGTGGCGGAAAGCGTCATAGATCGCAGTTATGTAAGTGTGGTCACACCCAAGGTGCAGGCAGAGAAATGGGTGACCACCAGAAAGGGCAGGCAGTCAGTGCAGGAATCCCCTGTGGTTGTCCCCCTCTCGAACAGATATACCCCTTTGGATACTGTGGGGGGGGATAGCCTATCAGGGGAAAACAGCAGCAGCCAGAGCAGTGGCACCACGGCTGGCTCTGATGTTCAGAAGGGAGGGTCAAAGCGCAGAAGAGTAATAGTTATAGGGGACTCTATAGTCAGGGGCACAGATAGGCGCTTCTGTGGACGTGAAAGAGACTCCAGGATGGTATGTTGCCTCCCTGGTGCCAGGGTCCAGGATGTCTCCGAACGGGTAGAGGGAATCCTGAAGGGGGAGGGCAAACAGGCAGAGGTCGTTGTACATATTGGTACTAACGACATAGGCAGGAAGGGGCATGAGGTCCTGCAGCAGGAGTTCAGGGAGCTAGGCAGAAAGTTAAAAGACAGGACCTCGAGGGTTGTAATCTCGGGATTACTCCCTGTGCCACGTGCCAGTGAGGCTAGAAATAGGAAGATAGAGCAGACAAACACGTGGCTAAACAGCTGGTGTAGGAGGGAGGGTTTCTGTTATCTGGACCACTGGGAGCTCTTCCGGGGCAGGTGTGACCTGTATAAGATGGACGGGTTGCATCTAAACCGGAGAGGCATAAATATCCTGGCCGCGAGGTTTGCTAGTGTCACACGGGAGGGTTTAAACTAGTATGGCAGGGGGGTGGGCACGGGAGCAATAGGTCAGAAGGTGAGAGCATTGAGGGAGAACTAGGGAATAGGGACAGTGTGGCTCTGAGGCAGCGCAGACGGGGAGAAGTTGCTGAACACAGCGGGTCTGGTGGCCTGAAGTGCATATGTTTTAATGCAAGGAGCATTAAGGGTAAGGCAGACGAACTTAGAGCTTGGATTACTACTTGGAACTATGATGTTGTTGCCATTACAGAGACCTGGTTGAGGGAAGGGCAGGATTGGCAGCTAAACGTTCCAGGATTTAGATGTTTCAGGCGGGATAGAGGGGGATGTAAAAGGGGAGGCGGAGTTGCGCTACTTGTTCAGGAGAGTATCACAGCTATACAGCGAGAGGACACCTCAGAGGGCAGTGAGGCTATATGGGTAGAGATCAGGAATAAGAAGGGTGCAGTCACAATGTTGGGGGTATACTACAGGCCTCCCAACAGCCAGCGGGAGATAGAGGAGCAGATAGGTAGACAGATTTTGGAAAAGAGTAAAAACAACAGGGTTGTGGTGATGGGAGACTTCAACTTCCCCAATATTGACTGGGACTCACTGAGTGCCAGGGGCTTAGACGGGGCAGAGTTTGTAAGGAGCATCCAGGAGGGCTTCTTAAAACAATATGTAAACAGTCCAACTAGGGAAGGGGCGGTACTGGACCTGGTATTGGGGAATGAGCCCGGCCAGGTGGTAGATGTTTCAGTAGGGGAGCATTTCGGTAACAGTGACCACAATTCAGTAAGTTTTAAAGTACTGGTGGACAAGGATAAGAGTGGTCCGAGGATGAATGTGCTAAATTGGGGGAAGGCTAATTATAACAATATTAGGCGGGAACTGAAGAACATAGATTGGGGGCGGATGTTTGAGGGCAAATCAACATCTGACATGTGGGAGGCTTTCAAGTGTCAGTTGAAAGGAATACAGGACAGGCATGTTCCTGTGAGGAAGAAAGATAAATACGGCAATTTTCGGGAACCTTGGATGACGAGTGATATTGTAGGCCTCGTCAAAAAGAAAAAGGAGGCATTTGTCAGGGCTAAAAGGCTGGGAACAGACGAAGCCTGTGTGGCATATAAGGAAAGTAGGAAGGAACTTAAGCAAGGAGTCAGGAGGGCTAGAAGGGGTCATGAAAAGGCATTGGCAAATAGGGTTAAGGAAAATCCCAAGGCTTTTTACACTTACATAAAAAGTAAGAGGGTAGCCAGGGAAAGGGTTGGCCCACTGAAGGATAGGCAAGGGAATCTATGTGTGGAGCCAGAGGAAATGGGCGAGGTACTAAATGAATACTTTGCATCAGTATTCACCAAAGAGAAGGAATTGGTAGATGTTGAGTCTGGAGAAGGGGGTGTAGATAGCCTGGGTCACATTGTGATCCAAAAAGACGAGGTGTTGGGTGTCTTAAAAAATATTAAGGTAGATAAGTCCCCAGGGCCGGATGGGATCTACCCCAGAATACTGAAGGAGGCTGGAGAGGAAATTGCTGAGGCCTTGACAGAAATCTTTGGATCCTCGCTGTCTTCAGGGGATGTCCCGGAGGACTGGAGAATAGCCAATGTTGTTCCTCTGTTTAAGAAGGGTGGCAGGGATAATCCCGGGAACTACAGGCCGGTGAGCCTTACTTCAGTGGTAGGGAAATTACTGGAGAGAATTCTTCGAGACAGGATCTACTCCCATTTGGAAGCAAATGGACGTATTAGTGAGAGGCAGCACGGTTTTGTGAAGGGGAGGTCGTGTCTCACTAACTTGATCGAGTTTTTCGAGGAGGTCACTAAGATGATTGATGCAGGTAGGGCAGTAGATGTTGTCTATATGGACTTCAGTAAGGCCTTTGACAAGGTCCCTCATGGTAGACTAGTACAAAAGGTGAAGTCACACGGGATCAGGGGTGAACTGGCAAGGTGGATACAGAACTGGCTAGGCCATAGAAGGCAGAGGGTAGCAATGGAGGGATGCTTTTCTAATTGGAGGGCTGTGACCAGTGGTGTTCCACAGGGATCAGTGCTGGGACCTTTGCTCTTTGTAGTATATATAAATGATTTGGAGGAAAATGTAACTGGTCTGATTAGTAAGTTTGCAGACGACACAAAGGTTGGTGGAATTGCGGATAGCAATGAGGACTGTCTGAGGATACAGCAGGATTTAGATTGTCTGGAGACTTGGGCGGAGAGATGGCAGATGGAGTTTAACCTGGACAAATGTGAGGTAATGCATTTTGGAAGGGCTAATGCAGGTAGGGAATATACAGTGAATGGTAGAACCCTCAAGAGTATTGAAAGTCAAAGAGATCTAGGAGTACAGGTCCACAGATCACTGAAAGGGGCTACACAGGTGGAGAAGGTAGTCAAGAAGGCATACGGCATGCTTGCCTTCATTGGCCGGGGCATTGAGTATAAGAATTGGCAAGTCATGTTGCAGCTGTATAGAACCTTAGTTAGGCCACACTTGGAGTATAGTGTTCAATTCTGGTCGCCACACTACCAGAAGGATGTGGAGGCTTTAGAGAGGGTGCAGAAGAGATTTACCAGAATGTTGCCTGGTATGGAGGGCATAAGCTATGAGGAGCGATTGAATAAACTCGGTTTGTTCTCACTGGAACGAAGGAGGTTGAGGGGCGACCTGATAGAGGTATACAAAATTATGAGGGGCATAGACAGAGTGGATAGTCAGAGGCTTTTCCCCAGGGTAGAGGGGTCAATTACTAGGGGGCATAGGTTTAAGGTGAGAGGGGCAAAGTTTAGAGTAGATGTACGAGGCAAGTTTTTTACGCAGAGGGTAGTGGGTGCCTGGAACTCACTACCGGAGGAGGTAGTGGAGGCAGGGACGATAGGGACATTTAAGGGGCATCTTGACAAATATATGAATAGGATGGGAATAGAAGGATACGGACCCAGGAAGTGTAGAAGATTGTAGTTTAGTCGGGCAGTATGGTCGGCACGGGCTTGGAGGGCCGAAGGGCCTGTTCCTGTGCTGTACATTTCTTTGTTCTTTGTTCTTTGTACTGGTCGTGGACCTGACTTGTAATATGAGGGCCTACAGAAGCTGACTGTGGCCATAAATGTGGTGGTAATGTTACAAAATCTGCTGTACCGTCTTTTCCCGTGACTGGCTGTAATCTTGACTGGTCATTCGGTCCCAATTAACGGCCGGTATTTGTCCTCCAACTCCCTGTTCTGTCCGGTTCTGTCACAGGCCAGGGTAACGTGGTGCAGTGAATGTTCAATGTCTAACGACCACAACTGGGGTGTGATAAAAATGTAGCACTGTTGTCTCATCCTCCATGATTGAACCGTTACCCCTTCGTCTCCCCACTCTAGCTGTAGCTGGAAGATACACAGTAAATCTCGGGCCAACAAGTTACAGTCCAGTCCAGTAGTCGCCACAAACTGATGATCTGTAGACTTATTCTCAAAAGTGACTGTCACAGGTTCAGAAATAGGATACTCACACACCTGTCCTTGGAACCCCTGCAAATGCTGCGTGTGGCTGGATAGTGGTAGTCGAAGTTCTGATTGCACCAAAGACATGGCTGCTCCAGTGTCGATTATAAATGGGTGATGTTGATCTCCTATCTGCAGAGAGATAATAGGTTCCCTGTCCGATTGGCGAGTCCTTATGACTAACTTAGCTAGTCAATCTTGTGTTGGGAAAAGGATTTGCCTGGGAGAAGTCGGTGTACCTCGTCTGTCCTCCCCTTGGTGGGTACCCCCTCCTTTGGGTCGGGTAGTCTCCTTCTGCTGCCCGTCTTTTAAAGGGGCATTCCTGATGCCAGTGATCTGCATGGCCGCAATTAAAACATATATTGCTCCCTCTATATCTGCCCCGTCCTTTTCTCCCAGTAGACCAATGGCCCCTCAGAGGGGGCGGCGGTTGTAAAGCTGTTGGTGCATACGGTGGGCCATAAAGAGGAGCTGAGGGTCCCTTTGGGTGGGTTTGATATCCTCCCCCTCGCTGATCCACCCACCCAAAGTCACAATATTGGGGTTCCAGCTGGTAAGCCACCGTTTCTGCCGCTGGCTGGGGTCTCAGATCATCCTTTTTCATTACATACTCAGTCTTAACCTTTGTAACTGAGCCTCCTTCCTGGCCTACACCCTCCTTCCAATAAAATCTGACTGCCCGGGCCATCTGGGAAGGGTCGTTCTCTGTCCAATTCATGTTATTACAGTTCACGGCAGTAGCCACGGAGGGTGGTAGGCAATGCATTAACATAGCACAATATTGAGGGAATTTCTGACCATTTTGGTACAGCAAGTCGCCTGACTCCCCACGGTAGATTTCATTAAAATGTTCCAGAAATTCCTCTGGCTCCTCAGTCTTTTTAGGTTTGAGGTCTAAGATAGCAGATGTTTATGGGCTTTTGAAATGTGGCATTCAACGCATTCAGGATTTGTGCAAAGCATAGGTTTGCTGAAGTGCTGCGTGGCTAACAATTCAAGTGGTTGAGATGACTGCGGTACTCTGCTGGGGTTAAAACCTGCTGGACTAGGGCCCAGAGGTCCCTAGAATCAGCTTGATAAACTGAGATGGTAGTTCTCAGATAGTCCACAAAAGCAGCAGGAGATTTCTTCCTGTCTGGGATTGCAGCCAGAATAGCCATCATCTCGCTGGGTCTCCATGGGAGATAAATGTCTATCGTGGGCTGGGCTGCTGCTGTTGCAGCATCAGGGTGGGTATTTTCCTAATCGTCAACTGTCTGAGTCTCACTAGGGGGCGCTTCAGCGGATTCCTCTGGCTCTTCAAAGACTTCAACATCCTCCCCTTCCGATAGGGGGAGCTCTGGCTCCTCAGAACTATTCCCGTCCTCTTTCTTTGTTCTCGTAATTTTCTGTCCTACCATATTGGTCTTAAGGGATCTAGGTGGTATGCGTAATTGTTTCTGGATAGGATCAGGCCCCTCTCTCATTGTCCGAGATCGGGTCCTGGAGCTAACTGGGCTTGTGGAACAGAGCTCCCCTTCTCTAACAGACTGTGAAGGTGCAGAAATAGGACTCAAACTATCAACCGAAGGGGCTGGAGAGGCTGGCATGATTTGAATCTGGGGAGCAGTGACTGGATATAAATTGATACCCTGGTGGTTCTGGAATTAGTGCAGACAATGCTACTGGCGCAGTCGGGACTCTACCCGACATGGTCCAATTCTCTAGGTCATCATCTGCCTCTTGTCAATGCAAGGCCAGCCATTGAACTATGTAGCCCTTTTTTTATTTACTCTAGTCTGCCCCGCTAGGTGACTCCCTCTCTTTACTTGCGCGTTTTTTTTGAATGCACACTCAAGATCTCCAGAGTTTTCTGGTTCCCCCCTTCACTAATTGGAATCCCCGTTTTAAGGTCATTTTTTTGCCAACTTGATAATATGATCTTATCCCTCTCCTCTTGACAATATTGTCTCCATAATCCAATTAACTCTTTGGCTTTCATACTTTGGCTCTTTTTCCAGATTTCACCCTGAATTTTCTTAATGATGTCCAGATCTTTAATGCACCCTAGTGGCCATTCGTCACCCAATTTCTTCCTTAAAGTTGCTGACATTTTTCTGAAATCCCTCTCTTTATCTGGATAAATATCACATAATATTTGCAATGAACTACCTGGATCACTCGTATTATCCAAGCAATTCCCCATAATCTCGAACTAGTCCTCAAGACTGCGTTGTTCACCACTACAGTCCAAGGATACAATTTTAGCTTAATCAACTATAGTTTCCAAAACACTCGTGCAATTAAACCATCTTTCCGATGTCCCATCAATTCCAAAATCAACTCCAAACTGAACTATCAATCTTATGATATCCCATCAGTTGTTTTTTTTAACCCTCAGTCACACCTACATCGACTGAATTTTGAATTTTCTAATCCCTTAGACTGATCTTTGATTTCGTCGAGATGCTTTTTCCGTACCAACCGTGAGTGACCAGACCAATCAGACCATGAGAAGAGGGGAAAATCAATGTGGTCATTTTCCAGCTCTACACATTGTGGGCCCATTTTCACTTTCCTTGTCCAACATCAGTCTAATTCTGATTTCGCAGCTGGCCGGTGACCGTCTGGAGAAATCCCGGGTTTCGGCACCAAATGACAATATTGAATTCTTTACCTGTCAGTCTGGCCTCAATCTAGATGGATTTGTAGGTATAGTATTATTTATTTTTAACCAACTTGCAAGGCTGACTCGCTCCACAGAGATTCAGAACACACAAGCGGTCTCCTGGAGCTCCAGAACCGAGTGCTATCGGAGACAAAGAAATCTTTACAAATCTCATTCAAATGGCATCAAGTTTCACGTACAAGATTCTCATAGGTCATCCTATACACCTCTTGACCTGGCCATATATCCTGATTGGCTCACTTCGCATTCCTTAACCCTGGGCCTCTTGTTACCCAGCATCCTTTTCCCCATCCTTGCCATGCTTTCTGAATCCCTTTGTTTGTGAACTCACTACTATCAGACCGGCTCCCATCTACATTATTGTAACTAATACTTGAACTAACTATTTTATATCACATTCGTTTGTTCAATTCCTCAGCGGCGGGTGGAGACCAAGCAGCGTGGGCGTAGTGGTCGCAGGAGTTCCTCAAACGCTGCTTTGAGGAGCTGAAAACCGAAATGCTGGCGTCAATGAAGGCGGCGATTGAGAAGCTAGTGGAGACCCAGAAGGCCCAGGGGGCGGCGATCCGGGAGGTGCGGCAAAAAGCCTCGGAGAACGAGGACGAGATCTTGGGTCTGGCGGTGAAGGTGGAGGCGCACGAGGCGCTGCACAAGAGGTGGGCGGAAAGATTTGAGGACCTGGAGAATAGGTCGAGGAGGAAGAGTCTTCGGATTCTGGGTCTTCCTGACGGAGTGGAGGGGCCCGATGCTGGGGCATATGTGGTCACGATGCTCAATTCGCTGATGGACGCGGGAGCCTTCCCGAGGCCCCTGGAGCTGGATGGGGCTCATCGGGTCCTGGCAAGGAGACCCAAAGCCAACGAGCCGCCAAGGGCTGTAGTGGTGAGGTTTCACCGCTTTATGGACAGAGTGCGTCCTGAGATGGGCCAAAAAAGAGCAGAGCAGCAGGTGGGAGAACACGGAGATCCGCATCTACCAGGACTGGAGTGCGGAGGTGGCTAAGAAGAGAGCTGGTTTCAACCGGGCTAAGGCGGTGCTCCATCGGAAGGGGGTGAAGTTCGAGATGCTGCAGCCAGCGCGATTGTGGGTCACGTTCCAAGATCATGCACCACTATTTTGAGACGCCTGATGAGGTGTGGAACTTTATCCAGTCTGAAAAGTTGGACTCGAACTGAGGGTTTGTTGCGGGGTGGGTGTTTACTGCGTTTGGAGAATGTCCTTTTTGTTTGGGTGCTGGGTGGAGATGGGTGAATGGATTTGATGTGGGGGCTGTGTGAGAGTGCGGGCGTCGGTGTTGGAAGGGCAGGGCCCCGCGGAGGAAGAGGGGGGGTGGGGTAAGGCCGCAAAAGGGAGCTGCACCAGAGGGGGCGGAGCCGGCTCAGATGAAAAGCGCGGGCTTTTTCCCGCGCTAGGGAAGGAAGGGGTCGGGACTGGGGATGAAGGGCTGTGCTGGAGAGGAGCGCACACTGATTGCCAAGGGGAGGTGGGGGGGGATTCTCACACTGGGGGGGTCGATGGAATGGCGGGAGAGGCCGGGGTCAGCAGGAGTCAGCTGACTTACGGGAGTGTCATGGGAGCAAAATGGCGAGATGAGGATCTAGCCGGGGAAGGGGGGGGGGGGGGGTATTGAACTGGGTTGCTGCTGCATTGGCCAAAGGGGAGCTGGAGGTAGGAGAGGTAGTCGGGGCGGGGGTCCGCCGCCTGGGGGACTGGTGGGTGCAGGAGAAGTGGGCACGTGGCTAGCCTAAAAAAGGAGATGGCTAGTCTGCCGTGGGGGGCAAGTAGCCCCCTGATAACTTGGAATGTGAGGGGCCTGAACGGGCTGGTCAAGAGGGCCCGGGTATTCGCGCACTTAAAGGGACTGAAGGCAGACATGGTTATGCTTCAGGAGACGCATCTGATGGTGGCAGATCAGGTCAGGCTGAGAAAGGGATGGGTAGGACAGGTCTTTCATTCAGGGCTGGATGCGAAGAACAGAGGGGTTACAATACTGGTGGGGAAGTGGATGTTGTTCGAGACGCTGAATATTGTAGTGGATAATGGGGGTCGATATGTGATGGTGAGTGGTAGGTTGCAGGATGTGTGGGTGGTACTGGTGAACGTATATGCCCCGAATTGGGATGATGCCGGATTTATGAAACGCATGCTGGGTCGGATTCCGGATCTGGAGGTAGGAAGCTTGATAATGGGCGGGGGGGGACTTCAACACGGTGCTGGACCCAGCACTGGACCGTTCTAGGTCCAGGACGGGTAAGAGGCCGGCTGCGGCCAAGGTGCTCGGGGGGTTTATGGACCAGATGAGGGGAGTGGATCCATGGAGGTTTGCCAGGCCGCTGGCCAGGGAATTTTCCTTTTTTTCCCACGTCCATAAAGCCTACTCCAGGATAGATTTTTTTCATCTTGAGTAGGGCGCTAATCCCGAAAGTGGAGGGTACGGAATATTCGGCCATAGCCATCTCGGACCACGCCCCGCATTGGGTGGAGCTCGAGTTGGGGGAGGAGAGGGACCAGCGCCCATTGTGGCGCCTTGATGTGGGACTGTTGGCGGATGAGGAGGTGTGCGGGCGGGTTCGGGGGTGTACTGAAAGATGCTTGGAGGCCAACGACAATGGGGAGGTGCAGGTGGGGGTAGTCTGGGAGGCGTTGAAGGCGGTGGTTAGGGGAGAGCTAATCTCCATTAGGGCCCACAGGGAGAAGAGAGAGGAGGGAGAGGTTGGTGGGGGAGATTTTAAGGGTGGACAGGAGCTATGCAGAGGCCCCCGAGGAGGGGCTACTTAGGGAGCGACGGAACCTCCAGACGGAATTCGACCTGATGACTACGGGGAAAGCAGAGGCACAGTGGAGCGCAAGGGGCGGCTTATGAGTATGGGGAGAAGACGAGTCGGATGCTGACACACCAGCTTCATAAGAGGGAGGCAGCGAGAGAGATTGGTGGAGTTGGGGATAGAGGGGGGAATACGGTGCGGAGTGTGGTGAGAATATATGAGGTATTCAGGGACTTCTATGGGGATCTGTACAGGTCTGAGCCCCCGGCGGGGGAGGAGGGCATGCGACGATTCCTAGATCAGCTGAGGTTCCCGAGGGTGGAAGAGGAGCAGGTGGTTGGGCTGGGGGCGCCAATTGGGCTGGAGGAGCTGGTTAAAGGATTGGGGAACATGCAGGCGGGGAAGGCCCCGGGGCCGGATGGGTTCCCGGTTGAATTTTACAGGAAATACGTGGACCTGCTGGGCCCGTTGCTAGTGAGAAGTTTTAATGAGGCGAGGGAGGAGGGGATCTTGCCCCTGACCATGTCCAGGGCGCTGATTTCTTTGATTTTGAAGCGGGACAAGGATCCATTGCAATGTGGGTCGTATAGACCGATCTCGCTCCTCAATGTTGACGCTAAGTTGCTGGCGAAGATTCTTGCTACGAGAATTGAGGACTGAGTCCCGGGGGTGATTCATGAGGACCAGGCGAGATTTGTGAAGGGTAGGCAGCTGAATACTAATGTGCGGAGGCACTATTGAGGGGCTGGTATAGCACAGTGGGCTAAACAGCTGGCTTGTAATGCAGAACAAGGCCAGCAGCACACGTTCAATTCCCATACCAGCCTCCCTGAACAGGTGCCAGAATGTGGCAACTAGGGGCTTTTCACAGTAACTACTTGTGACAATAAGAGATTATTATTGCCGGGATATTGTTAGGGCCCATAGCCTTTGTTGACCGCTGCCGCTCCCGCCGACAAGGTACACCACGAGCCCGGTGGTGGCGGCGACGCTGAAGATCTGGGGGCAGTGGAGGCGACACAGGGGCGAGGTGGGAGCCTCGATTTGGTCCCCGATTCGGGAGAATCATCGGTTCGATTCGGGAAGGATGGATGGGGGGTTTTGGAGCTGGCATCGGGCAGGGATTAAAAGAATGGGGGACCTGTTCATTGATGGGACTTTTGCAAGCCTCGGGGCGCTGGAGGAGAAATTTGGGCTACCCCCAGGAAACCCTTTCAGGTACATGCAAGTGAGGGCGATCGTGAGGCGGCAGGTGAGGGAATTCCCTCTGCTTCCAGCACGTAGTATTCAGGACAGGGTGATTTTGGGTGCATGGGTTGGAGAAGACAAGGTTTCGGCGATTTACCAGGAGCTGCTGCAAGAAGAGGAGGCCTCAGTGGAGGAGTTAAAGGGCAAGTGGGAGGAGGAGCTTGGGGAGGAGATAGATGAGGGTCTGTGAGCTGATGCCCTGAGTAGGGTAATTCTTCCTCCTCTTGCGCCAGGCTCAGCCTAATACAATTTAAGGTTACTCATAGAGCGCATATGACAGGGGCGAGGTTGAGTAGGTTCTTTGGGGTGGAGGACAGGAGTGTGAGGTGCCCGGGGAGCCTAGCAAATCACGCCCATATGTTCTGGTCGTGCCTGGGGCTGGATGGGTTTTGGAGGGGTTTTGCGAGGACTATGTCCAAGGTGGTGAACGCCCGGGTCAAGCCGAGCTGGGGGTTGGCATTATTTGAGGTATCGGACGTGCCGGGAGTGCAGGAGGCGAAAGAGGCCGGTATTCTGGCCTTTGCGTCCCTGGTAGCCCGGCGGAGGATTTTGTTACTATGGAAAGATGCAAAGCCCCCCAGTGTGGAAGCTTGGATCAATGACATTGCAGGGTTCATCAAGCTGGAGAGGATAACGTGTGCTTTGCGAGGGTCTGTGCAGGGGTTCCTCAGGCGGTGGCAACCGTTCCTAGACTATCTCGCGGAGCGTTAGTGAGGAATGTGATATAAAATAGTTACTTTAGAGATATTAGTTACTGTAATGTAGAGGCAGGCCAGTCTAATTCTGGTGAGTTCACAGACAAAGGATTTCAGACCGCATGGCAAAGCAGGAAGAGGTGTGTCCACCAAAGGAGGAGAAAAGGATGCTGGGTAATAGGGGCCGGAGGAAGGGATTGGAAGTGAGCCATTCAGAATATATCAACAGGTCAGGAGGGATATAGGATGACCTATGGGCATTGTGTATGTGAAACTTGATGCCATTTGAATGTATCAGTAGAGATTCCTTTGTTCTACAGACTCACTTGATTCCAGAAGTCTACGGAGCAGGATGTGCTTCGTGCTCCTGAGAGTTGGGGAAAGCTTGCAAGCTAAATAAAATAACTAATGCTGTACCTGTAAATCCATCTCGACTTTTATTGAGGCCAGACTGGCGGGTAAAGAAACTTGGGATTTGACATTAGGAGGAGGTCAGCAGCAGCAGCAGCCGCCCAGGGGGAGGGGGGGTTTCTTTTGGGGTGGCATTTGGGTTAAGAAGGGATGTTTCCCCATTTGTGTTTTCTACTGTTATATGGGGGGTTATTGTATCTGGGGGAAATCCTATGTATAATTTCTGCTTGTGTTTTTGTTTCTTTTTCTTCTTGGGGGGGGGGGGGGGGGAAGAGAGAGAGAGGAGAGAGGTTTTGTTGAAAATTTGTTGAAAAATTTGAATAAATATACTTTAAAAAAAAAAAAAAAAATGGCTGAAGGCAGTGGATACTGCAAAGGCTATGGGCCCTAACAATATCGCGGCAATAATAATCTCTTATTGTAGGCTTCAATGAAGTTCCTGTGAAAAGCCCCTAGTTGCCACATTCTGGCACCTGTTCAGGGAGGCTGGCATGGGAATTGAACGTGTGCTGCTGGCCTTGTTCTGCATTACCAGCCAGCTGTTTAGTTCACTGTGCTAAACCAGCCCCTCAATAGTATTGAAGACGTGTGCTCCAGAACTTGCCATACCCCGAGCCAAGCTGTTACAGTGCTGGCATCTACCCGGCAATGTGGAAAATGAACTGGACTAACCATATTAATGTGGCTACTGGGGTAGGTCAAAGGCTAGGAATCCTGCAGCAAGTAACTTGGCTCCTGACCCCCCCAAAACATGTCCACCATCTACAAGGCACAAGTCAGGAGTATAATGGAATGCCCCCCACTTGCCTGGATGAGTGCAGCTCCAACAACACTCAAAAAGCTCAACACCATCCAGGAGAAAGTGGCCTGCTTGATTGCTCCTCCTTCCACAGACATTCACTCCCTCCACCAACAATGACCAGTGGCAGCTGTATGTACCATCGACCAGATGCACTGCAAGGTTCCTTAGACAACACTTTCCAAACCCACGACCGCTATCATCTAGAAGGACAAAAGCAGCAGATACCTGGGAACCCCACCACCTGGAGGTTCCCCTCCCAAGTCACTCACCACACAGACTTGGAAATATATCGCCGTTCCTTCACTCCTGCTGGGGCAACATCAGGGAACTGCTTCCCTAACAGCGCAGTGGGTGTACCTGCACCTGCAGTGGTTCAAGAAGGCAACTCACCATTTTCTGAAGGGCAACTGGGGATGGGCAATAAACGCCGGCCTAACCAGTGACGCCCACATCCCGTAAATTAATTAAGAGACATAAAATTATATCAGTAGGAACTGTTCCAGAGTCTATAAAATCCTGGATGATGGCCATCGATGCTGCCACTATTTCTCAGGCCACTTCCTTAAGTACCCTGGGATGTAGATTATCAGGCCCAGGAACTTATTGACCTTCAATCCCATCAATTTCCCCAACCACCATTTATCCACTAATATTGATCTCCTTCAGTTCCTCCCTCTCTCAAAACCCTGCATTGTCCAACATTTCTGGTATCTTATTTGTGTTCTCATTTGTGAAAACAGAACCAAAGTATGTGTTTAGTTGCTCAGCCATTTCTTTGTTCCCCATTACACATTCCCCTGTTTCTGACTGTAAGGGGCCTACATTTGTCTTCACCAATCTTTTTCTCTTCACATACCTATAGAAACTTTTACAGTCAGTTTTTATGTTCCCTGCAAGCTTACTCTGGTATTTGAATTTCCCCTTCTTAATCAATCCCTTGGTCCTTCTTTGCTGAATTTTAAACTGCTCCCAATCCTCAGACCTGTTGCTTTTGTTAGCAAATTTATATGCTGCTTCCTCCAATCGAATACCATCTCTAATTTTCCTTGTAAGCCATTGATTGGCCACCTTTCCCATTTTACTTTTATGCCAGGCAGGAATAAACAATTGTTGCAGTTAATCCAGGTGATCCTTGAATGTTTGCCATTGCCTATCCACAGTCATCCCTTTAAGTAACCTTTTCCAATGCTGCTTGAGTCTACAGGAGTAATAGATTAATTCTTCAGTGCCTTCCTCTAATTAAAATCCGAAGCTTCCCCCGACCAGGTGCCTGAAGGGAGGTGGATTTGAGACCAGGAAGAGATCAGCCAGGATCTGATTGAATGGTGGAGCGGGCTCGAGGGGCGGAATTGCCGAGCTCTGCTCCCAATTCCTCTGTTCCTGTGAATGTTTGTCGATATTGGATTGGATTTTTTTCATTGTCATGTGTACCGAGGTACAGTGAAAAGTATTTTTCTGCGAGCAGCTCAACAGATCATTAAGTACATGAAAAGAAAACAAAATACATAATAGGGCAACACAAGGTACACAATGTAACTACATAACACTGGCATCGGGTGAAGCATACAGGGTGTAGTATTAATGAGGTCAGTCCATAAGGGGGTCGTTTAGGAGTCTGGTAACACCGGGGCAGAAGCTGATTTTGAGTCTGTTTGTGCGTGTTCTCAGACTTCTGTATCTCCTGCCCGATGGGAGAAGTTGGAAGAGTGAGTAAGCCAGGTGGGAGGGATCTTTGATTATACTGCCCGCTTTCCCCAGGCAGCGGGAGGTGTAGATGGAGTCAATGGATGGGAGGCAGGTTCGTGTGATGGACTGGGCAGTGTTCACGACTCTCTGAAGTTTCTTGCGGTCCTGGGCCGAGCAGTTGCCATACCAGGCTGTGATGCAGCCCGATAGGATGCTTTCTGTGGTGCATCTGTAAAAGTTGGGAAGAGTTAATGTGATTCATGCTTCAGTCCTCTCTGAAAGGGGGACTGGATAAGCCCACTTAGTAGCGAGAAGTCAGGAATTTGAACAACTGTTTATCTGCATAATGAAAAGGAAACAGTTGAACAAAGTTAAATATTTCTCTAACATCTGAGTACATGAACATCAGATTATAAGACACCGTTTGGTTCCCTTCACATTGTAGACTCAGCAGAGTTGAGGTTACTTAGTGAGGTTGGCTGAGCTTCAAGTCCTCTGCATGCTCACGAGTGGATGATAAATGTTTTGTACGATGGCCCAACCGCCTGCCCTGACCTGGTAGCAGCGCATCATGCGGGTCTCAAGCAAAACTTTGTATTATCTCAAGAAATGTTGGGTGCTCTTGTGAAATAGCTGTCAAAGTATCTCTGTCCTGACCCTGTGGCATCTTGATTTCATTTTTGCTAATGTATTTAGGCTCGTTTATTTTTGCTGTTCTGAGCTTTGAGGCCTTAGCCATGGATGCACAGAATACCCATCTCTCTCACAAACCATCTGCCCAATGTTTCCTCTCCAATTAATAGGACTGACTGCATAATACAGCAGAATGTAGATGTCGCTGCTTCTGAGGGACAGGCTGCTGACCTGTAGCATGATATTTATTTATAATAGTCTTTATTGTCACAAGTAGGCTTACATTAACACTGCAATGAAGTTACTGTGAAAATCCCCTAGGTACACAGAGGGAGAATTCAGAATGTCTAATTCACCTAACAAGCACGTCTTTCGGGACTTGTGGGAGGAAACTGGAGCACCCGGAGGAAACCCACGGAGAACGTGCAGACTCCACACAGTCAAATAAATGTAAAGACACCGCTATCAACATATCTATTCTTCTTATCGAGCCCATGACCTTTTGGCAAAAGATGATGTAAAACCAGCAGCCACATAAAATCAAGTATTAATGGAAGCAACCTTTTTATTCTGTTTACCCTTACTATCCGTAATTTCTGAATGCTGGAAGCAGTGTTTCCATACTGCAGTTTGCTTTTGAAAATTAAGATACTTGATGAGATTTTGCAGCTCCTTATCTTTCAAATGTTTGGGTTTGAGAACCTGCATTAATCTAGAATGTTCTTCCTAATTCCCACCTGAGCCTTGAACTCTCAACTTTACACTTCAACAAAGTGGCTGCTTGGGACTATTTATTTAAAATCTCAATGGTGGCACAGTGGTTAGCACTGCTGTCTCACAGCGGCAGGGACCTGGGTACGATTCCCGGCTTGGGTCACTGTCTGTGCGGAGTCTGCACGTTCTTCCCGTGTCTGCGTGGGTTTCCTCCGGGTGCTCCGGTTTCCTCCCACAGTCCAAAGACGTGCAGGTTAGGTGGATTGGCCATGCTAAATTGTCCTTAGTGACCAAAAAGATTAGATGGGGTTACGGGGATAGGGTGGGGGAGTGGGCCTAGATAGGATGCTCTTGCGGAGGGAGGGTCGGTGCAGACTCGATGGGCCGAATGGCCTCCTTCTGCACTTATTGGGGATTATGGGAATTCTATGAAAAGAAATAAAGTTCAAGACAACAAATAGGAAATGGAGAACTATTCAGGAACGTCAATTAATGTACAGAGCAAAGTGCACCAAACTTAATATCTTAACCTACCTTATTCCTTTATGCAGATTGCTGCAATTCCTATAACTCTTGATCTTAATGGGTGTTCCTTGTGTGGTAGGCAAAGCACTAAATCAGTTTTATGAATTGATGGTAACAGATAAAAGATTAGCTTCATCAGTTTTTTAGGTTGTTAACACCCATTCCCAAGATATCAGCCAAACAATTGTGCAACTAAATAAAATGGGCGGCCACCAAAGTTGCACAAAATCTGATGAATATGCAGATTTGAAAGGTATAATCTTCAGGAAAGATAAAGTAATCTGTGTTGATATTGAACACATTGATTGGGAGAAAGGCTTCAAGAAGTGTCCTGAATTGAAACTAGTAAATATTCTTTCAGCTTCCACCAATATTAATAGACTTGCTTGTTAAAGTCAAAAGATTCAACCACTTGATTAGTATTTTTCCTCGAATATAGGTTCACAATCCCCAGATGATGATGGGTAGGTGGGTAGCAGTTCCAGAGATTTATCAACACCATGTCGGCTTTCATTACTCGGAACTGCAGAGCAGCGGTTGCGTTTGATTAGATACATTTGAGAGATCTTGAGTGTTTTGTGAATGTGTAGTAAGTACTTCCTTACACTTGACACTGAAGTAGATAGATAAACAAACTTTGTTTCTCGAGTTATAACGAAGAACAATTCACAATGTATCGTAGAATAATTCCTTATTAACTTAAACAGTAAAAATGTTTATAGCATTGGAAAAATGTTATGTTAAGGAAATATTAAACTAACTTGCATTTACAATTACTTTTTTAAAAAATTGTTTTTATTAAAGCTTTTTTCAACCAGAATTTTTACATAACTAATAACAGAAACATAAATGAAAAATATTTAACAAAACTAGGTGGCTGTTATCATTATACAAAAAGAAAATAGACATTAAATAGACAATTCCCCCACCTGAGCCCCACTCCTCCTCCCCCAATTGCTGCTGCTGACATTCTACCGCTCCCCTAGAAAGTCAAGGAACGGTTGCCACCGCCTGGAGAACCCCAGCAAGGACCCTCTCAAGGCAAACTTTATTCGCTCCAGTCTGAGGAACCCCGCCCTGTCGCTAACCCAGGTCTCCACACTCGGGGGTTTCGAGTCTCTCCGCATTAACAAGATCCGTCTCCGGGCTACCAGGGAGGCAAAGGCCAAAACCTCGGCCTCTTTCGCTTCCTCCGACACCCCAAAGATCGTTATTGTTGGACTCTGCTTCACCCGCATGTCCAAAATTCTGGACATAGTCCTCGCAAAGCTATGCCAGAATCCTTTGAATGCCGGGCATGTCCAGAACATATGGACATGGTTTGCTGGACTCCCTCAACACCTCGTGCACCTGTCCCCCACCACAAAGAACTTGCTCATTCTCGCTGTCGTCATGTGAGCCCGGTGTACCAACTTAAACTGAATGAGCCTGGCACATGATGTGGAAGAATTCACCCTGCCCAGGGCATCAGCCCACAGGCCCTCATCCAGCTCCTCCTCCCACTTGCCCTTCAGTTCCTCCACTGGGGCTTCCTCCGCCTCCTGCAGTTCTTGGTAGATGTCCGACACCTTCCCCTCTCCTACCCAGATGCCAGACACCACCCTGTCCTGTATCCTTCGAGGGGGAAGCAACGGAAATGGCCCCACCTGCTTTTTGAGAAAGTCATGGACTTGGAGGTCTCTGAAGGTGTTTCCAGGGGCAGGCTGAAGTTCTCCTCCAGCGCTTTCAAGCTAGGGAAAGTCCCATCTATAAACAGGTCTCCCATCCTTCTAATGCCTGCCCGATGCCAGCCTTGAAACCCCTCGTCTATCTTGCCCGGAGCAAATCTATGGTTGTTCAGTAACGGGGTTCAAACTGAGGCCCCCTCCTCCTTCCTGTGCCTTCTCCACTGACCCCAGACCCTCAGTGCCGCCATCACCACCGGGCTTGTGGTGTATCGTGCCGGCGAGAACGGCAGCGCTGCCGTGACTAGTGCCCCTAGGCTGGTGCCTTTGCATGACGCCGCCCCCACCTCCATTACCCATTTCCTAATCATGGCCACATTAGTTGCCCAATAGTAGCTACAGAGGTTCGGCAGTGCCAACCCCCCCCCCCCCCCCCCTCCCTGGCTACGCTCCAAAAACAGTCTTTTAACCCGCGGGGTCTTGTTCGCCCACACAAATCCCGTAATAAGCTTGTTCACCCGCTTGAAGAAGGATTTGGGGATGAAGGTGGGAAGACACTGGAAATCGAACAGGAATCTGGGGAGGACCGTCATTTTCACGGTCTGTACCCTTCCCGCCAGGGAAAGTGGGAGCATGTCCCACTTTTTAAAGTCTCCCTCCATCTGCTCAACAAGCCGAGATAGATTGAGCCTGTGTAGGGCATCCCAGTTCCTAGCCACCTGTATACCTAGTTAACGAAAGCTCCTCTCCACCATCTTGAGCGGGAGCTCCCCCAGTCTCTTCCTGGCCCCTGGCGTGGATTACAAATAGCTCACTTTTCCCCACGTTCAACTTGTAACCCGAGAAGCTCCCAAAGTCTCTTAGGATCCGCATGACCTCCCCATCCCCTCTAGCAAGTCCTAAATATACAATAGCAGGTCGTCTGCGTAGAGGGAAACCCAGTGCTCCCCCCCCCCCCCGGACCAGCCCCCTCCAGTTCCTTGAAGTCAGCGCTATGGCCAACGGCTCAATTGCCAGGGCACATAGTAGCGGGGATAGGGGGCATCCCTGCCTCGTCCCTCGATGCAGCCTAAAATACTCCGACCTCAGCCGGTTCGTGGACACACTCGCTACGGGGGCCTGATACAGTAGCTTGACCCACCCTATGAATCCCTCACCGAATCCAAACCTACCTAACGCTTCCCACAGGTACTCCCACTCCACCCTGTCCGAGGCTTTCTCCGCATCCATTGCCGCCACTACTTCTGTGTCCCCCCCCACTCCGAGGGCATCATAATAATATTCAGGAGCCTCCTCACATTTGTGTTCAATTGCCTGCCCTTGACGAAACCCGTCTGGTCCTCCTCGATCACTCCCGGGACGCAGTCCTCTATTCTGGTAGCCAAAAATTTAGCCAACAGTTTGGCATCCACATTCAGGAGCGATATCGGCCTGTAGGACCCACACTGAAGCGGATCCTTCTCTCTCTTAAAAATGAGCAAATGCCTGCGACTTCGTCAGGGGGAGGGTCCCTCTCTCCTTTGCCTCGTTAAAGGTTCTTAGCAGGAGTGGGCTCAGTAGATCCGAGAACTACTTATAAAATTCTCTCGGCCAGCCCTTCGGACCCGGGGCCTTGCCCGACTGCAGACTATCCGGGCCCTTAACTATCTCCTCCAACTCAATCAGGGCCCCCAGTCTCTCCACCAGATCTTCGTCCACCCTTGGGAACCTCAATTGATCCATAAATTGCTTCATCCCTTCCCCTCCCCTCGGGGGTTCTGACTCGTACAGCTTACAATAAAACTCCTTGAACACTTCATTGATCTTCTCTGGGCCCAACACCGTATTACCTTCCTTATCCCTAACTCCCCCAATCTCCCTGGCCGCCTCTCTCCTGTGAAGTTGGTGCGCCAGCATCCTACTTGCTTTCTCCCCATACTCGTAGACTGCCCCTTTCACCTTCCTCAACTGTGTCTCCGCCTTCCCAGTGGTCAGCAAATCGAACTCCGCCTGCAATCTCCGGCGCTCCTTTAGCAGCCCCCCCCTCGGGGGTCTCCGGGTACTTCCTGACTACTCTAAGTATCTCTCCCACCAGCCTCTCCCTCTTCTCTCTGTGGGTCATAATAGAAATTAACTCCCCCCTGATAACCGCCTTCATAGCCTCCCAAACCGTTGTTGCTGTTAGCTCCACTGTATCATTTGTGATCACATAGTTCTGAATGCTCCTCCTTATCCGCCCACACACCTCTTCGTCCGCCAGCAGCCCCACACCCAGTCTCGAGAGAGGGCGCTGCCCCCGCTCCGCCCCCAGTCGCAGGTCCACCAAGTGGGGGCATGGCCCGAGACTGCAATGGCCTGATACTCAACCCCCTCCACCTTCGGGATTAATGCCCTGCTCAACACATAAGTAAATCCGCAAGTCGTCTTTGTGGACGTGGGAGAAAAAGATCTCCTTCGCCCTTGGCCGCGCGAATCTCCGTGTGTCCACGCCCCCCCATCTGATCCATCAACTCCCAGGGGCCCTGGCCGCCGCCAGTCTCTTTCCTGACCTGGACTTAGACCGGTCCAGTGCCGGATCCAGGACAGGTCCCCCCGCCATGATCAGGTTACTTGACTCCAAGTCTGGGATCTTACCCAACATGCGCCTCATGAATTCCGCATCATCCCAATTCGGGGCATAAATGTTCACTAACACCACCCGGGCCCCCTGCAGCTTGCCACTCACCATTATGTACCTGCCCCCCTTGTCCGCCACAATACTCCCTGCCTCGAATGCCACCCGTTTACTAACCAGAATTGCCACCCTTCTGGTCTTCGAGTCCAGCCCAGAGTGGAACACCTGGCCCACCCATCCCCTCCTTAACCTCGTTTGGTCAGCGAGTTTTAAATGCGTCTCCTGTAGCATAGCCACGTCCGCCTCCAATCCCTTTAAATGCAAGACCACGCGGGCTCTCTTGACCGGCCCGTTCAGACCCCTCATTCCACGTGATCAGCCTGGATGGGGGGTTGCCCCCCCCCCCCCCCCCCCACCGACTAGCCATCTCCCTTTTTTGGCTAGCCACGTGCCCGCGCCCCCCGCTTGCTCCAGCTCTCCCGCCGGAGGCCCCCCAACCCGACACTCCATCCATCCCCAACTGTTGGCTCCCCTTCAGTCAGCAAAGCAGCACCCCATCCCCCCCCCCCCCCCCCCCACCCCGTGCCAAGCACCCGCTGATTTCCCCCCATTACACTTCCGTAAGTCAGCTGATCCATGCTGACCCCGGCTTCTCCCGCCTCTATCTCCAAACTTACTATTGTCTCCTCCTTCAGGCACCCAACCCCCCCCCCTCCCCCACAGGGTAAGAGGGCAAGAGCCATCCAGATCCTTCCCGTGCAACAAAAAACACAACCCGCGCGTTACCCTGCCCGCTGAAAAAAAACAGAAAAAGAAAGGTGGCCAGCTTAAATTCTACTCCCAATCTCACATCAGGCCAACACCCGGTTACACATCCCGGCCAGAGCGTTTCACCCACGTGCAGCTGCCCCTTAGATCGAGTCCAGCTGTTCGTGTTTAATAAATGTCCACGTCTCGTCCGGCGTATCAAAGGAATGGTGCCTGTCCCGGTACGTTACCCAAAGTCTCGCCGGATGCAGGAGCCCAAACTTCACCCCTTTGCTGTGGAGGACCACCATAACCCGGTTGAATCCCGCACGCCTCTTAGCCAGTTCAGCTCCCAAGTCCTGGTAAATGCGAATCCCATCGCTCTCCCACTTACTACTCCGCTCCTTCTTTGCCAAACGCAAGACACGCTCCCTGGCTGTGAAGCGGTGGAACCTTATCACCATCGCCCTCGGTGGTTCGTTCGCCCTCGGCTTCCTCGCGAGGACTCTATGCGCCCCGTCCAGTTCCAAGGCCAGCAGGAAGGCCCCCGCACCCATCAGCGATCCCCGCATTGTAGTCACATAGGTGCTCGTGTCCGCCCCCTCCGCACCTTCAGGGAGGCCCAGACTCCGCAGGTTGTGACTCCTAGACCTATATTCAAGGTCATCCAGTCTCTCCTGCCATCTCTTGTGTAGGGCCTCGTGCACCTCCACTCTGACCGCCAGGCCCAGCATCTCATCCTCATTCTCAGATACCTTCCTCTCCACCTCTTTAATCGCTTTCTCCTGCATCTTCTGAGTCGCCACCATCTTTTCCATGGAGGCCTTCATAGGGGCCAGCATCTCCGTCTTCAGCTCTATGAAGCAGCTTCTCAGAAAGTCTTGCTGCTCTCTCGACCACTGGGCCCACGCTGCTTGGTCCTCCCCGACCCACTCGCTTCCCCGCAATCGCTCTTTTAACGGCCCCACTCCTGGTTCCGTCCATACAGCAGTGGGGGGAACTTCTCCAGTGTCCTTTGCCATGCCAGTAATCACTGCCAAAGTGCCGTTGCCGCTCCGTTTAAAGGCCCGAAACTCTGATCTCAGCGGGAGCTGCCGTGTGCGCGACCTATTCGGACATGGCCGCTCCCGGAAGTCCTGCATTTACAATTACATAGGAACATAGAAAGTATTGGGTCATTTGGCCCTTTAACCTCCTAATCGCAGTCGTAAATGGTCTCCCCGTATCCTGAGACGCTGACCCTTTGTTCTAGACCACAGACCCAGCCAGAGAAGACAACAGGATATACATTGTCGAATCTGGCAGGACTAGCCCATTATTAAATATAAAGCCCTGTAATGAGTTTATCCACAATTGAGTCATCGCCCACTGGTAACCCGCACCTTTACCCTTATCTCCAGCCTTTACTTGCTGAATATAATTGGAAGAGATCAGCTAATTAAGATTTCCAAACCTTCCAAGCTTTCCAATTGCAAAGCTTTTTTTTTGGAGATGACCAAGCTTTTGCTGCACATTATTTTATTTCGATGACGATAGTCAGCTGTGTTGCAGCCAATGTAGCTCCTGAATTTTAATTTGTGCTTGTAGCGTGCCCCAGTCGCTGTGCGATGTGTTTGGTCACAGGCAGTTTTCATTTTGAAACAACAATAACCCCGTCCAGTGTATATCCAGCAATGCAAGTAAATAAGGTTTGAAAAAAAAGCTATTCATCGAACCTACATTCTGCTGCAAATTTGTCTTTCTCCATTTTCCAGGTCTGGAAAATGATGTCATGGTTGACATCTTTGTTTGCTGTGAGGTAGGATTTTATCATAAAATGCTCCAAATGGGTAACTTGCAATGTGTTGTGAGATTTTTTTTGGTCTGATTCATTAAACTGAAGCCATGCTCACAGTCCGCACTGGAGGTTTAAAAGATGCGACGTACATCAACCAACCCAGCCAATTGTACAAACTGCACTTTGTGCATGTCAGCTGCTATCGCGGCTAGTGTACAAACTGCACCTGCTTTAACCTTTCTGCATCGATAAATGAGTGTGTACTGCTTGCAGATATATTGCTTACCCATCCATTCGCTGCGCTGTAAGATCCAAGGCTTTTGTGAATGAGTTTATTTCCAGTTTCAGATTGGTGGCAAACCACTGCTTTAATATCACGCGCAGACCCATTCTTGTCAACTCATTCTCTGGAAATCGAGCATCTCTAAAACTTCACAGAAGCTTATAATGAAACAAAGGGCTGGGCATTAACATGAAGGTAGTGGCCCTGCCTATCGACTGGCAAGTTGGGAGGTGAACCTGGCTTCTGAGGCTGGACATTCTGTTCCGAGAGCTGCCAGCTAATTAGAGGATTGATTGGGCATAATGGCCACTGCTGGGAGCTCCTTGCCCAGGAGAGAAATGTGTTTTTCCCTGTACTTGATGTCATTAGAGTTAGGGTGATCATAGGGTTCGATGGCAAACTAAACATATTTTTTGCATTATACTAGTGATGATATTAATCCATTTATGTCAGGAAGTTCTCTGGGCTTTCTCTGCTGAATACTGTCCTGTGAATATTGCAGGAAGGTCTACAGGTCTGGTGTTGGCTGGAGACAGCAATCAGACTGGATGTGCTGTCCTCTGAATGAAAGTCACCATCTAAACTCACACAACAAACTCTTACTTTAGCAGCGTCTATGTACCTAATTGTCCCAGAGAACTGCATTATCTGAGGAGGAGGGAGAAAATTGCAAACATGAGAATTAGGAGCAGGGGTAGGGCATTCGGCCCCTCGAGCCAATTGTTCTCCCATTCAATAAGATCCACATTCCACCGGCAGCCAATAATCTTTGAATCCATTTACCTCTGTTTTAAAAATATTCACTGTCTCTGCCCCATCGCTCTCGGGGAGAGTTCCAAAGATTCATGATCTTCTGAGAGAAATACATTATTTTCTCTGCAGCTAGGGAACAACTGAACAGCACAAAAGATTCGCTTTATTTTTAAAAGAAACAAGTATACTCTTAACTCAACACATTACAACTACACATAGGCCAAGTATAACATTCTTCCTCGTCACAATTAAACTACAGTTTCACTAAATAATAGTATAAATATGACAATATAACACATGATAAATGTAAATCAGAGTCTTCCATCTCCATTCCATCCACAGTGGGTTAATGAAGGGTAAGTAATTGAATAGTTTGCAGACTGTGCAGTCCACTGGGCCTGAATTGGAATTCCTGGGACATGTGCACCTATTTCCACATTTATTAAAGATCGTGATGGTACAATTTTAATATTCTTCTGGCTCCTGCCTGTTTCCAGTGGCCACCCTTTACTAACACAGGAAAGAAATCGCAGCAGCCTGACACCAGTTGTGATCATCCCCATTCCCATCAGCAGATAGGTTAAAATTGCAGCTTCACTCTGTGAGCTCAGTTACGCCACTGCAGGAAGGACCCAGGAGCATGTCTGGATGTTTTGAGGGGAGCGAATGGGGAGTGTTGATAATTTAAGAAATGACAATGTAAAAATAAAACAAAATCCACATAATATGAAAAATGACAACATTGATGCCAACTCTAGTAGGAAATATTTCTGAAGATCACACCTGACGCCAACCTTCACCCCACACCACCCCCCACTCCTGCCATCGGTCACCCAACTTGTCCACCCTGGCACAGTGGTTAGCACTGGTGCCTCACAGCTCCAGGGGCCTCGGTTCAATTCCGGCCTCGGGTGACTGGGTGGGGGGTGCATAACAATTGAGTAAAATTCTTGTTATGTCTCACGTTTGCATGATCTGCTCTTACACATTGAGCGAGCATTTACCTCCGAATATTAACGCCTGCTAAAACGTCGTTTTGGGAGTGAAATGGCGGAAAAACATCTTAAAATAATGCATCAAATTAACAATAAAACAGTGTCAGACAATCGTGCAGCTTTGAGTTCACCAAATGATTGACAGTCTTCTCTTTATTTGGAGGAAGGACCTTTCCTTTTTATGTACATTATTTGCAAAACAAGAAAAAACAACCTCTGATGGTCGTCTGGTAGTCAGACATTGTGGGGGATCAGTGAGGCATGCTACAAATAGAAGTGACAAATAGTAAGAGAATCCCATTTATTTGAACGTGTTTCACAATACCTTTCTGGGAACTTGGATTCTGTATTAAACAAAGCCAATATATTATGGCTGCATGTCTCCACTATTGTGGTTAAACCTATGTTAGAACTTTAAAAGTTTGAACTATTTAATGTCAATATATTAAGGAGAAAGAGAATGGACCCATGTGACAAGATAAGACCTTTGTACAGTCTGGCCCAGCACAATGAGAACATTATTGTAAATACTTTTTCTGATGGTTTAAGGTTAAAGATTTTGAATGTTGCATTTACTGGTTTGGGTCTTTTAAAACTAATTTAAGTTATAGGTCATCTGTGATTTATCTTGCTCAGTGAGACCCAATGCATTCATGACCATGGTATGGACCGTCCCTTATTTATCTGCTCATCATTGTTAACTCTGACGGTGGCACGGTGATGCAGTGGTTAGCACTGCTGCCTCACGTCACTGAGGACCCGGGTTCGATCCTGGCCCCGGGTCACTGTCTGTGTGGAGTTTGCACATTCTCCCCATGTCTGCATGGGTCTCACCCCCACAACACAAAGATGTGCAGGGTAGGTTGATTGGCCACGCTAAATTGCCCCTTAATTGGAAAAAATAATTGGGCACTCTAAAATTTAAAAATAAATAAATCATTGTTAACCCTGAGTGCTCTCTCATTCTCGGTATCATTGTCCAAGCAAACATGTTGCTTCCGAAGTGGACCACTGAAACATAATGAAAAGTATTTTTAAAACCACCTACATATGAACCTTATCTACATAGCTTTTCCCAAGGCTTAATCAAGCCAATTGTCACCAGATAGTTCAGGAGGAAACCAATTCAGCCATCTACTGTGTGATGAATGTAAGAAATTGGTATATATATTGTATTTTATATCTCTGAACTCGGGCATTGAAAAATTACACGTTGCAGTAATATTATTAAAGAATTTAGGCCAACGTTTCCAGACACTGTGGCTGCAGAAGGTGCAGTTAAGATGGCATAAAAGTAAGATCATCATACATGATTGGGATGAATATGATTACAAAGTGAGGCTTAATGGAATTTGTTGTGATTGCTTTCGAGTAGATAAGTTGAGACATTGTGTTTAGACTTGGGTATGAGGTCAGGGGATCTGAGTGGGATAACGATGGTGTAATTAATAGGAGGAGCCAGGTTTGTAGCACACAATTTAGTTTTTAGTTTTGCTGGGAGCTTGGAGCTGAGCAGCAGCTTTTGCCATAGGCTGTCAGGTTAAGCAGTAGTCTGACACAGATACAAGGAATCTGCAGGCTGTTTCCTGACAGGAACTCTTTCTCTCATCAAGTACTCTTTCCAAGACATCTATATTCAAGTGTACAGCAAGTATCCCTGTGTTTGCTAACTTTATTTATAAGTGGCTTTTGACCTGTGATGGGCTTTGCTTGATTGGAAGATAGAGAAGGTATCAGTTAGATGTTAGTGTTTACTTTTTATTATTAAGAATTATTTAACTGTTCATTGTAAGATATTTTCTGTTATAATGTGTTTAATCCTGCGTTAAGAATAAAGTTTGTTTTAATATAAAAGATAGATATTGGTGAGAGTCATCACTCCTGGGTGAACTATTCTTTCCTCAGCTTTAAAAAATTTTTTAAAGTGTTTGCCGATCTTCGGTGTCCTGATAAGTGTTGGGGTCTGGTCTGGAATCTTAACAACATCCATTCATTTAGATTGGTCCTCATATCATCCATTGTAGTATTTACTTATTTCTTAATTATTCCAGTAATTTAGTTTCCATTATATTTGGAGGTTTAGTTCAGAATGTAATCACCTTTTGTGTCAAGATTGTCTTCATCAATCCTATAATAACCTGTTTATTAGTTTGAGCCATTTCCCCAGTTCTCTCACAGCTTAAAGTAAAGTTCCTCATTAAATGTTTTCATAACTTTAGTTAACTTGTATATCTCCACAAAATCAGCTCTGTGCCTCCCTTCCAGCCTGACAAGCCCAAGCTTTATTGCACAAAAAGAGGGTAATTATGTTTTGTCTGGGTCTTTAATGGAACAATCCAAAATAATCCTATTAATCAAATTTCTGCTGAATTCCTGTATCCTCCTTGGCTTCAAATATTTATCCAATTTTCCCTCAAATATTCAATAGATCTGCCTCAACTCCACGTGGTAACGCATTGCATGTTTAACAATTCTCTGCATAAAGACATTTCTCCAATGCCCTCTTCACTTTTGACATGGCAATTTGAAATTGGTGATTCCAATTAAATTATAATCTTAAACCTCTAAATCTTCTCTTAGCCACGTGCCAGTAGAAACAGGCCCAGTATTTCATCTTGCCTCATAACAATAGACTCCCAACTCTTGTATCATCTTCTTGGAAGCTTATATTTGCAAGTAGCTTCATAGTTTGCCTCTGGACAAAGCAAGTAAACTCATGATTATCCTTGACCTCAAACACGGGCACAAACAAGGAGAACATTTTGAAAGTTTATGTCGGTGGTTATTGCAATTATTTCAGACTGGTGTGACTGGATGTGATAAACTCAGTAGCAGCATCTAGCTGCAGTTAAATATGGAATGCAACTCTTGTGGAATTGCCAATTGCATTCGTTCCTACCCTGACTTGTAGAGCCTGTCACACAAACAAAGATAGGGAGGTGGTAATCATCCGCATATCCGTAATCCCTAATCGTCCCCATATCCGTAATCCCTAATCGTCCCCATATCCGTAATCCCTATTCGTTCCCATATCCGTAATCCCTAATCGTCCCCATATCCATAATCCTAATCGTCCCCATATCCGTAATCCCTAATCGTCCCCATATCCGTAATCCCTAATCGTCCCCATATCTGTAATCCCTAATCATCCCCATATCCGTAATCCAGATCGGGGAATTCCTTCCCTGCCTGTTTACTGATTATGGAAGGACCTGGAGATCGGTGCTGGTCTAAAATCAATAGATCCATTAGAGTAATCTTTCCCTTATTTCTGTCAGTTCTACCTTCAGCAAAATTATTAAGAAGTAGAATGAGAACAGCAAAATATCTGCAATTCAAATTGGAACGGAATCAGGAGGGGAATAAAAAGTGATTCTGGATGAATTTAAAACTATGTATGAAATTGAAATGCATGAGAATATAGGAATGACCTAAATGGATGGATGCATCTATTGGTTCTGTCATCGGGGAAAAGCAATTGTCCAGTTTATATCGTGTTTTTAAAAATCCAAATAAATGATGATTCTCTGATTAACAACAGCATTCCATACAACACTCAACAAGCTCCTCTGAGAGATAAAGTGCACAGTTATTCACATCACACACACTTAACATCTGCACACACCTGGCACAGCAGGATTTATTTTGCCTCTTGGCCTAGTTGGAAAACAATACCTCATTTTACAGCTTGTTATCCAGAAGGTGAAATGCTCTGCCCATTGATCCAAGTAAGAGTATTTGCATTGCACAGTCCAGATATTTCCTTTTCTAATTCCCTTTGCGAACAGTTTAGCAGGTGCCTGAATTTCCATATTTTAATTTATCTACTTCATAAACTCACAAAGGAGAATACTGTGAAGGGTTAATCGGAAAAGAGGCTGGCAAAGGACTTCCTTAGGTTCCGAATTGTCTCTGCTTTCGCTTCATCTTCATTGGCTCCAGTACGCTGAGGGGGCTCGGTCACACTGAAACTGTTTGTCAATGATTGTGATTTGCTGAAATGGGGAGAGGTTTCTGTTAGTTTATGTCAGAGAATCAAAAGCAAAATCTATTAATCCACTTGTTGAATAAAACAGCTTTCATTTTGAAATGGCTTAAATAATCCCAATTGTTTCCATCAGAAATATCATAAATTTGGACTATTGGCGAAAATGTTTCTCTTCATCAAAGTGATGAGGGATTAGTATTAGGAAGTATTAGGAAGACGAACACTTCTCATTTCAGCCACCCAATGGGTCACCATTCAGCACATCTGGATTAAGTTTAGCTTGATCATTAGAACCTGGCCTAACAATTTACCTTAACCCCTGATCTCTGAACCACATGTTGACTGTGCTACTGTGATATTTTCACTCCCCACAGCAGATATCTTTGCAACCCAGCCGAGAGACAGAGGGCGGGATTCTCCATCCCGCTGCACACGTTTTCTGGTGTGGCGCCCCCGCACAGGCAGCGGGATTCTCTGTCCCACCAGCCGGCCAATGGGGTTCCCCATTGTGCCCCCCCCCGCCGTGAGTGTGCTGCTGGTGAGACGGAGAATCCTGCCAATGAAGTCTTTAAGAATCGATTTTATAAAATAACACTCCCATTGCAAAACTTTGCATCACATACAAGGAATTCAGACAGGAGTTTGGCAGACCTGCCTGTTAATTTTGAACTACGTATAGACAATGCATACTGTCCCTCATTCTGAATTTTTATATTTTAGTTACAGCTTCATTAATTAACAGATTCAATTGAATGAATTCAATGGTGGACAAATCTTTTTATCTTTATTGTAGGATGTTCACAATAGAGTGAGTTAATTGTTCTTTAAGCTTACTTGTGAGAGCTGATGCCACGTATGATGCCAGTACATATAGTGTTCATAATTGTAGGAGGAAGGTGGTTAGCACTGCTGCCTCATGGCTCCGAGGACTGGGGTTCAATCCCGGCCCCGGGTCACTGTCCGTGTGGAGTTTGCACATTCGCCCCGTGTCTGCGTGGGTCTCACCCCCACAGCCCAAAGATGTTCAGGGTAGGTGGATTGACCACGCTAAATTGCCCCTTAGTTGCAACAAAAATAATTGGGTACTCTAAATTTTTTTATTTTTTTTAATCAATTGTAGGAGGAAGATGCCTACTATGGACATTAAATATTTCCAGCATGTTTTAGAGAATAAAATCAGTGTACAAAGGTGGTAAAAATTCTGTGGTGTAATATGCCTGATCTTTAATATTATACTGTTAAACTCCTGAATATTTCACTTTTCGCTATATTAACATTGGATGTGACTGGAAAAAGCAATGATCTCACTCTAACAGACAATAGGAGTAATTATTTTGGAAGGTTCGTGTCTGGTGTTGTCTCAGCTTGCTAATGCTAATGCCAGCTGTAGTTTCTGGTAGTGGGTGTCAGTGTGATGCTGCACTGATGTAACCTGTCACACAGCAACCGGACATGATGCCGACTCCCTCGTCTCAACAGGGATCACAGTGCAAGCAGAGGCATGTTGGATAGGTTACCCTCAACTGTTCTTGTATAATTTGTAGTTGCATTTTAGACAGTTGGATCGACAGAGAACTGTAAGGAGGCCCTTTAGCTTGGCTGGGAAACAATGTGGGGTGGGATGATTGGGAGGAAATTACTGTTTCTGATATTTTAAATATACATTTTTAAAACTCGGCCTTTCGATTACTTACTTGAGCAGCGGCTGTGGTGTTGCATTCTGTTGTGTTGCTACCCCAGATCTTGGTTGTGAAAGGACCCCCTGAGCAGGGGGTCGAGACGGCTGTGCAGAGAAAGCGCCAGGTTTGTATGACTGGTTAGGAGAGGTGCCGGCAGATTTGATCTGTTTTGGAGAAGCTGAACCTGGAGATTTCTCCTGATTTGTGTTGGACTGGGGGCTCTGGGGCTGCTGACCTGGTGGAGAAGGTCGTTGGTGGGGCACAGTGTTGGAACGCTGAATCTGAGGGCTTTGGGGTTGTCGCGGACTTCCTGCATTTAAGAAAAAGAATGCAAATTTAATGAAGTCTGATTTCTCTTTTTTCTGATCTCTTTTTCAGTACTTCCTCCAAAGTAATCCCCAAGTTTCCTGTGGTTTGGAATGAAGCAGCCACAGGCATTTTGAAACTCTTTGCTTGAAGACTTTTCGAAGGCAAAAGAAGAAGCAACAATTTGTCAGGCAGTGTTCGTCATTACTGAACCAGTCAATAATAAGTAGGTGAGAACCAGGGTTCCCCTGGAGTTAAGGCAAGTGCTGCGACATTCCGCAGACTACAAATGACATGCAGGATTTCTGAACACGCAGGATTCAGGACAATTTTAGTCTTTGTGTGATTCGTTCAATGTGCAAGGTGACTAAATTAAAAAAAAATCAATCAGATGAATTGAACCAAAGTCACTAAATCAGCTGATTTTGTTTTTGTTATGTGAGACACTGAGCACGACATCGGCCCCTAACAGCACCTGGGCTGCAGCGGTTCAAGAAGGCAGCTCGCTCACCACCTTCTGAAGGGCAACTAGGGATGGGCAATAAATGCTGGTCTGACCAGCGACACTCACATCCCCTAAATTAATAAATCTTTTGACATTTGTACTCACTCTCCTTCATCAGGGTGGGGAGAACAAGTTCAGGTCCACAGTCAGAGAAGACCACCCCTTTCAGGACCTGGTATTCACAGCCCCTCACACATACCCGATCATATCACAAGCTGCCTCCACTTCCTGTAACATCCTTTTAGCAAAAATAGAATGAGGCTTTTTTTTGGTTGGGGGGGGATGTTTTTTTTGTGTGGCACAGACTGTGGCTTGGTAGGTTCCAGGACCTCCACCACTCTGAAACTCCAGTAGGCAGTTTCCTTTCATGTTCAGCAGTTAGCAGCACTATTGGCAACTGCTCTGATTTTGTGCTGTTTTGCTGCTGATATTGAGGCTGACTCCTAAAATTCCGCTGATTTGCAATATTCAGCAATTTTAGTGATGGCAGAAAGTGAGAGGGAAAGGGGAATCTGCAGCCATTTCAGCATAATACTAATTGTATCTCAAACTCATTCTTCAGGTCGCCATGTTCCCACTCACCTCTCTCATATAAAGTGGGTGTGAGAATGATCCACTGCTGTTGACCAAAGTTAACATTTTTAAGCCGGGTTCCTACAACAAAAATTGATGCTCAACTTTTCTTTCTCTCACCAAAGAATCAACATTTATTTTGATTTTGGAACCTGCGTTAATTACAGTTGCTGTAAAAGGTTCCAGTCCTGCAGAAGAGTATTTCTGCTCCATGACTTTTTCTGGGTCTGATTTCTTTCCTGCTGCACTCAAAGTTCTAACAAACAAAAGTGCTGCAGACAAGACAAAGCAGCCCCGCTTGATTGCTCCCCCTTCCACAAACATTCAAACCCTCTATCACCGGCAAACAGTGGCAGCCGAATGGACCATCAACAAGAAGCACTGCAGTAACTCACCAAGGTTCCTTAGGCAGTACCTTCCAAACCCACGACCACTACCATCTAGAAGGACAAGAGCAGCAGATACCTGGGAACCCCAACACCTGGAGGTTCCCCTCCAAGTCACTCACCATCCCGACTTGGAAATATATCGCCGTTCCTTCACTGTCGCTGGGGAAAATCCTGGACCTCCCTCCCTAACAGCACACTGGGTACACTTACACCTCAGGGACTACAGCGGTTCAAGAAGGCAGCTCACCATCACCTTTCTGAAGGGCAACTAGGGATGGGCAATAAACGCTGGTCTAGCTAGCCAAGCCCATATTCATTGAATGAATAAAAATAAATATTTTGACATTTCTACTCACTCTCCTCAATCAGGGTGAGGAGGGGAACAAGTCCAGGTCCACAGACAGATAAGACCACCCCATTCAGGACCTGCGATTCACAGCCCCGCGCACATACTTCACCATATCAGATGCTGCCTCCAGTTCATTAGAGCTGATGTCATTGAACTACAAACACCATCAGCTGTCGATGATCGGAAGACAGTTTGTAATACAGACAATCTCCTTATGGTTGTGGGAATTGTCAGTTTTTTCCAACCCAATTTTCTGATTGTAAAGAGGGGAAAGTATTGCAGCGATGCACCAAGTCTCATTTTAGCTTTTAACTTCTACTAAAATGGGGTAAACTGTCAGTCCTGCCTTTTGAAAGACGCATGCCTTTCCATTCCATACATTCCAAGGTTTCCTTGTGTAAAGAAAATGTTGGTGTGCGTGCGTGCGGTCCGTCTGTCCGTCCGTGCTGAGGGGGCTGTGGAGTGGGAGCACTAATCGGAGCCTGGTAGCTCTGAATTTGCTTACTAATCGCTATTGTCACGAGTAGGCTTCAATGAAGTTACTGTGAAAAGCCCCTAGTCGCCACATTCCGGCGCCTGTTCGGGGAGGCCGGTACGGGAATTGAACCCAGGCTGCTGGCCTTGTTCTGCGTTGCAAGCCAGCTGTTTAGCCCACTGTGCTAAACCAGCCCCTATACAGAACAATACGGGCTCTGATTGGTGGACTCCCCTTCCGAGCAGGGAAACAGTGTGCCAGACGTTGAGAGGTGGAGACTTTGAGCAGTTCAGGCAGATCAGAGTGCCTGGTGTGATGTTTCTGACATTCATCCCGGCTGCCTGAGGTGAAAGTGAGGTCGCTAACCTGACATCGGGGTGCAAGCCTGCAAAGCTTCAGCGAGGTGGAGGTGGTCCTGGCCAACGGCCGTCGAGGGGAGCAGTGGGGAGACTCTTGGCCTCCAGGCCACGGCTGAAGAAGGCAGGAGAGCAGCCAACCAAAAACAGAGGCCAGGCAGAGAGAGCCAGCACCCAGCCAAGAGCACATGTGATTGAGGCCTGAGGCCCAGCCACCCGAACGAGAGGTAGTCAGTCGGCAGCTGTGAGGACTAGGCAAGCGCTGACATTGTGGTTTTCAGGGAGCCAGAGGCCAGAGCTGAGAATGAGGGCTGGACAACAACCAGACTGGCGAGAGCAAGGACCAGGTCAGGTGGCCACCAGCAGCAGCCAGACCAGCATTGAGCCAACAGCACGTCTGCCAGATTAGGCCGTCGAAGGGACCCCCAGGCCAGGGCTGAGGAGGGAAAAGAAACCTGATCTTTCTAAAAATTAATATTCATTGAAATCAAGATGGTTCAATCACTGTGAATCTGGAAGTGAAAAACGCAGGAAGTTGGGGGGCAAGAGGGTGAAGCTGGGCAAAAAGACAGTCTGGCATTTTACTTTGAAAGGTTTGAAGTATCGAGCAGTGCCCAAACTGCACATTCATCCTCAATAACAACATCCACAAATGTTCGGGTGATTTCAACCTGCCAACTTCCAGAGACAATGCATCTCCCGAACAACATGAACAAGATGTGGGCTCTGAAACGGGACCGAACTACACGATACTGCTCAAGCTCATTGTTCTTCTGATGCTGAAGTGAAGGAAGACACCTACCCTGAAGACATTGCCTTATGGATCAGATTGAATATTTTGTAATAAATAGGCCAGAAAACAGGTAATAGAAAAAATTTGAGAGAAGAATTTGAGGTTGGAGGCTGAAAGAAGGTTAGAAATCTTCATTAGTCCCAGAGAAATGGGATGATGAAAATTAGAAATTGGTTGATTCTTTTCAGAAATCTCTAAGGCAGTCAGCTGTTAGGTTTGCAAATTATTTCCTGACACGAGTAAAGGGAAACAGGCTTTTGTCGATGGGGATTCTAACTGGAGGAATGTTGGAAGAGATATTGGTGATCATGAAGATTTCTCTGTTTTGTCCAGCTACAAACCCACACACAAGAGTACCTGGAGACAACTGTTTTGGAAATCATTGCAAATTTAGGTTTGAATATAAAAAACTGTGCAGAGCAGAACTTTGATAATGCTGCAAAATATTCAGCTCTACAAGCAAGACATAAGCCCTTGTGCATTTTTCCGTGTTCCAGTCACTCCTTGAAATTAGTATGCATCGCTGCAGCTGAATCCTGTCTATGCTTTTTATATCAATCGCATGACAGAAACTGTTTGAATGGTCACCCCCAAACACCAGGGCAAGAGCTTTAGGCTCTGCCAAAGTTGGGAATGGAGTTGGAAAGGGTCGATAGATATGCAGACACCAGCTGGAGTTCCAGCAGAGGCAGGTTCGGGGGTAAGAAGACTGTCTGACCCTCAAGGTGGGACACCAAATTAGCTCATGAAAAGCTTTAAGAGACAGTAATGGAGGCACACTGATATTTTCCTGCAGACCCTCCCTTTTAGACTGCTCGTCCAAAGTAGAGGGATTACCCCCCACCCCAACCAGTTACTGCTCCCCCTGGGGTGTGGTTGGGACCCAGAAACAATAATGCCTCCTGTTTTCCACCCCAAAGTGAAAATCCAGGTCCTGCCTTTTTTGCACATTCTTCAGAACAAACCCCAGTTCAAAGGATGAGAGAGCGGTATTGTCATTTACATGTCACTGATGTGTTACAAATATGTCACTGACGTGTCACTGACGTGTCACTGACATGTGACGGCTGTGTCAATGACGTGTCACTGATATGTCACTGACATGGCACTAATGTGTCACTGGCGAGTCCGTGTCACTGACATGTCATTGTTGTGTCATTAATATGTCACTGGCATGTCACTGATGACATAGAATTTACAGTGCAGATGGAGGCCATTCGGCCCATCGAGTCTGCACCAGCTCTTGGAAAGAGCACCCTACCCAAGGTCCACACCTCCACCCTATCCCCATAACCCAGCAACCCCACCCAACACTAAGGGCAATTTTGGACACTAAGGGCAATTCATCATGGCCAATCCACCTAACCCCCACATCTTTGGACTGTGGGAGGAAACCGGAGCACCCGGAGGAAACCCACGCAGCCACGGGGAGAATGTGCAGACTCCGCACAGACAGTGACCCAAGCCGGAATCGAACCTGGGACCCTAGAGCTGTGAAGCAACTGTGCTAACCACCATGCTACCGTGCTGCCCTAAATGTGTCACTGACATTTCACTAATATGTCACTGACGTATCACTAATGTGCCATTGATGTCACTAATGTTTTTCACAGCACTGTAAATTCCTGGTCACATTATTTTTCCATGGAATGAATTCTGGATTGAGTTACACACGTGTGTTTTAAAAAAAAATTGACAATTTTCTAGATATAAGATGCACATTAAAAAGTTATTAAAACCAGGGGCGCGATTCTCCGACCCCCTATCGGGTCGGAGAATCGCCGGGGGCTGGCGTGAATTCTGCCCCCGCTGTGTCCCGAATTCTCCGCCACCAGAGATTTGGCGGGGGTGGGAATCGCGCCGCGCCGGTCGGCGGGCCCACCCCCGGCGATTCTCCGGCCCGCAATGGGCCGAAGTCCCGCCGCTGTCAACCATCGCCAGCCGGCGTGGATTAAACTTCCTTTTGAACGGCGGGCTCTGGGGTCCTGGGGGGGGGGGGGGGCGCGGGGCGATCTGGCCCCAGGGGTGCCCCCACGGTGGCCTGGCCCGTGATCGGGGCCCACATATCCACAGACGGGCCTGTGCCTTGGGGGCACTCTTTTTCTTCCGCCTTCGCCATGGTCTTCACTATGGCGGAGGTGGAAGAGACCCCCTCCCAGCGCATGCGCGGGGATGCCGTGAGCGGCCGCTGACGATCCCACGCATGCGTCGCCCGGCGAAGACCTTTTGGCGCCGGCTGGCGTAGCGCCAAAGGTCTTTCCCGCCAGCCGGCGGAGCGGAAACCACTCTGGCGCGGGCCTAGTCGCTCAAGGTGAGGGCTTGGCCCCTAAAGGTGCGGAGACCTCCGCACGTTTGGGGCGGCCCGACGCCGGAGTGATCCGCGCCGTTTTTGGCGCCGGGTAGCGGACATCGCGCCAGTTTGCGGAGAATCCCGCCCCAGGTTACACAGGTTTCTGAAATGTTACACTTGGTTCTCTCAAACCTGTTAGTTAGCTTAATCCCAATTCATTTTAAAAGGAGCAGATATTCACTTGAAACCCATGCTCTGAATGGAGGGGGTAACTGATTACATTTACAGATAATCCCACCGGAAATAATGACTATTTTGTCAGGGTTGAGGACAATCTCACTCAAACTGAAATGGTTGAGGTGTTTGTTCCATCAATGGCTTCACCTTTTGCACAAATATCAATGAAAGGTATATCCATGTAGAGGGAATACTGAATTGCCTTATGACTGGTCCAATGCCCCATGTACAGGTAACAATTACACACCTGGAGGTGGTGGGCGAGGTTGGGCTGGTTGGACCCACTGGGAAGAGGCTCCTGGTGGGGGTTGCACCTGTGGTTTTGTTGACTGAGGCGGCACCTGTTGATATAAGAGATTACAGTGAAAATAGCGAGAGTGCAGGAGCTGGGCAAAGATTTAACTCATTCGTACAATTCAACATTCCCTGGAGATTATGGTCAGCTCGACAAACCCCAACGTACCGGAGGGAGATTCAGTCCAAACTATTGGAAGGAGAAAATGAAGCCAAAATTCACGTGAATGTAAGGAATAGATGATCCATTTTAGTAATCGTTCTGGGGACAGAGTCACGTTACCACTGGTTTATTTTGGAAAATGCAATTTTCTAATTCGCGATGGAATCAGGAAAATATTGGTTTAGGGAATAAACTGTCTGTCTGCTTCCCAGTCTATCCCGGTCTGTCTGTTTCCCGGTCTGTCTGCTTCCCGGTCTATCCCGGTCTGTCTGCTTCCCGGTCTGTCTGTTTCCCGGTCTGTCTGTTTCCCGGTCTGTCTGTTTCCCGGTCTATCCCGGTCTGTCTGTTTCCCGGACTGTCTGTTTCCCGGTCTTTCCTGGTCTGTCTGTTTCCCGGTCTGTCTGTTTCCCGGTCTGTCTGCTTCCCGGTCTATCCCGGTCTGTCTGTTTCCCGGTCTGTCTGTTTCCCGGTCAGTCTGGTGATAGTGTCCACAATTCGATTAAGTTTACTTTAGTGATGGAAAGGGATAGGTATATACCGCAGGGCAAGAGTTATATCTGGGGGAAAGGCAATTATGATGCGATAAGGCAAGACTTAGGATGCATCGGATGGAGAGGAAAACTGCAGGGGATGGGCACAATGGAAATTTGGAGCTTGTTCAAGGAACAGCTACTGTGAGTCCTTGATAAGTATGTACCTGTCAGGCAGGGAGGAAGTGGTCGAGCAAGGGAACCATGGTTTACTAAGGCAGTCGAAACACTTGTCAAGAGGAAGAAGGAGGCTTATGTAAAGATGAGACATGAAGGTTCCCGTACCAGCCTCCCTGAACAGGCGCCGGAATGTGGTGACTAGGGGCTTTTCACAGTAACTTCATTTGAAGCCTACTTGTGACAATAAGTGGTTTTCATTTTTCATTCAGTTAGGGCGCTCGAGAGTTACAAGTTCGCTAGGAAGGACCTATAGAGACAGCTAAGAAGAGCCAGGGGGCAGCACGGTAGCATTGTGGATAGCACAATTGCTTCACAGCTCCAGGGTCCCTGGTTCGATTCCGGCTTGGGTCACTGTCTGTGCGGAGTCTGCACATCCTCCCCGTGTTTCCTCCGGGTGCTCCGGTTTCCTCCCACAGTCCAAAGATGTGCAGGTTAGGTGGATTGGCTGTGATAAATTGCCCTTAGTGGCCAAAATTGCCCTTAGTGTTGGGTGGGGTTGCTGGGTTGTGGGGATAGGGTGGAGGTGTTGACCTTGGGTAGGGTGCTCTTTCCAAGAGCCGGTGCAGACTCGATGGGTCGGGTGGCCTCCTTCTGCACTGTTAATTCTCTGATAAATTCTATGATAATCTATGAGAAGTCTTTGGCAGGTAGGATCAAGGATAACCCAAAACTTTCTATAGATATGTCAGGAATAAAAGAATGACTAGTGTAAGAGTAGGGCCAGTCAAGGACAGTAGTGGGAAGTTGTGCTTGGAGTCCGAGGAGATAGGAGAGGTGCTAAATGAATATTTTTCGTCAGTATTCACACAGGAAAAAGACAATATTGTCAAAAGAGAATACTGAGATTCAGGCTACTAGACTATAAGGGCTTGAGGTTCATAAGGAGGAGGTGTTAGCAATTCTGGAAAGTGTGAAAATAGATAAGTCCCCTGGGCCGGATGGGATTTATCCTAGGATTCTCTGGGAAGCTAGGGAGGAGATTGCTGAGCCTTTGGCTTTGATCTTCAAGTCGTCTTTGTCTACAGGAATAGTGCCAGAAGACTGGAGGATAGCAAACGTTGTCCCCTTGTTCAAGAAGGGGAATAGAGACAACCCCGGTAACTCTCGACCAGTGAGCCTTACTTCTGTTGTGGGCAAAATCTTGGAAAGGTTTATAAGAGATAGGATGTATAATCATCTGGAAAGGAATAATTTGATTAGAGATAGTCAACACGGTTTTGTGAAGGGTAGGTCGTGCCTCACAAACCTTATTGAGTTCTTTGAGAAGGTGACCAAACAGGTGGATGAGGGTAAAGCAGTTGATGTGGTGTATATGGATTTCATAAAGCATTTAATAAGGTTCCTCACGGTAGACTACTGCAGAAAATACGGAGGCATGAGATTCAGGGTGATTTAGCAGTTTGGATCAGAAATTGGCTAGCTGGAAGAAGACAAAGGGCGGTGGTTGATGGGAAGTATTCAGACTGGAGTCCAGTTACTAGTGGTGTACCACAAGGATCTGTTTTGGGGCCACTGCTGTTTGTCATTTTTATAAATGACCTGGAGGAGGGCGTAGAAGGATGGGTGAGTAAATTTGCAGATGACACAAGTCGGTGGAGTTGTGGACAGTGCAGAAGGATGTTACAAGTTACAGAGGGACATAGATAAGCTGCAGCGCTGGGCTGAGAGTTGGCAAATGGAGTTTAATGCAGAAAAGTGTGAGGTGATTCATTTTATCATAGACTTTTATAGAATTTACAGTGCAGAAGGAGGCCATTCGGCCCATCGAGTCTGCACCGGCTCTTGGAAAGAGCACCCTACCCAAGGTCAACACCGCCACCCTATCCCCATAACCCAGTAACCCCACCCAACACTAAGGGCAATTTTGGACACTAAGGGCAATTTATCATGGCCAATCCACCTAACCTGCACATCTTTGGACTGTGGGAGGAAACCGGAGCACCCGGAGGAAACCCACGCAGACACGGGGAGGATGTGCAGACTCCGCACAGACAGTGACCCAAGCCCGAATCGAACCTGGGACCCTGGAGCTGTGAAGCAATTGTGCTATCCACAAGGCTACCGTGATGCCCCTTTACACTAGCCTGATTGCTCCCTGCCAAAAAATGCCAGCTTGGCACCCTGGCAGCACCCATGCCAGCTGGCAGTGTCACCTGGACACCCTGGTAATGCTGTTTGTTTCCTCCCAGTAAACCAGAGAATTGAAATGAAATATATATTTGCAAACATAAATTTACAATATTATTGCCAGGAAGCTTGCAGTTATTGCAAGTTTTGATCTGATATTTAGCTGGAGGGAACGATTGTCTTTGCGATCAGCAAAGATACAACATCATCTTGAATCAACATTTTGTCATTAACATAAGAAAGTATTTGAAAGATTAGAGGCAGCATTGTGGCACAGTGGTTAGCACTGCTGGCTCACAACGGCCGGATTCGATTCTGGCCTCATGTGACTGTGCGGAGTCTACACGTTCTCCCCGGGTCTGCCTGGGTTTCCTCCGGGTGCTCCGGTTTCCTCCCACAGTCCAAAGATTTGGAGATTAGGTGGATTGACCATGATAAATTGCCCCTTAGATCCAAAAGATTATGTGGGGTTGCTGGGCTACGGGGATAGGGTGGGGGCCTGACCCGAGATAGGGTGCTCCTTCAGAGGGTGGGTGCAGACTCGATGGGCTGAATGGCCTCCTCTGCACTGTAGGGATTCTATGTTTCTATGAAAGAGATGGAAGAGAAATGGGTGCAGAGATCAAGAACCGATGGGGCTCCAGATGTGGCTGGTTTAGCACAGTGGGTTAAATCGCTGGCTTATAATGCAGAACACAGCCAGCAGCGCGGGTTCAATTCCCGTACCAGCCGCCCCGAACAGGCGCCGGAATGTGGCGACTGGGGGCTTTTCACAGTAACTTCATTGAAGCCTACTTGTGACAATAAGTGATTATTATTATTAAAGCTGGTTAAGATTGCAGAGACAGAGGGATGGTGATGTCATGGAAATATCAATACAAACAAAACTGTTTAAATTTGCAACTTAAGGAACCAGGAGCCATTGCAGTCAGCAAGGACAGAGTGATGGTCCAATAGAACATCATACAGGATTGCAAGCTGGAATTTCTACCCAGTTACAAGGCCCATGTGATTCACATTGTAAAGGAGGTGGGCTTTTGAGAGGAGAAGAGTCCATAGGAAGCAATTGTCGGATCGGTTTACAGGGTGTATTCTTAGAATACCACTGAATGTCACAGGTTCAGTTCAGTCTGCCAGAATCTAAGGGGTAGACAGAGCTGAGAGATAGAGGCAGCAAGTCTCTGTGCTTCATCATGCAAGAATGTGGATGGGAGCTTGAGTTGTGTTTATGCAGAATTAAACAAGACTGAACGATTAGCCTAGTTTTGGCTAGAGGGAGTAATCTCCAGGATAACTCTCACCATAAAAGTCAGTCAGAGATTGGAGGTTATCCTAGCTGGACAGGTTTTAGGAGAACAGAATAGAATTCCACAGAATTCCTACATTGAAGAAGGAGTTCATTCGGCTCATCGATTCTGCATCGACTGTCTGAAAGAGCACCCTACCCAGGTCCGCTCTCCACCCCATCTTTGGGTTGTGGGGGCGAAACCCACGCAAACACGGGGAGAATGGGCAAACTCCACACGGACAGTGACCCAGAGCCGGGATCGAACCTGGGACCTCGGCGCCGTGAAGCAGCAGTGCTAACCACTGCGTCACCGTGCTGCCCTGAATAGAGTTTCTACTTCAGGGAGAGAGGAAAGTATAACCATTGAGAAAGATTGAGTCTCATTAAAGCGTTAGCCAGGACTCTTTCTGTGGTTTAGAGTTGAAATTTCCTGGAAAATAGTGTTTAGTTAATGTTGTGTTTAGTTTGTTTCAGTAAGCGGGGTGAAATGGTGGCACAGTGGTTAGCACTGCTGCCTCGCGGATCCAGGGACCCAGGTTCAATTCCGGCCTTGGGTACCTGTGCGGAGCCTACACGTTCTCCCCGTGACTGCGTGGGTTTCCTCCGGGTGCTCCGGTTTCCTCCCACAGTCCAAAGATGGCAGGTTAGGTGGATTGGCCATTACTCCTTAGTGTCCAACGGTTAGGTGATGTTATGGGAATAAGGAGGGGGTTTGGGCCTCAGTAGGGTCGGTGCAGACTCGATGAGCTGAATGGTCTCTTTCTGCACTGCAGGGATTCTATAAAAAAAATTAAAACTTGAAATCAGGTTGTGCAAACTTGGCTACTGAAAATTCAAATTTATATTTTAAAGTTATCGTCTCTACGGGGATAGTAACATTTGATTCGGCTTAAACTAAAGTATTGTGCCCAATGTGGACACTACACCTCAGGAAAGATGTAGAGGCTTTAGAGAGGGTGCAGGAATGCTTTGTGAAATGGTTTTAGTTTTAATGGAGAGGTTGGATAAACTGGGGTTGCTTCCCTTCGAAAAAGATTCAGATGTTCAAAAGAATGAGTCGGGTTGAGAGAGAGAAGCTGGTGCATTGGTTGAGGGGCTGATAATTTAAAGTGAGCCACTGACAACTTGAGGAAAAACATTTTGATGCACTGAGAGTGGTTAGAATTTGGAAAGTATTGATTGCTGGGAAGACAAATTCAACATGGTTTCAGAAAGGAACTGGATAAGCACGTGTGGAGAAAATAATTGCAGGGTTATGGGTCGAAGAGCCTTTTCTGCACTGTGGTATTCTGTTGTGGGGAAAAGGCAGAAAAATGGGACTAGGCAAATTATTCTTGCATTGGCACAAAGGGTTGAATGGTCTCCTCTGTGATTCTATCAGAAAGCACCCAGAATCTTCTGTGGAGTCACAACCAGCCAAGGATCCACACCATCACAGGAGGGAAACCTGGAATTCTTGTTTCTTGCTGACCTGGCTCAATGTCATTCCGATTCTTTGTTGGGATGCTGCAGGATTCTCTGACAGAAGCTGGTTCATTTTCCCGATGACCAGGTCTGTTATTAATTGCCTGTCCTCCTCAATATATTCGCCAATCAGCGGCATGGCACTGTCCATTACCTGCAATAGAAGGGAAGAAATATTGGGAGCAGTCATCTGAATAATCATTCTGTACATCACTTGAAATCTTAATAAAAACAAGGGAATTTTAAAATCAATTCCCAAATCCAGCGTAATTTTAAATTTATAATATTTGGTCGATAACCCACACATGTCATCCCAGTCTCATAGTCATTGAGAATCAAATAATAGGGCTCAGAATTGTACTTGCCCCAAACAGAAATGGTAAACTTGAGAAGCTAATGCATCGGTTTGTGCACATCAGCCACATTTACCATTCATAAGAACATAAGAACTAGGAGCAGGAGTAGGCCATCTGGCCCCTCGAGCCTGCTCCACCATTCAATGAGATCATGGCTGATCTTTTGTGGACTCAGCTCCACTTTCCGGCCCGAACACCATAACCCTTAATCCCTTTATTCTTCAAAAAACTATCTATCTTTATCTTAAAAACATTTAATGAAGGAGCCTCAACTGCTTCACTGGGCAAGGAATTCCATAGATTCACAACCTTTTGGGTGAAGAAGTTCCTCCTAAACTCAGTCCTAAATCTACTTCCCCTTATTTTGAGGCTATGCCCCCTAGTTCTGCTTTCACCTGCCAGTGGAAACAACCTGCCCGCATCTATCCTATCTATTCCCTTCATAATTTTATACGTTTCTATAAGATCCCCCCTCATCCTTCTAAATTCCAACGAGTACAGTCCCAGTCTACTCAACCTCTCCTCGTAATCCAACCCCTTCAGCTCTGGGATTAACCTAGTGAATCTCCTCTGCACACCCTCCAGTGCCAGTACGTCCTTTCTCAGGTAAGGAGACCAAAACTGAACACAATACTCCAGGTGTGGCCTCACTAACACCTTATACAATTGCAGCATAACCTCCCTAGTCTTAAACTCCATCCCTCTAGCAATGAAGGACAAAATTCCATTTGCCTTCTTTTAAAAAAAAAATATTTTATTAAAGTTTTCAAACAAAGTTTTTCCATTTTACAAATCAACATAAAAATAGTACAGTAACTGATAAATAACATTATTTAAATAATATAGTGAACTAACAAAGTAACAAATAATAGTGCTCCCCCCCCCCCCCCCCCGGGCTGCTGCTGCTGACGATCTATTTTCCCTTAACGTTCCGCGAGATAGTCAAGGAACGGTTGCCACCGCCTGGAGAACCCCTGAGCCGATCCTCTCAGCGCAAATTTCATTCGTTCTAGTTTTATGAACCCTGCCATGTCGTTTATCCAGGCCTCCACGCCGGGGGGTTTCGCTTCTTTCCAAATGAGTAAGATCCTTCGCCGGGCTATCAGGGACGCAAAGGCCAAAATATCGGCCTCTTTCGCCTCCTGCACTCCCGGCTCTTCCGCTACCCCAAATATCGCTAACCCCCAGCCTGGCTTGACCCGGACCTTCACCACCTTTGAGATCACCTTTGCCACTCCCCTCCAGTGCCGGACACGACCAGAACATGTGTGTGTGGTTCGCCGGGCTTCCCAAGCACCTCCCGCACCTGTCCTCCACTCCGAAGAGCCTGCTCAGTCTTGCTCCCGTCATATGTGCTCTGTGTAGAACCTTAAATTGAATCAGCCTAAGCCTGGCACACGAAGACGAGGAATTTACCCTACTTAGGGCATCAGCCCACAGACCCTCCTCAATCTCCTCTCCCAGCTCTTCCCATTTTCCCTTTAGCTCCTCTACCATTGCCTCCCCCTCGTCTCCCATCTCCGGATATATTTCGGACACTTTGCCCTCCCCGACCCATACCCCGGAAATCACTCTATCTTGGATCCCCTGTGACGGGAGCAGTGGAAATTCTCTCACCTGTTGCCTCGTAAACGCCCTCACTTGCATGTATCTGAAATTGTTCCCCGGGGGCAACTCATACTTTTCCTCCAGCGCTCCCAGGCTCGCAAACGTCCCGTCTATAAACAAATCTCTCAGTTTCCTAATTCCTGTGGTTGCCAGCTCTGGAACCCTCCGTCCATCTTTCCTGGGACAAACCTATGGTTGTTCCTGATCGGGGACCACGCCGAGGCACCCATCACCCCCCCCCCCCCCCCCCTGTGTCGCCTCCACTGCCCCCAGATCCTTAAGGTTGCCACCACCAATGGGTTTGTGGTGTACCTTTTCGGGGAGAGCGGCAGTGGCGCCGTCACCAGCGCCTTTAGGCTCGTTCCTTTACAGGACGCCATCTCCAGCCTCTTCAACGCCGCCCCCTCTCCCTCCTTCATCCATTTACAAACCATCGCCACATTGGCGGCCCAGTAGTAGTCGTCCAGGCTCGGCAACGCCAGTCCCCCTCTGTCCCTGCTACGCTGCAGGAACCCCCTCCTTACCCTCGGGGTCTTCCCTGCCCACACAAAACTCATAATGCTCCTGTCTATTTTCTTGAAAAAGGCCTTCGTGATCAGAATGGGGAGACATTGAAACACGAAAAGAAACCTCGGGAGAACCATCATTTTTACCGGCTGCACTCTGCCCGCCAGCGACAGCGGCAGCATATCCTCCTCCATCTGCTCCACCAGCCGCGTCAGATTAAGTCTGTGTAGAGTTCCCCAGCTCCTAGCTACCTGGATCCCCAAATATCGGAAGCTCCTTTCCACTCTCCTCAACGGCAGGGCGTCTATTCCTCTTCCCTGGTCCCCGGGGTGTATTACAAAAAGCTCACTCTTCCCCATATTTAGCCTGTATCCCAAAAAATCTCCAAACTCTCTCAGTATCTGCATTACCTCTGTCATCCCCTCTACAGGGTCCGCAACATATAGCAGTAAGTCATCAGCGTAGAGTGACACTCGATGCTCCTCTCCCCCTCGAACCACCCCCCTCCATTTCTTAGAGTCTCTCAACGCTATGGCCAGTGGTTCAATTGCCAACGCGAACAGTAATGGGGACAGGGGACACCCCTGCCTTGTTCCCCTGTGTAGCCGAAAATACTCCGATCTTTGCCGGTTTGTGACTACACTTGCCACTGGGGCCCCAAATAAGAGTCTGATCCAACTGACAAACCCCTCCCCGAACCCAAACCTCCTCAACACCTCCCATAAATACTCCCACTGTACCCTATCGAATGCCTTTTCCGCATCCATCGCCACCACTATCTCTGCCTCCCCCTCCGCTGGGGGCATCATTCTCACTCCCAGCAGCCGTCGAACGTTGACATTCAGTTGTCTCCCCTTTACAAACCCTGTCTGGTCTTCATGCACCACCCCCGGGACACAATCCTCTATCCTCGTCGCCAGCACTTTTGCCAGCATCTTGGCGTCTACATTTAGGAGTGAGATAGGCCTATATGACCCGCATTGCAGTGGGTCTTTATCCCGCTTCAGGATTAGTGATATCGTCACCTCCGACATTGTCGGGGGTAGTATCCCCCCTTCCCTGGCCTCGTTAAAGGTTCTCGCCAGCAGCGGGGCCAACAGGTCCACATATTTCCTGTAGAATTCCACCGGGAACCCATCTGGTCCCGGGGCCTTCCCTGCTTGCATGTTCCCCAGTCCTTTAGTCACCTCATTCATCTCAATTGGTGCCCCCAGACCTGCCGCCTCCTGCCCTTCACCTTCGGGAACCTTAGCTGGTCCAGAAACTGTTGCATTCCTTCTTTTCCCTCCGGGGGTTGGGACTTATATAGCCTCTTATAAAAGGTCTTAAACACCTAATTTACCTTCCCTGCTCTCCGCTCAGTAGTTCCCGTTTCATCCCTAACTCCCCCAATCTCCCTCGCCGCTGTCCTCTTATGAAGTTGGTGGGCCAGCAGCCGGCTCGCCTTTTTCCCATATTCGTATCTCATCCCCTGTGCCTTCCTCCACTGTGCCTCTGCCTTTCCTGTGGTCAGCAGGTCAAACTCCGTCTGAAGTCTTTGCCTCTCTCTATATAGTCCTTCGTCCGGGGCCTCCGCATATCTTTTATCCACCCTCAAGATCTCCCGCACTAATCTCTCCCTTTCTTTGCCCTCTTGTTTCTCCTTGTGAGCTCTAATGGAGATCAACTCTCCCCTAACCACCGCCTTCAGCGCTTCCCATACTACCCCCACCTGGACCTCGCCATCATCATTGACCTCCAGGTATCTCTCAATACATCCCCGCACCCTTCCACAGACCCCCTCATCCGCCAATAGTCCCACATCCAGTCGCCAGAGTGGGCGCTGCTCCCTCTCCTCTCCTAATTCCAGATCCGCCCAGTGCGGGGCGTGGTCTGAAACGGCTATGGCCGAGTACTCCGTTCCTGCCACCTTCGAGATCAGTGCCCTACTCATAACAAAGAAATCTATCTGGGAGTATACCTTGTGGACATGGGAGAAAAAGGAGAACTCTTTGGCCAACGGCCTAGCAAACCTCCACGGATCCACTCCCCCCATTTGCTCCATGAACCCCCGAAGCACCTTGGCCGCTGCCAGCCTTCTTCCGGTCCTGTATCTAGACCGGTCTAGCCCTGGATCCAGCACAGTATTGAAGCCCCCCCCCCCATTACCAGGCTTCCCACCTCCAGGTCCGGGATACATCCCAGCATCCGCTTCATAAATCTCGCATCATCCCAGTTCGGGGCATATACATTCACCAGCACGACCGCCTCTCCCTGCAGTCTGCCACTCACCATCACATATCTGCCCCCGTTATCCACCACTATATTCCTAGCCTCGAGTGACACCCGTTTCCCCACCAATATCGCCACCCCCCCCCCCCCCCCCCCCCTATTTTTCGCGTCCAACCCTGAGTGGAACACCTGTCCCACCCATCCTTTCCTTAACCTAACCTTATCCGCCACCTTCAGATGCATCTCCTGAAGCATGATTACGTCCGCCTTCAGTCTTTTTAAGTGCGTGAACACCCGGGCCCTCTTAATCGGCCCATCCAGGCCTCTCACATTCCACGTGATCAGCCGGATTGGGCTCCCCTGCCCCCCCCCCTTGCTCTCAGCAGCAGCAACCCAGTTAGTCCCCCCCCCGCTAGATCCCCATCTAGCATGGTTACTCCCCCATGATGCTTCCGAAAGTCAGCTAACTCTAACTGACCCCGGCTGCCCCCGTTCTCTCTTTGACCCCCCTGCGTGTGGAACTCTCTTCCTTCCTGCGCCTATCTTCCCGCCATCATCTCCATAGCGCGGGAAAAAACCTGTGCTTTCCTATCGGCCCCGCCCCCTATGGCGCAGCTCCCTCATTCCCCATCCCCCTTCTCAGTCCCTTTTTCCACCGGCGCCCACATTTCTCCGTGTCCCCCCATCTAGAGGAGAGAAATTCCCCATCTATCGTTTCAATACTATAAACCTCCCATTCCCCAATTTACACTTCTGTACCACAACCTCGTTGTTTTCCCCCCAACATCAGTCTCTCAGTTCTAGTCCAGTTTCTCTTATTGGATGAAGGTCCATGCCTCATCCGCCGTTTCGAAGTAGTAGAGGTTGCCCTGATGCGTGACCCACAATCGCGCCGGCTGCAGCATCCCAAATTTTATTTTCTTCCTGTGAAGCACCGCCTTGGCCCGGTTGAAGCTCGCCCTCCTTTTCGCCACCTCCGCGCTCCAGTTCTGATACACTCGTATCACTGCATTCTCCCACCTGCTACTCCGTACCTTCTTGGCCCAGCTCAAAACAGCCTCTCTGTCCGTGAAGCGGTGAAATCTCACCACTATCGCCCTTGGTGGTTCTCCAGCCTTTGGCCTCCTCACAAGGACCCCGTGAGCCCCTTCCACCTCCAGAGGGCCCGAGGGGGCCTCAGCTCCCATTAGCGTATGGAGCATCATGCTCACATAAGCCCCAACGTCAGCTCCCTCTGTTCCTTCGGGGAGACCTAGAATCCGGAGGTTCTTCCTCCTCGAGCTGTTCTCCAGGGCTTCCAGCCTTTCGATACATCTCTTATGTAGCGCCTCATGCGTCTCCGTTTTTACCACCAGGCCTTGTATCTCATCCTCGTTTTCGGCTGCCTTTGCCTTCACTCCACGGAGCTCTATCGCCTGGGCCTTTTGTGTTTCCTTCAGTCCATCGATTGCCAATAACATCAGCGCCAGCACCTCCTTCTTTAGTTCCTCCACACACCGTCGGAGGAATTCCTGCTGGTCCGGGCCCCATGTCGTCTGGGCTCCATCCGTCGCCATCTTGCTTCTTCCTTCTCTTCGCTGCCGCTGCTCCAAAGGATCCTTCGCAATCTGGCCACTGCCGCTGGTCCTTTCCATACACACACCGGGGGGGACACCTTCCTTCGTCACCCCACACTGGGTTTGGTCTGAAAAAATTTCCGTTGGGGCTCCCGAAAAGAGCCCAAAAGTCCGTTGAACGGGAGCTGCCGAAACATGCGGCTTAGCAGTGCATCGCCGCAACCGGAAGTCCTCCATTTGCCTTCTTAATCACCTGTTGTACCTGTAAACCAACTTCTTGTGACTCATGCACTAGCACACCCAGGTCTCTCTGCACAGCAGCATGTTTTAATATTTGATCATTTAAATAATAATCCCTTATGCTGTTATTCCTACCAAAATGGATAACCTCACATTTGTCAACATTGTATTCCATCTGCCACCTAGCCCATTCACTTAGCCTATCCAAATCCCTCTGCAGACTTCCAGTATCCTCTGCACTTTTTGCTTCACCACTCATCTTAGTGTCATCTGCAAACTTGGACACATTTCACTTAGTCCCCAACTCCAAATCATCTATGTAAATTGTGAACAATTGTGGGCCCAGCACTGATCCCTGAGGGACACCACTAGCTACTGATTGCCAACCAGAGAAACACCCATTAATCCCCACTCTTTGCTTTCTATTAAGTAACCAATCCTCTATCCATGCTACTACTTTCCCCTTAATGCCATGCATCTTTATCTTATGCAGCAACCTTTTGTGTGGCACCTTGTCAAAAGTTTTCTGGAAATCCAGATATACCACATCCATTGGCTCTCCATTATCTAGCGCACTGGTAATGTCCTCAAAACATTCCACTAAATTAGTTAGGCACGACCTGCCCTTTAAGAACCCATGCTGCGCCTGACCAATGTGACAATTTCCACCCAGATGCCTCGCTATTTCTTCCTTGATGATAGATTCCAGCATCTTCCCAACCACCAAAGTTAAGCTAACTGGCCTATAATTACCCTCTTTCTGCCTACCTCCTTTTTTAAACAGTGGTGTCACGTTTGCTAATTTCCAATCCGCCGGGATCACCCCAGAGTCTAGTGAATTTTGGTAAATTATCACTTGTGCATTTGCAATTTCCCTAGCCATCTCTTTTAGTACTCTGGGATGCATTCCATCAGGGCCAGGAGACTTGTCTATCTTTAGCCCCATTAGCTTGCCCATCACTACCTCCTTAATGATAACAATCATCTCAAGGTCCTCACCTGTCATAGCCTCATTTCCATCAGTCACTGGCATGTTATTTGTGTCTTCCGTGAAGACCGACCCAAGAAACCTGTTCAGTTCCTCAGCCATTTCTTCATCTCCCATTATTAAATCTCCCTTCTCATCCTCTAAAGGACCAATATTTACCTTAGCCACTCTTTTTTGTTTTATATATTTGTAGAAACTTTTACTATCTGTTTTTATATTCTGAGCAAGTTTACTCTCATAATCTATCTTACTATTCTTTATAGATTTTTTAATAGCTTTCTGTTGCCCCCCTAAAGATTTCCCAGTCCTCTAGTCTCCGACTAATCTTTGCCACTTTGTATGTTTTTTCCTTCAATTTGATACTCTCCCTTATTTCCTTAGATATCCACGGTCGATTTTCCCTCTTTCTGCCGTCCTTCCTTTTTGTTGGTATAAACCTTTGCAAAGCACCGTGAAAAATCGCTTGGAAGGTCCTCCACTGTTCCTCAATTGTTTCACCATAAAGTATATGCTCCCAGTCTACCTTAGCTAGCTCTTCTCTTATCCCATTGTAATCTCCTTTGTTTAAGCACAAAACACTAGTGTTTGATTTTACCTTCTCACCCTCCATCTGTATTTTATATTCCACAATATTGTGATCGCTCCTTCCGAGAGGATCCCTAACTATGAGATCATTAATCAATCCTGTCTCATTACACAGGACCAGATCTAGGACCTCGTGTTCCTTCGTAGGTTCCATTACATACTGTTCCAGGAAACTATCACGGATACATTCTATAAACTCCTCCTCAAGGCTGCCTTGACCGACCTGGTTAAACCAATCGACATGTCAATTAAAATCCCCCATGATAACTGCTGTACCATTTCTACCTTTCTACATACATCTGTTATTTCTTTGTTTATTGCCTGCCCCACCATAATGTTACTATTTGGTGGCCTATAGACTACTCCTATCAGTGACTTTTTCGCCTTACTATTGCTGATTCCCACCCAAATCAATTCAACCTTATCCTCCATAGCACCGATGTCATCCCTTACTATTGCCCGGATGTCATCCTTAAATGACAGAGCTACACCACCTCCCTTACCATCCACTCTGTCCTTCCAAATAGTTTGATAGCTCGATCACCTATCAATGGCTGAATTTCATGGAAGGGTGGGTCACCTTTCAATGCTTGGCCAGCTCATCCCACAGCCATTTTCTGGTCATTAAGCCTTTCATTATCTTCACCATCCAAGAGTGATCCCTGCCTCCGAGAGCTGCCAGTCACTCAAATGTCTGTCAGCTCTCTGTCCCAACAGTGCTTCTAGCAGTGGTGGCCATTGCTGAAGTCCCCTGAAGAGGAGCCAGGAGCTTCAATTGGCCCATTGAGCAAGCAGGACACCCACCACCTCTCCTGCCATGGCAGAAATACCCACAGGGACAATGGTGCTGAGTTTTACACCTCCCCCAACTACCATCCTGGCTGCAGAGGGTTGTAACATTCAGCCGCAGATTGCTGCTGCAATTAGCTCAATAGTCAAGGGGCGAATAGATTAATTTAACACAGGAAGGGAGTCGGCCATTTAACTCCTTAAATCCATTCCCAGCATTCAATCAAACTTTGGCTAATCTAAACATCAACTCCATGGAACTGGGTTTGATTCATTTCCCTGGATATCCTCACCATCAACAGGAATCTAATTAATCTCTGCATTGAAAAGTTCACTTGAACCAGCATCAGGAAAGAACGATCCTGATTTCACTGTTAAGTGTCTGAACTGTAATTTTAAGATTGGGCCTCTTTATTGCGGATTGTCCGGCAAGAGGAAACCGCATAAAACTTTTTAATTACATTCCAGATCCCTTGAGATAATGATTAACATTCCAGAAACCTGTTTGGTTATATTTGTTCTACCTGTGCACTAGCTGTTACTAATTTCTGTACATCAAAATCTCAATCTCATGACATCCGGTGGCGGCTGAGGAGTGAGACGTCGCTTATTTGGTCGCTCCCGCTTGTGGTGGACTTTTGGGACCTTTTTCCCTGACTTATGGGGGATTTGATCGGTAAAATAGGAGACTGGTGTGGTAGAGGAGGAGAATCCCCCACTAGTTTATGGATTCGTGGACCAGAAGTGGCCTGCGAAGGAGAGATTGTTGGGCAAAGAAGGGAGTGGAGTCTGCAGCACAGAAAAACATGGCGGAGGCTCAGGGACTGGGATTGTCGGCCCAGTGGTCAATAGAGCAGCTGGTGGAGGTCCTTCAGGGGAGCTTTGCTAAGCAAAGACAAGAGTACCTGGACTCGATTAAGACAGGGATTGATCGGGTTGAGCAAAGATTGGAAGACCAGAGGCAGGTGATCCAGAAGGTGGAAGAGGTGATGGCTGAGCACGAGGACCAGCTAACCGCGATGGAGGCGGAGATGGGGCTGATGAGGGACCACCAGAAAAGGCTGCAAGAGAAAGTGGAGGATCTGGAGAACAGGTCGCGCAGGCAGAACCTGAGGATTGTTGGCCTCCCGGAGGGCAGCGAGGGATCGGACGCAGGGGCATATGTTCGAGAAGCTGCTGGGGGAGGTGCGTTTGCTCGACCCTTGGAGGTGGACAGGGCGCACAGAGCGCTTGCAAGGAAGCCGCGGATGAATGAGCCACCGAGAGCGATGGTGGTGCGATTGCACTAGTTCCTGGACAAGGAACAGATCTCGAGGTGGGCCAGGCAGACGAGGAGCTGCAAATGAGAAGATAACGAGCTGCGCATTTACCAGGACTTGGGTGCGGAACTGGCCAAAAGAAGGGCGAGGTTCAACAAAGTTAAATCGGCCCGCTTCAAGAAGGGGGTGAAGTTCGGCATGCTGTACCCAGCTTGTTTGTGGATCACTTACGAGGGTCAAGAACTGTATTTCGGATTGCCGGATGAGGCGATGAACTTTGTTAAGGACAGAGGACTGGCAGGTGATGGAGGACGTTGAAGTTGGGGGCGAGTAACTCTGTACCTCTGCTGCTTCTTTTCTCTTTGGGTTTTGTGTGTATTGTTTTTGTACCAATTCTTGGGCCGTTGCTCAGTTTTGTGTGCGGGTGAACTTTGATCTTAATGGGGGGTAGTGGGTGGAATTTTCTTCTTTGTGTTTGTTGGGGATTGTTATGTTTTGTATGTTCGAGCGGGGGGAGGGAGATCAGTGGGAGAGTAGGATGCTAGGCGCCATGGGCTAGCTGGGCGGACTAGCTCACCGAAGCGCAATGGGGGGGTGAGCAGGTGATCAGTTTGTTATGGGGGGTTGGGATTGTTATTTTGTTATGGGGGGAGGGGGGGAATTGTTCTGCTGACAGGGGAAGGCCTGGGGCGTGGACACAGACTGGAGGTCGATGACGATGAACACTCGAGAGCGGGCCTGAGGAGGCGCGGGACCGCGGGCTGGAGGCTGGCCGGCCTAAGAAGGGTGATGGTTGATCGGCAGGAGGGGGGGAGCCCCCCCGACAAGGCTGATCACATGGAACGTGAGAGGGCTGAATGGGCCGTTCAACAGGGCTCGCGTGTTTGCGCATTTGAAGAGTTTGAAGGCAGACGTGGCAATGCTACCTGAGGGTAGTGGATCAGATTAGGCTGAGGAAGCGCGGGGTCGGGCAGGTATTTCATTCGGGGCTAGACTCTAAAACTAGGGGGGTTTGCGATCTTGATCAATAAGTGGGTGTCATTTGAGGTAGGGAATATAGTGGCGGACTTGGGGGCGGGGGCGGGGGGGGGGGGGTAGGTATATCATGGTGAGCGGGAAGATGGAGGGGATGCCGGTGGTATTAGTGAATATTTACTCACCGAACTGGGACGACACGGAGTTTATGAGGCAGGTGTTGGGGAAGATTCCGGACCTGGACTAGCATAGGTTGATCATGGGGGTCGGGGGGGGGTACAACTTTAATACGGTTATTGATCAGAGGTTGGATCGGTCGAGTTCAAGGACAGGGAGGATGCCAGCCGCGGCGAAGGAACTAAAAGGATTTATGGAGCAGATGGGAGGGGTATTCCCGTGGAGGTTCGGACAGCCAAGAGCGAAGGACTTTTCATTTTTTCCCAAATACACGAAGTGTACTCCCGGATTGATTTTTTTCATTTTGAACAGGGCTTTGTTGGCGGGAGTGGTGGATGCTGAGTATTCGGCGATTGTTGTGTCGGACCATGCCCCACACTGGGTGGATTTACGGGTGAGCAAGGAGGGGGGCCAGCGCCCGCAATGGAGATTGGATGTAGGACTGTTAGCGGATGAGGGGTTGTGCAGGTGGGTGAGGGAGGCCATCCAGAATTATTTGGAGATAAATTACCCGAGGGAAGTTTCGACAGCAACGGTGTGGGAGACGCTGAAGGCAGTGATTTGGGGGAGCTAATTGCGATACGGGCTCATAGGGAGAAGGTGGAGCGGGTAGAGATGGTTAGGCTGGTTAGGGAGATTCTCCTGGTGGACCGGAGATATTCGGAGGTCCTGGAGGCAGGGCCGTAGAAGGAGTGTCAGAAGCTGCAGATAGCGTTTGGTCTGTTATCCACAGGGAAGGCAGTGGGGCAGTTGAGGAAGACGAGAGGAGCAATGTATGAGTGTGGTTAGAAGGCCAGTAGGATTAGAAGAATGGGGGACCTGTTCATCGATGCCACGGTTGCGAGCCTAGGGGCGCTGGAGGAGAAGTTTGGGCTACCCCCGGGAAACGCTTTCAGGTACATGCAAGTGAGGGCGTTTGTGAGGCGACAGGTGGGGGAGTTCCCGTTGCTCCCGGCACAGGGGATTCAGGACAGGGTGATCTCGGGTGTATGGGTCGGAGAGGGCAAGGTGTCGGCGATATACCAGGAGATGAAAGAAGAGGAGGAGGCCTTGGTAGAGGAGCTGAAGGGCAAATGGGAGGAGGAGTTGGGGGAGGAGATTGAAGAGGGTCTGTGGGCTGATGCCCTGAGTAGGGTTAATTCCTCTTCCTCGTGTGCCAGGCTTAGCCTGATACAGTTTAAGGTGATTCACAGAGCGCATGTGACAGGGGTGAGGCTGAGTAGGTTCTTTGGGGTGGAGGACAGAAGTGGGACGTGCTCAGGAAGCCCGGCGAATCACGCCCATATGTTCTGGTCGTGCCCGGCACTGGATGGGTTCTGGAGGTGTGTCGCGAGCACTATGTCTAAGATGGTGAAAGTCCAGGTCAGGCCAAGTTGGGGGTTGGCACTATTTGGGGTGGCGGACGAGCCGGGAGTGCAGGAGGCGAAAGTGGCCGGTATCCTGGCCTTTGCGTCCCTGGTAGCCCGGCGGAGGATCTTGCTATTGTGGAAAGACGCAAAGCCCCCCAGTGTGGAAGCCTGGATAAATGACATGACAGAGTTCATCAAGCTGGAGAGGATAAAGTTTGCCTTGAGAGGGTCTGCGTAGGGGTTCTTCAGGCAGTGGCAACCGTTCCTAGACTATCTCGCGGAGCGTTAGGTGGAGGTCGGTCAGCAGCAGCAGAAACCCAGGGGGGGAGGGGGTGGGGGGATGTTTCTTTCGGGGGGGGGGATGGTAGAAGGGTGGGCGGGAAAAGGGGTTTTTCCTAGGGGCACTTGAGTAAGGAAATACATAAACATAAGGGAAAGTCGATATGCACGGGAGAAATCCCTTGTACAAAGTTCTGTATTATGTTGAATTGATATGTTTATGTCTTGCTCTGCGACTTTCCTTTTCTTTTTTGTTATGGGGGGGTTTGAATGGTTGAAACGTTTTGTTGAAAAATTCTGAATAAACATATTTTTTTTAAAAAGAAGGCCAGTAGGATGCTGGCATATCAGCTCAGGAAAAGGGAGGCGGCCAGGGAGATAGGAAGAGTGAAGGACAGAGGGGGGAACACGGTCTTGGGCCCAGCGGGGGTGAATGGGGTGTTCAAGGAATTTTAGAGTCGGCTGTATGAGTCGGAGCACGCAGCTGGGGTGGAGGGGTTGAGGCAGTGTTTGGAAGGGTTGGAGTTTACGAAGGTGGAGGAAGGGTTGGGAGCCCCAATCGGGATTGTGAAGTAGTAGAGGGATTGGAGGCCATGCAGTTGGGGAAGGCCCCTGGACCGGACGCTACCCGGTGGAATTTTACAAGTGGGATGGTGGTCCCGCTGCTGGTGAGGGCATTTAATGAGGCAAGGGAGCGGGGAGTTCTTCCCCCAACCATGTCACAGGCCTCGATTTCATTGATCCTGAAGTGGGAGACGGACCCACAGCAATGTGGGTCATACAGACCAATCTCCCTACTGAATGTCGATGCCAAATTTCTGGCCTCGAGGATAGAGGACTGTGTTCCAGGAGTGATAGGGGAGGATCAGGCGGGGTTTGTCAAAGGCAGGCAGCTAACGGCCAATGTTAGAAGGCTCCTGAATGTAATCATGATGCCCTCTGAGGCGGGGGGGGGGGGGGGAGGCGGAGGTGGTGGTTGCTATGGACGCAGAGAAGGCCTTTGACCGGGTCGAATGGAGTTATTTGTGGGAGGTTCTGGGACGGTTTGGGTTTGGGAAGGGCTTTATTGACAGGGTTCGGTTGCTGTACCAGGCACCGGTGGCGAGTGTGCGGACGAACCGGGTGTTCGGACTACTTTAGACTGCACCGGGGTCAAGGCAAGGATGTCCCCTCTCCCCACTGTTGTTTGCCTTGGCTATAGAGCCATTGGCGATGGCGCTGAGAGCGTCAAAGAACTGGAAGGGGCGAGTCCAGGGTGGAGTGGGTGAGGTGGGTCGAACACAGGGTCTCGTTATATGCAGACGACCTACTCCTGTATATTTCTGACCCGTTAGGGGAAAAGGGAGAGATTATGCGGATCTTAGGGGAATTTGGCTGGTTTTCGGGGTACAAATTGAATATGGGTAAAAGAGAGGCTTTTGTGATCCAGGCGAGGGGGCAGGAGAGGAGACTGGGGAGCTGCCGTTTACAGTGGTGGGAGGGAGTTTCCATTATTTGGGAATTCAGGTGGCACAGGGATGGGAGCATTTACATAAATTATATTTGGCCCAGTTAGTTGAACAAATGAAGGAGGGCTTTCGGAGGTGGGACATGCTCCCACTGTCATAATATCCACTCATGTATATAATCAGATGCAGACAGGCAGTGATTGACACACAGGCTGACCAGTAAGCACACAACACAGTGCAGCCAATCACCAGACAGGACACTACCACTATAGAGCCAGAGGGCACTAGGTTTCCCGCTCTCTCAGGACCCAGCGACTGAGACAGTCAGAGTCCACGAGCTAGCAAGTGCAAACACCATGCGGTCGCTAGTAAGTCTGGTCAGGCTACTACAAGGTCACTAGTCAGATCAGTATAGTGTCGACCCACAGCTGAATATGTACAGCAGTTCATCGAGTTGAATAAAACAGTGTTGGTTCTACTCCTGCGTTAGATGTCTGTTTCTAACTTCCCTGCATCGAGTGCAGTCCACATCAAACCAACCTGCCTAACACATCATGGTACCAGAGTGATATTGATCTTGACGGACCTACCTCGAGTGAATCAGCATCGACCAGCAAGCAGCCATCCAGCGAAATGGAAAACATCCAGCCTCCTCCGCAGCTCCGCATCTCCGGCAACCTCGGCGCCAACTGGAAAATCTTCAAGCAAAAGTTCCTCTTGTACATCGAGGCCTCCGACCTCGAGGCAGCATCGGATGCCAGGAAGATCGCGCTATTTCTCTCCACTGCGGGGGACCACACCATCCATATCTACAATTCGCTTATGTTCACCGACGGCAAAGACAAAACAAAATTCAAAATGGTCCTGTTGAAGTTCGACAGCCACTGCGGCATTGAGGTGAATGAGAGCTTTGAACGGTATGTTTTCCAGCAGAGGCTTCAGGGTAAGGATGAACCTTTTCAGTCCTTCTTGACCCATCTCCGCATCCTAGCGCAGTCATGTAACCATGACTCGACGGCTGATTCCATGATCCGGGATCAGATCGTTTTCGGGTCCACTCCGACTCCCTGCGGCAGCAGCTCCTTAACATCAAACAGTTGTCCCTCTCTGTCACTATCGAGACGTGCGTTGTCCATGAGCATGCCAAGAATCGTTACTCCCACATTAGGGCGGCAGAAACTGCAAAGCTGGCCTCCCACGAGGCAGAAAGGGTGCAGGCCATCGCACAGATGCAGGGCCTGAGCATCGAGGAGAGTGGCCGTTTCGCGCCCTTTTCTCGGATCCCTGCGCATGCGCACGACCGAGTGGCCGACGAGACCGAAAACCCGACTGCGCAGGTGCGTACGTCGACCGACCGCACTGCGCATGCGCGATGGCACACGGATCGCGCTGATGTCAGTGTCATGACATGTCTGAATTGTGGCTCCGCCCACTTAAAGCGGCAATGTCCGGCAGGAGGACGCCGATGTCTCCAGTGTGGCAAGTTTGGCCACTGCGCAGCCCTCTGCAGATCCGCTCCACCGCTCAGCAGCCAGCGATCCCAGCTGCGGCGCAGAAGTATCCGCTCAATACAACAAGGCATGTCAGATTCTGATCCCGACAGCCCAACGGACCCTGATGCTGACTGCCTCAAGTCTCCATATCGGGTGGGCATCATAACCACACATGAGCTGGCCTCCACCACACCTGCGAAACGCCTCTCGATCCTCAGTGTGGATCCCGACGACGAGTGGGGTGCTGTCCTCACAGTCAACAAGGCTCGCATCCGATTTAAACTGGACACCGGCGCGTCTGCGAACCTCATCTCACAATCCGACCTCGACACCATCCGGGCCCGACCAAGCATTCTTCCACCGGCCTGCCAGCTCCTTGACTACAATGGCAATGCCATAGCTGCCAGTGGCTCGTGTCAACTAGGGGTATCCAACAAGGCGATCAAGGCAACGTTACGATTTGAGATGGTCAGGCCTGACAGGGCGTCCCTGCTCGGTGCTCGAGCCTGCAAGCTCCTGGTTCAGCGAGTCCACACCATGTCATCGTCACCGGCGACAGCCTCGCCCGATAGAAATTTGCAAGACAACATTATCACGCAGTACCACAGTGTATTCGATGGAATGGGCACGCTCCCATACCGATATAAAATCCTGCTCAAGCCGGACGCCACCCCTGTAATCCATGCACCACGTCGGGTGCCGGCGCCCCTCAAGGATCGTCTGAAAAAGCAACTACAGGACCTCCAAGACCAGGGCATCATCTCGAAGGTCACAGAGCCAACAGACTGGGTCAGCTCCATGGTCTGCGTAAAGAAGCCATCAGGGGAGCTCCACATTTGCATTGATCTCAAGGATCTAAACCGCAACATCATGCGGGAGCACTACCCGATACCAAAACGTGAGGAGTTGACCAGTGAGATGGCTCATGCCAAATTCTTTACTAAGCTGGACGCCTCCAAGGGTTTTTGGCAAATACAGCTGGACGCGTCCAGTCGCAAGCTGTGCACATTCAACACCCCGTTCAGCCGCTACTGTTACAACTGCATGCCTTTCGGTATCATATCTGTCTCCGAAGTGTTTCATCGCATCATGGAGCAGATGATGGAGGGCATCGAGGGGGTACGAGTATACGTGGACGACGTGATCATCTGGTCCACACGCCCCAGGAACACATCGCTCGCCTCAAGCAGGTCTTCCAGCGAATTCATGAATATAGTCTCCAACTCAACAGGGCCAAGTGCTCATTTGGTCAATCTGATATAAAGTTTCTAGGCGACCACATTTCGCAGCAGGGTGTGCGGCCGGACACCGACAAGGTCTTGGCGACCAACGCCATGAAGACCCTGGAGGACAAGAAGGCGGTCCTCCGCTTCCTCGGGATGGTCAGCTTTCTCGGGAAATTAATTCCCAATATGGCATCTCAAACCACGGCCCTCCGTCATCTCGTCAAAAAGTCAACGGAATTCCAGTGGCTGCCCACACATGAAGCGGAATGGCGTGAGCTGAAGGCAAAGCTCACCACAGCCCCGGTTCTAGCGTTCTTCAACCCAACCCAGGAAACCAAGATATCGACTGATGCAAGCCAGAACGGCATTGGGGCGGTGCTCCTCCAGCGAGATGACTCCTCGTCCTGGGCTCCAGTGGCATATGCCTCCAGGGCCATGATGCCCACTGAGCAACGGTACGCCCAGATTGAAAAAGAGCATCTGGGTCTCCTGACAGGAATAGTCAAGTTTCATGACTACGTTTACGGCCTGCCGAAATTCACGGTGGAAACGGACCACAGGCCTCTAGTCCACATAATCCAGAAGGATTTAAATGACATGACACCTCGGTTACAGCAAATTCTTCTTCGACTCCGCCGCTATGACTTCGAACTTGTCTACACGCCAGGCAAAGAGCTGATCGTTGCAGATGCCCAATCCCGGTCCATCACCGCACCGTGTGAACAAAGTGACTTTATCTGCCACATAGAAGCGCAAATGCAGTTGTGCCACCCACCTTCCGGCCTCTGACGAACGGGTCCAAATCCATGAGGAAACGGCCAAGGATCCTTTACTGCAGCGAGTGATGCAGCACCTTCCCCATGGCTGGCAGAAGGGACAATGTCCCCAATTCTTTAATGTTAAAGACGAGCTGACGGTGGTGGAGGGAATCCTCCTGAAACTCGACAGGATCGTAATTCCTCAGAGCCTGCGGGCTATGGTGCTGGGCCAACTCCATGAGGGTCACCGTGGGGTCGAGAAATGCCGCGGCAGAGCTCGGGAGGCGGTTTACTGGCTGGGCATTAACCGGGATATTGCCAACACGGTCCTCAACTGCCCTACCTGTCAGAAGTTTCAACCCAAGGAAACACTGCAACAGCACGAGATCGTGACCCCCTCCGTGGTCCAAAGTAGGTGTAGACCTTTTTCACGCCAAGGGGCGTGACTACGTACTCCTGGTCGACTACTTCTCAGAAGTGGTGAAACTGTCTGACCTCACATCGAAGGCGGTAATCAAAGCCTGCAAAGAAACTTTCGCCAGGCACGGGATACCGCTCACGGTAATGAGCGACAACGGTCCAGGCTTTTACAGCCAAGAATGGTCTGATTTTGCACAGTCCTACAACTTCCGTCACATTACCTCCAGTCCCCACTACCCGCAATCAAACGGGAAGGCCGAGAAAGGGGTCCATATTGTAAAGTGGTTGCTGTGCAAAGCTGCAGACTCAGGCTCCGACTTCAACCTGGCCATGCTGGCATACAGGGCAACCCCACTGTCCACTGGGTTGTCTCCAGCGCAGATGCTCATGAATCGCACACTGAGGACCACAGTTTCAGCCATCCATGTTCCAGACCTGGACCACCTCACGGTTCTACAAAAAGTGCAGCCGTCCCAGGCCCAACAGAAGGCCACATATGATGCTCCTGCCACGGATTTACCTGAGCTGGCTCCAGCCGATCATGTTCGCGTCCAGTTGCCTGAGGGCGGTTGGTCAGCCACAGCTGTTGTTGTCAAACAAGTTGCCCCGAAGTCTTTCATTGTTCGCATGGCTGATGGCTCCCTGCTACGGCGCAACAGACGGGCATTGCGAGGAGTTCCACGCCCACCACCTGACCGCAGTGCTCTGCCGACTATCATGCTTCCTCCGGACGTACCCTGCCACGAGGCCACCGATCTGCCAGCGATCCTGCCGGCCCACGCGACCACCACAATGGCAGCGATCCCGCCTCTCCACGTGCAGGCGGCTCCTGATCCAACTCTGCGGCGATCGACAAGAATTCGTCGCCCACCACAAAGACTGACTCTGTAGACTTAACTTTTGTAAATTTTTGTGACTGAATCCATCGACTTAACTCTTGTAAATATTGCTTAGTTTGCCATGTATCTGCACTATCGACACCTTCCCATGTATATACGTTTGTTCAATCACCGTTTGTATATAGTCAGGCATATATAAAAATATATATATATATACACCTCAGTATTTATTTAACTCAAAAAAAAAAAGGGGGGGAGATGTCATAATATCCACTCCTGTATATAATGAGATGCAGACAGGCAGTGACTGACACACACGATGACCAGTAAGCATACAACACAGCACAGCCAATCACCAGACAGGACACTACCACTATAAAGCCAGAGGGCACTAGGTTTCCCACTCTCTCGGGACCCAGCTACTGAGACAGTCAGAGTCCACGAGCTAGCAAGCACCAACACCATGCGGTAGCTAGTAAGTCTGGTCAGGCTACTACAAGGTCACTAGTCAGTTCAGTATAGTGTACAGCAGTTCATCTAGTTGAATAAAACAGTGTTGGATCTTCTCCTGTGTTAGACGTCTGTTTCTAACTTCGAGTGCAGTCCACATCGAACCAACCTGCCTAACACATCACCCGCTGTCACTGGCGGGGAGGGTTCAGACTGTAAAGATGACGGTTCTCCCGAGATTTTTGTTCGTTTCCCAGTGCCTCCCTATTTTTATACCAAAGGCCTTTTTTTGAAATTTAGAGTCGCCAATTATTTTTCTTTTCCAATTGAGGGGCAATTTAGCGTGGCCAATCCACCTAACAACCAGAGTTGTGACTTCCAGTTGCGGCCATGCCTGGATAGGTCGCACGTTCGGCAGCTCCCGCCGGGAACGGACTTTTGGGCTCTCTAGAGGGGCCCCAACGGCACTTGTTCAACGGCTCCCAGTGTGGGCAGGTGACAGCAAGGTCTCCCCTACAGTATATGGATTGGACCAGGGGTGGAGCGGTGAAAAAAGGGATCTTGGAGCAGCGAAAAGTGAGAGGGAGAAAAAGCAAGATGGCGGCGGGTGGAGACCAAGCAGCATGGGCGCAGTGGTCGCAGGAGCAGCAGGAGTTTCTTAAACGCTGCTTTGAGGAGCTGAAAACCGAAATGCTGGCGCCAATGAAGGCGGCGATTGAGAAGCTTGTGGAGACCCAGAAGGCCCAAGGGGCGGCGATCCGGGTGGTGCGGCAAAAAGCCTCGGAGAACGAGGACGAGTTCTTGGGCCTGGCGGTGAAGGTGGAGGCGCACGAGGCGCTGCACAAGAGGTGGGCGGAAAGATTGGAGGACCTGGAGAATAGGTCGAGGAGGAAGAATCTTTGGTTTCTGGGTCTCCCTGAAGGAGTGGAGGGGCCCGATACCGGGGCATATGTGAGCACGATGCTCAATTCGCTGATGGGCGCGGGAGCCTTCCCGAGGCCCCTGGAGCTGGATGGGGCGAACCGGGTCCTGGCAAGGAGACCCAGAGCCAACGAGCCGCCAAGGGCTGTAGTGGTGAGGTTTCACCGCTTTATGGACAGAGGGTGTGTCTTGAGATGGGGCAAGAAAGAGCGGAGCAGCAGGTGGGAGAACATGGAGATCCGAATCTACCAGGACTGGAGTGCAGAGGTGGCCAAGAAGAGAGCTGGCTTTAATCGGCCAAGGCGGTGCTCCATCGTAAGGGGGTGAAGTTCGGGATGCTGCAGCCAGCGCGATTGTGGGCCACATTCCAGGATCGGCACCACTATTTCGAAACGCCTGAGGAGGCATGGAGCTTTATACAGACTGAAAAGTTGGACTCAAATTGAGGGTTTGTTGTTGTGGGGAGGATGTTTGTTTGCTGTATATATGGTTTTAACCACGTGTAGGGAATGTTCCCTTGGTTGGGTGCTGGATGGGGATGGCTGAAGGGATTTGATGGGGAGACTGTGGGAGAGTGTGGGCGTCGGTGTTGGAGGGAGGGGAGGACTGGGGATGGGGAATTGAGATAAGGCCGCAAAGGAGCTGTGCCAGAGGGGGCGGGGCCGGCTCAGGAAAGCGCGGGCTTTTTCCCGCGCGAGGGAAGGACGGAGGTGGGGGTCGGAGGGGGGGGGGGTGAGAAGCCCCCCCAATCCGGCTGATAACTTGGAAAGTGAGGGGCCTGAATGGGCCGGTTAAGAGGGCCCGAGTGTTCGCGCACCTAAAGGGACTGAAGGCAGACGTGGTCATGCTTCAGGAGACACGTTTGAAGGTGTCAGATCAGGTCAGGTTGAGAAAGGGATGGGTAGGACAGGTATTCCATTCGGGGCTGGATGCGAAGAACAGAGGGGTGGCAATACTGGTGGGGAAGCGGGTGTCGTTTGAGGCAAAGAATATTGTAGTGGATAATGGGGGTCGATATGTGATGGTGAGCGGTAGGTTGCAGGGCCTGTGGGTGGTGTTGGTAAATGTATACGCCCCGAACTGGGATGATGCCGGATTTATGAAGCGCATGCTGGGTCGGATTCCGGACCTGGAGGTAGGAAGCTTGATAATGGGTGGGGATTTCAACACGGTATTGGATCCAGCATTGGATCGCTCTCGGTCCAAGACGGGGAAGAGGCCAGCTGCGGCCAAGGTGCTTAGGGGGTTTATGGACCAGATGGGGGAGTGGATCCATGGAGGTTTGCTAGGCCCCTGGCCAGGGAATTCTCATTCTTTTCCCATGTACATAGAGCCTACTCCCGGATAGATTTTTTTGTTTTGAGTAGGGCGCTAATCCCGAAAGTGGAGGGAACGGAGTATTCGGCCATAGCCATCTCAGACCACGCCCCGCACTGGGTGGAGCTGGAGATGGGAGAGGAGAGGGATCAGCACCCGTTGTGGCGTCTTGATGTGGGATTATTGGCGGATAAGGAGGTGTGCGGGAGGGTGCGGGGGTGCATTGAAAGATATTTGGAGGCCAATGACAACGGAGAGGTGCAGGTGGGGATAGTCTGGGAGGCGTTGAAGGCGGTGGTCAGGGGAGAGTTAATCTCCATCAGGGCCCACCGGGAGAAGAGAGAGGGCAGGGAGAGGGAGAGGTTGATGGGGGAGATCTTAAGGGTGGACAGGAGATATGCAGAGGCCCCCGAGGAGGGGCTACTTAGGGAGCGGCGAAGCCTCCAGACGGAGTTTGACCTGTTGACCACAGGGGAAGCAGAGGCACAATGGAGGAAAGCACAGGGGGCGACGTACGAGTATGGGGAGAAGGCGAGCCGGATGCTGGCACACCAGCTTCGTAAGAGGGAGGCAGCGAGGGAGATAGGTGGAGTTAAGGATAGCGTGGGGAATACGGTGCGGAGTGCGGTGAGAGTAAATGAGGTATTCAAGGGCTTCTATGAGGAGCTGTACAGATCGGAGCCCCCAGCGGGGGAAGAGGGGATGCAACGATTTTTGGATCAACTGAGGTTCCCGAGGCTGGAGGAGCAGGTGGCTGGTTTAGGGGCGCCAATTGGGCTGGAGGAGCTGGTTAAAGGATTGGGGAACATGCAGGCGGGGAAGGCCCCGAGGCCATATGGGAAATATGTGGACCTGCTAGGCCCGTTGCTAGTGAGGACTTTCAATGAGGCAAGGGAGGGGGGGACCCTGCCCCCGACAATGTCCGGGGCGCTGATCTCTCTGATCCTGAAGCGGGACAAGGGTTTCGGAGCTGGCATCGGGCAGGGTTTAGAAGAATGGGGGACCTGTTTATAGATGGGACGTTTGCGAGCCTAGGGGCGCTGGAGGAGAGGTTTGGGTTACCCCCGGGAAATGCGTTCAGGTATATGCAAGTGAGGGCGTTTGTGAGGCGGCAGGTGAGGGAATTCCCACGGCTCCCGGCACAGGGGATTCAGGACAGGGTGAGTTTGGGTGTATGGGTCGGAGAGGGCAAGGTTTCGGCGATCTATCAGGAGATGAAAGAAGAGGAGGAGGCCTCGGTAGAGGAGTTAAAGGCAAGTGGGAGGAGGAGTTTGGGGAGGAGATAGATGAGGGTCTGTGGGCTGATGCCCTGAGTAGGGTTAACTCCTCTTCCTCTTACGCCAGGCTCAGCCTAATACAATTTAAGGTTACTCATAGAGCGTATTTGACAGCGGCGAGGTTGAGTAGGTTCTTTGGGGTGGAGGACAGGTGTGGGAGGTGCTCGGGGAGACCGGCGAATCACGTCCACATGTTCTGGTCGTGCCCGGCACTGGATGGGTTCTGGAGGTGTGTTGCGAGGACTATGTCCAAGGTGGTGAAAGTCCAGGTCAAGCCGAGTTGGGGGTTGGCATTATTTGGGGTAACGGACGCGCCGGGAGTGCAGGAGCCGAAAGAGACCGGTATCCTGGCCTTTGTGTCCCTGGTGGCCCGGCGGAGGATCTTGCTATTATGGAAGGACGCGAAGCCCCCCAGTGTGGAAGCCTGGCTAAATGACATGGCAGGGTTCATTAAGTTGGAGAGGATAAAGTTTGCCTTGCGAGGGTCTGTGCAGGGGTTCCTCAGGCGGTGGCAACCGTTCCTAGACTATCTCGCGGAGCATGGAGGTCAGCAGCAGCAGCAACCCAAGGGTGGGGGGGTGTCTCTTTCTCGGGGGGTATTTGGGTGGGTGGGGGGGGGCTTCCCCAAGGGACCTTTGATTGTCATATGGGGGGGTTGCTATATACGGGGGAAACCCAATGTATAAGTTTTGTATTATTTTTGATTGTTGTGTTTGTGTTCTTTTTTCTTTTTGTTACGGGGGGGGGGGGGTTTGTTAAAATTTTGTTGGAAAATCTGAATAAACATATTTAAAAAAAACAAACAAAAAAAAACCAAACCAGAGTTGTGGGGGTGAAACCCAGGCAGACATGGGGAGAATGTGCAAACTCCACGTGGACTGTGACCCAGGGCCGGGATGCCAAAGGCCTTTATAAAGCGGGTGAATAGGGTGATCTCTGGGTTTGTGTGGGCAGGTAAAGAAAGTATTGCTGGAGCGGAGCCGTTGGGGGGGGGGGGGGGGGGGGGGGGGGGGTGGGCTGGCACTGTTGAATTTTAGGATCTACTACTGGCGGCAAATATAGCCATGATGAGGAAGTGGGTAGTTGGGGAGGGGTCGGTGTGGGAGCGGGTGGAGGTGGCATCGTGTAATGGCACAAGTTTGGGGGCATTGGCAACGGCTCCTCTGCCGTTGTCGCCAGCCCGGTACTCCACAAACCCAGTGATATTGGCGGCCCTGAGAATCTGGGGCAGTGGAGGAAGCACATGGGAGAGGAGGGAGCGTCGGTGTGAGCTCCAAACTGTGGGAATCACTGGTTTGTGCCGGGGAGGATGGGTGGGGGGTTTTGGAGGTGGCAGAGAGCAGGGATTGAGAGGCTGGGGATCTGTTTATCGATGGGGATCTGGAAGAGGAGTTTGTATTGCCAGGAGGGAATGGATTTTGTTATCTGCAGGTGAGGGATTTTGTGCGAAGGCAGATTTCGACCTTTCCGCTTCTACCGCCACAGGTGATACAGGACAAGGTTGTTTCTAGAATGGGGGTGGGGGAGGAGAAGGTATCGGAAATCTATAAAGAACTCATGGGGTGGGAGGAAACCCAGATAGAACAAAGAACAAAGAAAATTACAGCACAGGAACAGGCCCTTCGGCCCTCCCAGCCTGCGCCGATCCAGATCCTTTATCTAAACCTGACTTCTATTTTCCAAGGATCTACTTCCCTCTGTTCCCCACCCGTTCATATATCTGTCTAGATGCATCTTAAATTATGCTATCGTGCCCGCCTCTACCACCTCCGCCGGCAAGGCGTTCCAGGCACCCACCACCCTCTGCGTAAAAAACTTTCCACGCACATCTCCCTTAAACTTTCCCCCTCTCACCTTGAAATCGTGACCCCTTGTAATTGACACCCCCAGTCTTGGAAAAAGCTTGTCCATACCTCTCATAATTCTGTAGACCTCAATCAGGTCCCCCCTCAACCTCCTTCTTTCCAACGAAAACAATCCTAATCTACTCAACCTTTTTTCATAGCTAGCACCCTCCATACTAGGCAACATCCTGGTGAACCTCCTCTGCACCCTCTCTAAAGCATCCACATCCTTCTGGTAATGTGGCGACCAGAACTGCACGCAGTATTCCAAATGTGGCCTAACCAAATCCTATACAACTGTAACATGACCTGCTGACTCTTGTACTCAATACCCCGTCCGATGGAGGCAAGCATGCTGTATGCCTTCTTGATCACTCTATCGACCTGCGTTGCCACCTTCAGGGTACAATAGACCTGAACTCCCAGATCTCTCTGTACATCAATTTTCCCCAGGACGCTTCCATTGACCGTATAGAATCATAGAATTTACAGTGCAGAAGGAGGCCATTCAGCCCATCGAGTCTGCACCGGCTCTTGGAAAGAGCACCCTACCCAAGCCCACACCTCCACCCTATCCCCATAACCCAGTAACCCTACCCAACACTAAGGGCAATTTTGGACACTAACGGCAATTTAGCATGGCCAATCCACCTAACCTGCACATCTTTGGACTGTGGGAGGAAACCGGAGCACCCGGAGGAAACCCACGCAGAAACTGGGTTAAATCCCATCCGGACCTGGGGAGTTGTCCATCTTAATGCCTTAAACAGATAGGTGAGCTAAAATATAAATGGGAAGATGAGCTAGGAGGGGAGGTAGAGGCGGGTCTATGGGAGGATGCTCTGAGCAGAGTCAACACATCCTCACCATGTGCCAGGCTCAGCCTGATACAATTCAAGGTGGTTCACCGGGAACACATGACAGTGGCCCTGATGAGCAGGTTTTTTGGGGTGGAGGACAGGTGTGTGAGGTGTGCAGGTGGGCCCACAATCATGTCCACATGTTTTGGGCAAGGCTGAAGCTTGGGGGATTCTGGCAGGGGTTTGTCGATGTCATGTCCATGGTGCTAAAATCGAGGGTGGCGCCGAGTCCAGAGGTGGCGATTTTTGGAGTGTCGGAAGACCCGGGAATCCGGGGGGCAAGGGAGGCTGCCGTTTTGGCCTTTGCCTCCTTGGTAGCCCGGAGACGGATCTTATTGGTGTGGAGGGACTCGGAGCCCCCGAAATCGGGGGTTTGGGTCAGCGACATGGCCGGGTTTCTCAGGCTTGAGAAAATTAAGTTCACCCCGAGAGGATCAATGTTAGGGTTCATTTGGGGGTGGAAGCCATTTATCGACTTCTTCGGGGAAAACTAAACTGTTGGCAGATTCAATAAAGGGGGGGTTAGGGAGTAAGGGGGGTAGCGGGGAGTTAGGATACTCTCGAGTAGGTGGGAACAGTGGGAGATGGAGGGGTGTGTTATGCACTGAATTATGTTTACATTTGTATTTGTATCTTTTGTTGTTATAAAACCATAAATGCCTCAATAAAATGTTTGTTAAAAAAAATCTGAATCTCTTCACTCTTCAGTTTCTTTTCTCCAGACATTTGGAAAATTTTCTGATTGGTCATTCTTGGATGACCTCAAACTTCCTGACATTAAATTCTATTTGCCACAGTTATGTCCAATCACCTAATATGTCTACACCTTTTTTGTAAATTCCCTTTTCCATCTCCAAAGATTTATAGTTTATGGGTGCAATACAGACACGTGTGTCGGGCGTGTTTAGCTGGGTGTTTCCCGGTGCTGGGAGCACCAAGAATGACCTGGCTCCGCTCGCCAGGGCAGGAAGAGATCGGATGCAACTCCAATCTCTAGACCCCTCATCGTGGCCCCATCTGGACCCCCCCTAACATCCCAACTCACCAATTGGGGTGTCACTGAGCCCCTCGCACCCCACCTCATAATGGACGGGCACCCCTGGGCCCGATCCCCGGCATGGGCAAGGTGCCACCCGGGAACTGCCAGCCCCACCTGGGCACCCTGGCATTGCCTCGATGGGCGGGATCCAGATTGCAATGCCTTGCGAGAGGCGTGACGAGACTGGTAAACTCACGAGAGGCTTCCGGCGAGATTTACCGGCCTTCTTGTATCCAGAGTCAATCCCTCGAGCCCAATGGATCGCTCCCTATATCTTGGAGGGGATGTTCTAGCAATGCGTGGCACAGCATAAAATGTTACAGAATGTATGCCCTAAACCACAAAGGTTATCAGGGCAAATACAAAATAGAAACACTGTACATGTGAAGAATGATTTCTTGAATATTGTTATTGGGAATGATGTTTTGCAACTTAAATGAAATGAAAATTGCTTATTGTCACAAGTTGGCTTCAATGTAGTTACTGTGAAAAGCCCCTAGTCGCCACATTCCGGCGCCTGTTCGGGGAGGCTGGTACGGGAATTGAACCGTGCTGCTGGCCTGTCTTGGTCTGCTTTAAAAGCCAGCGATTTAGCCCAGTGTGCTAAACCAGCCCCAAAATCAGATCCAAAAGGAAATAAATACTTTCTCCATCTTTGGTGCCGTCACTGTAAAGGCTAATCTTCCAGTCAAACAGGAAATAGATATCAAGGGAGGGAAATGGAAGCTATAATTTAATGAGCAAGGTTCATTTGGTACCGAAAAATCACCTCTGAGATTCCTCCTTCTCCTGAACATATTAAAGATGCTGCACGATATTGTACACGTGTTTGATGAGGCATCTTGTAGTTGCTGATCTGATTCAAAATGTTTCATAAAGTGTATTGGTGAAAATAGATTGAAATAATATTTGTTTGAGACTATAAATCTGCTCAAAGTCCACCTGTGATGCTTGTTTGAACTGACGAACATGTTCTCTTATTAATTCGAGTATGTGATGCCTTAGAAAAGGATTGAACTAAAGGGAAAAAGCTATCAATAACTTCAACTCACATATTTGTTATAGAATCGCAGAGTTACATTGTGAGAACTTCTCATCTTTATTGAACGCCAATAAAGACAAAATCAGCTATTTCCTCTCATGCTCATTTCTCCCGCTTTCTTTCTCCTTGTCCTGGCCAGAGAGCAGGAAGGAATTTCATACATCAACCTGGCTACTCTATGAAATTCTTACTTTTATTTTAAAATGGACAAGGCTTTGCCCTGACGAGCCATGAATCATATTAGAGAAATTTCGAATCTTGAGAAACCAGCAGAGTGCTAATGCCTCCTGTGATTGCCGTCAAAGTCCAAAGAAATACACCAACACACGTCTGCAAAGGAGAGATGGGATCCTGACTGCTCTATTAAACACACCAAGATTCCAGGTCTGGGAAAATACATCCTTTGAGCTACAGCCAGGAGAAGTGGAAGGTATGTCACATGACTTTCCCCAAGCTGCTAGAACCTGTAATATTGTTGTGTGGAACTGACCCACACGATCGACCATTTTACCATTGAGCACGGAGCAACAGAAAGAACCCTGCCCTGGAATACTGGAACTTCTGTGTCTGTGCCTTAATTAATCTCCATGTGCTGTGTGATGAGTGGTTACTGTACCCTTAAAACCATGTAGGTGATGCCTCTTTAAGACCACGTTTGGAACCCTGGGGGACTCCGCATCTGGCTCCGCCCACCAGGGAGCCGTATATAAGGTGACGCCCTGTAGGCGGCACTCAGTAAGCACACGTCTCTGTAGCAGGCTACTTCTCTATTAAAGCCTTCATTTACCATTCCCCACTCTCGTGTCGTTATTGAGGGTACTACATGCTGTCTCCATTGTGGAAATCCTCATTTCTGGAAAGGCAGATCACCCAGCAGCAGTCAGCTTGCTAATCTCTGAAGGACTTTTGGCTCAAATGAATCCATACCTGTTAGTTTCATCATGAACCCCTTTCTTTTGTGAGTGCAAAAGGGGTGGACGTTGCAAAATTCCCTTCCCATATTTTCATAGAATCCCGAAAGTACAGAAGGAGGCCGTTTGGCCCATCGAGTCTGCACTGACCCTCTGAAAGAGCATCCCACCCAGGCCTATGCCCCCATCGCATCCCCGTGACCCTGTAACCCCACCTCACCTGCATAGCTTTGGACTGTGGGAGGAAACCGGAGCATCCGGAGGAAACCCACACAAACACGGGAAGAACGTGCAAACTGTACAAAGAGAGTCACCCGAGGCCGGAATTGAACCTGGTCCATGGCGCTGTGAGGCAGCAGAGTGGGTGTAAAATAAACCAATCCTCTTACTTTACGATGTGGAGATGCCGGCATTGGACTGGGGTGAGCAGAGTAAGAAGTCTTACAACAGGTTAAAATCCAACAGGTCTGTTTTGAATCACTAGCTTTCGGAGCACAGCTCCTTCCTCAGGTGAATGGTGAGGTAGATTTCAGAAACATTTATATAGACAAAGTCAAAGATACAAGACGATACTTTGAATGCGAGTCTTTGCAGATGGGCCTTGCAGATGCACGCTAACCCAATGAATTTCATATTCTCTGTGTCCCAGTATCAGGTGGTTTTGACATTATTATGGTGGCAGAAAGGACGTTTGATCAGAACTTGTCTACTGAGGTAGTATGGGTTGAGGTTAGAAACAGGAAAGGAGAGGTCACCCTGCTGGGAGTTTTCTATAGGCCTCTGAAAAGTTCCAGAGATGTAGAGGAAAGGATTGCAAAGATGATTCTGGATAGGAGCGAAAGCAACAGGGTAGTTGGTATGGGGGACTTTAACTTTCCAAATATTGACTGGAAACGCTATAGGTGGAGTACTTTCGATGGATCCGTTTTTGTCCAATGTGTGCAGGAGGGTTTCCTGACACAGTATGTAGCTAGGCCAACGAGAGGCGAGGCCATATTGGATTTGGTACTGGGTAATGAACCAGGACAGGTGTTAGATTTGGAGGTCGGTGAGCACTTTGGTGATAGTGACCACAATTCGATTACGTTTACTTTAGTGATGGAAAGGGATAGGTATATACCACAGGGCAAGAGTTATATCTGGGGGAACGGCAATTATGATGCGATGAGGCAAGACTTAGGATGCATCGGATGGAGAGGAAAATTGCAGGGGATGGGCACAATGGAAATGTGGAGCTTGTTCAAGGAACAGCTACTGCGTGTCCTTGATAAGTATGTACCTGTCAGGCAGGGAGGAAGTGGTCGAGCGAGGGAACCGTGGTTTACGAAAGCAGTCGAAACACTTGTCAAGAGGAAGAAGGAGGCTTATGTAAAGATGAGACATAAAGGTTCTGTTAGGGCGCTCAAGAGTTACAAGTTAGCTAGGAAGGACCTAAAGAGAGAGCTAAGTATAACCCTAAAGCTTTCTACAGATATGTCAGGAATAAACGAATGACTATGGTAAGAGTAGGGCCAGTCAAGGACAGTTGTGGGAAGTTGTGCTTGGAGTCCGAGGAGATAGGAGAGGTGCTAAATGAATATTTTTCGTCAGTATTCTCACAGGAAAAAGACAATGTTGTTGAGGAGAATACTGAGATTCAGGCTACTAGACTAGAAGGGCTTGAGGTTCATAAGGAGGAGGTGTTAGCAATTCTGGAAAGTGTGAAAATAGATAAGTCCCCTGGGCCGGATAGGATTTATCCTAGGATTCTCTGGGAAGCTAGGGAGGAGATTGCTGAGCCTTTGGCTTTGATCTTTAAGTCATCTTTGTCTACAGGAATAGTCCCAGAAGATTGGAGGATAGCAAATGTTGTCCACTTGTTCAAGAAGGGGAGTAGAGGCAACCCCGGTAACTATAGACCAGTGAGCCTTACTTCTGTTGTATGCAAAATCTTGGAAAGGTTTATCAGAGATAGGATGTATAATCATCTGGAAATGAATAATTTGATTAGAGATAGTCAACACGGTTTTGTGAAGGGTAGGTCGTGCCTCACAAACCTTATTGAGTTATTTGAGCAGGTGACCAAACAGGTGGATGAGGGTAAAGCAGTTGATGTGGTGTATATGGATTTCAGTAAAGCGTTTGATAAGGTTCCCCACGGTAGGCTACTACAGAAAATACGGAGGCATGGGATTCAGGGTGACTTAGCAGTTTGGATCAGAAATTGGCTAGCTGGAAGAAGACCAAGGGTGGTGGTTGATGGGAAATGTTCAGACTGGAGTCCAGTTACTAGTGGTGTACCACAAGGATCTGTTTTGGGGCCACTGCTGTTTGTCATTTTTATAAATGACCTGGAGGAGGGCTTGGAAGTATGGGTGAGTAAATTTGCAGATGACACTAAAGTCGGTGGAGTTGTGGACAGTGCGGAAGGATGTTACAAGTTCTAGAGGGATATAGATAAGCTGCAGCGCTGGGCTGAGAGGTGGCAAATGGAGTTTAATGCAGAAAAGTGTGAGGTGATTCATTTTGGAAGGAATAACAGGAAGACAGAGTACTGGGCTAATGGTAAGATTCTTGGCAGTGTGGATGAGCAGAGATATCTCAGTGTCCATGAACATAGATCCCTGAAAGTTGCCACCCAGGTTGAGAGGGTTATTAAGAAGGCGTACGGTGTGTTAGCTTTTATTGGTAGAGGGATTGAGTTTAGGAGCCATGAGGGCATGTTGCAGCTGTACAAAACTCTGGTGCGGCCGCATTTGGAGTATTGCGTGCAATTCTGGTCGCCGCATTATAGGAAGGATGTGGAAGCATTGGAAAGGGTGCAGAGGAGATTTACCAGAATGTTGCCTGGTATGGAGGGAAGATCTTATGAGGAAAGGCTGAGGGACTTGAGGCTGTTTTCGTTAGAGAGAAGAAGGTTAAGAGGTGACTTAATTAAGGCATACAAGATGATCAAAGGTTTGGATAGGGTGGACAGTGAGAGCCTTTTTCCTCGGATGGTGATGTCTAGCACGAAGGACATAGCTTTAAATTGAGGGGAGATAGATATAAGACAGATGTCAGGTTCTTTACTCAGAGAGTAGTAAGGGTGTGGAATGCCCTGCCTGCAACAGTAGTGGACTCACCAACACTAAGGACATTCAAATGGTCATTGGATAGACATATGGACGATAAGGGAATAGTGTAGATGGGCTTTAGAGTGATTTCACAGGTCGGCGCAACATCGAGGGCCGAAGGGACTGTACTGCGCGGTAATGTTCTATGTTCTATGTTCTATTTATCGTCTGCAAATGATTGAGGTGTGAATATGTGGGGATATGATCAGTAAATTCACAGATGACACAAAAATCGCTGGTGTGGTAAATAATGAGGAGGAAAGTCTGAGATTACAGGACGATATAGACTGACTGTTTCGATGGGGGGAACTGAGGCAAATGGAATTTAACCCTGAAAAATGTGAGGGAATGCGTTTTGGGAGGACTAACTAGACAAGGGAATACGGAGTGAGCGGTAGGACGCTGGGAATGACAGAGGATCAGAGTCAGAGGGACCTTGGTGTGCAAGTACATAGATCCTTGAAGACAGAAGGGCATGGATAATGCAGTTGAGAAGGCTTATGGGATTCTTGCCTTTATTAACCGAGGTGAGAATATAAGAGCGGGGAGGTTATGATGGAGCTGTATAAAATGCTCATTAGGCCACAGCGGGAGCACTGTGTGCAATTCTGGTCGCCACACTGTAGGAAGGATGTGATTGCACTGGAGAGGGTGCCCAGGAGATTCACCAGGATGTTGTCTGGACTGAAGCGTTTCGGCTGTGAAGGGAGGCGGGATAACCTGGGGTTGTTTTTCTGGAGCAGAGAAGGCTGAGGGGGGACCTGATTGAGGTGGACAAAAGTATGAAGGACATACATTGGGTGGATTGGAAGAAACTTTCCCCATTAGCCGGGGGGTCAATAACCAGGGACAGAGATTTCAGGTAAGGGGCAGGAAATTTAGAGGTGATTTGAGGATAAACCATTTTACCCGGAGGGTAATCTGGAACTTGTTGTCTGAGTGGGTGGTGGAGGCGGGAACCCTCACAACATTTAAGAAGCATTTCGATGGGCAGTTGAAATGCCAGAGCAGACAAGGCTGCGGACCACGTACTGGAAAATGGGTGCTTGATGGATAGCATGGACCTGGTGGACCGAAGGGCCTCTTTTTGTGCTGTAAACATTTATGATTAAGGTTAGAGCTTAGAGTTCCACCTCTCACTGCTGATCTTTCAGTGGGTTTGGCTGAGTGGAGGTGAAAACCAATTAAGGGACACCCAGGGTATTCCCATCTCTATACAAATCCAAATGAGCCAGGTTTCCTGCATTTCCATTGGAAGAACGCTGGACATTGCTACCCCAACTCCATCAACATCACATTACTAATACATCAGAGTTCCATTTCTATACAGAGGAACCGAGGTGTATGTGTACAAGATGTGTCATTTGCGTGTGCCTCTGCATTTGTGTATTTTTACTAATCCTGCCATGAGGTGGCAGAGAAGCCCCACTGTCTCCGGTGTGACTCGCACTGTGCATTGCCCCAGCTTTATTGTCCACAATCTCAGTGCAGGATTTCTGTCCCTTTGCACCTGACCAGGAAGATGTTAATTCAATCTGGCACAGAATTTGCTGTTGAAGGACATCACGGCCAAAATCAACTCTGTCCTCATTTGACATCCACATGACTTGCTAGGTGCTAGCTGTATAATAATTTATACACAACTGTGAGGAAGCATTAGGAATAAGCTGGCTGTGCTGGAGGTTCATGTGGCAGCAGGGAACAATGATGTGTGAATATCTGAAACATTGCTCATAGTGAGGATTAAGCAAATATAACATCCAAGGATGTTAAAATCTTTAGAAATGACAATAGACAAAGAAAGGAGAAGGAAATATCCATTGTCTTCTACTCCGAGAGACTTGTGTTATAAACTATTGCTGAAAAATTAGACATGCTGTCAACGGTTTATATCCTGCACCCTTCGGGACAGTTTGCAAAAATACCATTAACAAAAGGAACAACAATTTATACTGCATGACAAGAGAGTACTGATTGGCTGGAAAGTGGATGCTGATTGGTAGAGGCATTGCCATGGAGAATGCATCAGGGAACAGTTAACTGGCAAGCTGTTTAAATTCGCACCAGGCAGGTTGACTCTGATTGGACAAGGCATACCGTGGGGAATGAACTGGCGAATGGCTGTCCCCGAAGGTCAGGGCCCTGTGTTTGAAATATGCGTGGCTTCTAGCAAGCATAAATGAGCCACACTGCGAGCCCAACTGATAATCTTAAATTGGTTTTCGGTGGAATTCCTGTCTCAATCTAGATTGTTTAGCAACTGCTGTTCAATCAATGGAATGACATCTAAAGTTGGACACTCTTTTGGGTTTTGTAAACAAGGTTTGGTTGGGTGTGGTGTGTACTTTCCCTGTGGCAAACAGCCAAAGGGGCTGATGCAATTCTGCAATTGACTTGAATTTGAACAAAGCTTGGCAGTTAACTATTCCCTGATGCATTCTCCGTGGCCTCTATCAATTAAAGTCCACTTGCCAATCAATGAGACTCTCTTCTTATTCAGTATAAATTGTTATTTCCTTTGCTACTGGAATTCTTGCAAACTGTCTTGAGTGCAAGACTAAAAATGTTTTGACAGCACGCCTATTTTTTTCAGCAATACTCAAGTTCTGTACCATCACATGACTATTAATATAAACATCCCAAATCCTGTGGAAGGGAAGAAACTATAGAATTAAATAATCTTGTAGTCAAAAGGATACCAAACTATTAGCTCAGTATGTTTATAGACCCTCAGCTTAGCAAAAGCAGATAATTTGTTGTAGCAGAGATGTGAAGGGTTTGTGAGAACAGGAACGTTATTTCAATGGAAGATTTCATTACAAACTCAATTACTTTAGAATCTAGAATTGGTAAATGTACTGCATGGCAGTTCTATTGTCCATTAGGTCAAAGAAGCATAAAGAGGTAGTCTTCACTTTGAACTGCCATTTACAAAATACCCAGTGGAGTGTCCGAGGAATTCAGCCCGCAGATTCTGGGAGGTTTAGAAATCAACTGGCTCCCTTGCTGGGCAGAGGGGTTAGGGGTGTGGGGCGTGGGAGGGATCACTGGTGATCTGCGGTGACCCAGATTGAATGTTTATATTCCTCGGGGCTCCACCAAAAAAAAAAGGTGTCCGGTGTTGTTTTTTTCTACAGGCTCCAGCCATTCACTTAATAACTGTTGGGTCACCAGCTCACCGCAGATACAAACAGAGGGAGCATGCAGCAAATTTGCAATCACATAGATTACATAGATTACATAGAACATACAGTGCAGAAGGAGGCCATTCGGCCCATCGAGTCTGCACCGACCCACATTAATCCCTCACTTCCACCTTATCCCCGCAACCCAATAACCCCTCCCAACCCTTATGGACACTACGGGTAATTTAGCATGGCCAATCCACCTAACCTGCACGTCTTTGGACTGTGGGAGGAAACCGGAGCACCCGGAGGAAACCCACGCGGACACGGGGAGAACGTGCAAACTCCGCACAGACAGTGACCCAGCGGGGAATCGAACCTGGGACCCTGGCGCTGTGAAGCCACAGTGCTAATCACTTGTGCTACCGTGCTGCCCTTGAAAGGGCAGTCCTGTGAAAGTCATGGTGCCCATACTTGTGTCCTTGGAATAAGGCTGCTGCTTGTTTCAAGCAATTGGCGTTTTGCCCTGGCTCGACAATGACAGTCTGGAGGATTGGGACGGAGATTCTCCGAGCCCGCACCGTGCCAGAGAATCGGCGGGGGGGGGGGGGGGGGGGCGCCGATTCTCCGGCAACAGAGTTCCACCGAGTCCCGCCGGCATCGTTTGCAAATGGTCTTACCCGGCGGGACCTCGGCGTTCTGGCTGCGGGGGCCGTCCTGGTAGGGAGGGCGGGGGGAGCCGACTCGGGGGGGGGGCTCCACGGTGTCCAGGCCCACGATCGGGGGCAACCGATCGGCTGACGCGCTAATGAAATGAATGAAAAGCGCTTATTGTCACAAGTGGGCTTCAATGAAGTTGCTGTGAAAAGCCCCTAGTCGCCACATTCCGGCGCCTGTTCGGGGAGGCTGGTACGGGAATTGAACCGTGCTGCTGGCCTGCGTTGGTCTGCTTTAAAAGCCAGCGATTTAGCCCAGTGAGCTAAAGTCCGGGGGGGTTCCTCCGTGCCGGGCCCCTGTAGGGCTCTGCCATGTTGCCCACGGAGACGGCCGTGGCACGAATGTGTGGACCCGCGCCGGCCCTTGCGGGCCGGATTCTGGCGCCGTTCTAGCCCCCGAGGAAGGGGAGAATGACTGAGCCTGGAGGCCCGTTGACGCCGGCGACGCTCGCGCCGGTTTTGACGCCGGCATCGACATTTGCCCGGGATTTAGGAGAATCCCGGCCAGAATAAAGCAGCCCATCACTGTCAGAATGGACCAGGTTACAAACGGCCCCCAAAATTTACACAACTCAATGGAAAATATGTGAGCCTCTACAGTCAGAATAGCAAACTCACAATCCAGCAAAATTGGAAATAGATGAAAAAGTGAATATTTCTATCAATAAACTATATATCTTACCCGGTGGTTTGTGTGAGATGCACAACCTGAGTTGGACCCACTGTAGGTTATATATCCAATGCCCCCATATGCGGTCAATCTTAAAATGATATCTCTTCCTGTAAACACTTGTTTAGATAATTTGCATGTGAAATATTTGATCTCCAGCCGGAAGATAGGCCCACACAAGATGAAAAAGTCTTCATACTAAAGTCAACATTCACAAGATAAAAATGCATCATAAATTGGCACAGGGGCCATCCAACTAACCTCAATGATATAATCCTTCCCATCCTTCCCGTGTACAGCTTTCACAGCACAGATGTCCAGGCCACCAAACATCTCAGAACATGCATCCACCCACGTTCGATAGCTGCAAAGGTTTCCATTAAAATGTCAGCTCCAGTGAGATACTCGAGTTTGTGCCCTGCACCCCGCCCCCCCCCCCCCCGTGCTGCAACATCTCAGCATTATCAAACAGTTAGGAAACTATTCATTCCAATTTGCATATGTTGCACATATAGGACAAAGTTAGTAAACTTTCTGCTCTGTCTTTATTGTTCTTTGTTCCAATATTTTATACTTTACCTTAAAACCCACAGCTTGGGAAGAGGTTACGGGAATAGACCATGTGTAGCACCTTCCTGTTGTTACAAGTTAATAATAACCATCTTTATTGTTACAAGTAGGCTTACATTAACATTGCAATGAAGTTAAAATGCGGTTGAAGAATTGTGGGTGGCAGATTCTAGATGGCAGCTCAATAAGACAATGTCATGATAGCCAGAATTCTCCACCGGCAACGCACCCCCATCTGAGGTTACCCCAGCGGCATGGAGTGGTTACCGAGTGGGGTGGTTGCCGAGTGGGGTGGTTACCAAGTGGAGTGGTTACCAAGTGGGGTGGTTACTGATGAGAAGGTTCTTTGAGAAGGTGACTGAACAGGTAGACGAGGGTAGAGCAGTTGATGTGGTGTATATGGATTTCAGTAAAGCGTTTGATAAGGTTCCCCACGGTAGGCTATTGCAGAAAATACGGAGGCTGGGGATTGAGGGTGATTTAGAGATGTGGATCAGAAATTGGCTAGCTGAAAGAAGACAGAGGGTGGTGGTTGATGGGAAATGCTCAGAATGGAGTTCAGTTACAAGTGGCGCACCACAAGGATCTGTTCTGGGGCCGTTGCTGTTTGTCATTTTTATCAACGACCTAGAGGAGGGCGTAGAAGGGTGGGTGAGTAAATTTGCAGACGACACTAAAGTCGGTGGTGTTGTCGACAGTGCGGAAGGATGTAGCAGGTTACAGAGGGACATAGATAAGCTGCAGAGCTGGGCTGAGAGGTGGCAAATGGAGTTTAATGTAGAGAAGTGTGAGGTGATTCACTTTGGAAGGAATAACAGGAATGCGGAATATTTGGCTAATGGTAAAGTTCTTGGAAGTGTGGATGAGCAGAGGGATCTAGGTGTCCATGTACATCGATCCCTGAAAGTTGCCACCCAGGTTGATAGGGTTGTGAAGAAGGCCTATGGAGTGTTGGCCTTTATTGGTAGAGGGATTGAGTTCCGGAGTCAGGAGGTCATGTTGCAGCTGTACAAAACTCTGGTACGGCCGCATTTGGAGTATTGCGTACAGTTCTGGTCACCGCATTATAGGAAGGACGTGGAAGCTTTGGAGCGGGTGCAGAGGAGATTTACCAGGATGTTGCCTGGTATGGAGGGAAAATCTTATGAGGAAAGGCTGATGGACTTGAGGTTATTTTCGTTAGAGAGAAGAAGGTTAAGAGGAGACTTAATAGAGGCATACAAAATGATCAGGGGGTTAGATAGGGTGGACAATGAGAGCCTTCTCCCGCGGATGGAAATGGCTAGCACGAGGGGACATAACTTTAAACTGAGGGGTAATAGATATACGACAGAGGTCAGAGGTAGGTTCTTTACGCAAAGAGTAGTGAGGCCGTGGAATACCCTACCTGCTACAGTAGTGAACTCGCCAACATTGAGGGCATTTGAAAGTTTATTGGATAAACATATGGATGATAATGGCATAGTGTAGGTTAGATGGCTTTTGTTTTTTGACTTCCCATATCGGTGCAACATCGTGGGCCGAAGGGCCTGTACTGCGCTGTATCGGTCTATGTTCTATGTTCTATGATGGAGTGGTCCCCGCTGGGAGTGCTTCCCGTGTGGAGTGGTTCCCATGTGGAGTGATTCCCGTGTGGAGTGGGTACCGTGTGGAGTGGTTACCGTGTTGAGTGGTTCCCGTGTGGAGTGGTTCCCGTGTGGAGTGGGTACCGTGTGGAGTGGTTACTGTGTGGAGTGGGTACCGTGTGGAGTGGTTACCGTGTGGAGTGGTTATCATGTGGAGTGGTTACCGAGTGGGGTGGTTACCGAGTGGGGTGGTTACCGAGTGGGGTGGTTATCAAGTGGGGTGGTTCCCGTGTGGAGTGGGTACCATGTGGAGTGGTTCCCGTGTGGAGCAGTTACCATGTGGAGTGGTTACCGTGTGGAGTGGGTACCGTGTGGAGTGGTTCCCGTGTGGAGCAGTTACCATGTGGAGTGGTTACCGTGTGGAGTGGGTACCGTGTGGAGTGGTTCCCGTGTGGAGTGGTTACCGAGTGGGGTGGTTACCAAGTGGGGTGGTTACCGCTGTGAGTGGTTCCCGTGTGGAGTGGTTCCCGTGTGGAGTGTTTCCCCTGTGGAGCAGTTACCATGTGGAGTGGTTACCGTGTGGAGTGGTTCCCGTGTGGAGTGGTTCCCATGTGGAGTGGGTACCGTGTGGAGTGGGTACCGTGTGGCGTAGTTACCATGTGGAGTGGTTACCGTGTGGAGTGGTTACCATGTGGAGTGGTTACAGAGTGGGGTGGTTACTGAGTGGGGTGGTTACTGAGTGGGGTGGTTACTGAGTGGAGTGATCCCCCTGGCAGTGGTTCCTGTGTGGAGTAGTTACCATGTGGAGTGATTATCATAGAATTTACAGTACAGAAGGAGGCCATTCGGCCCATCAAGTCTGCACCGGCTCTTAGAAAGAGCACCCTATCCAAGGTCAACACCTCCACCCTATCCCCATAACCCAGTAACCCCACCCAACACTAAGGGCAATTTTGGACACTAAGGGCAATTTATCATGGCCAATCCACCTAACCTGCACATCTTTGGACTGTGGAGGAAACCGGAGCACCCGGAGGAAACCCACGCACACACGGGAAGGATGTGCAGACTCCGCACAGACAGTGACCCAAGCCGGAATCGAACCTGCGACCCTGGAGCTGTGAAGCAATTGTGCTATCCACAATGCTACCGTGCTGGGTACCGTGTAGAGTGGTTACCATGTGGAGTGGTTCCCGTGTGGAGTGGTTCCCGTGTGGAGTGGTTACCGTGTGGAGTGGTTACCGTGTGGAGTGGGTACCATGTGGAGTGGTTCCCGTGTGCAGTGGTTCCCGTGTGGAGTGGTTCCCATGTAGAGTGGTTCCCGTGTGGAGTGGTTACCGTGTGGAGTGGGTACCGTGTGGAGTGGTTCCTGTGTGGAGTGGTTCCCGTGTGGAGTGGGTACCGTGTGGAGTGGGTACCGTGTGGAGTGGGTACCGTGTGGCGTAGTTACTGTATGGAGTGGTTACAAAGTGGAGTGGTTACCGTGTGGAGTGGTTACAAAGTGGAGTGCTTCCCAAATGATATAGTTCCTGAGTGGGATGGTTACTGAGTGGGATGGTTACTGGTGGTTGTAATGGGTGCCGGAATGTGGCGACTAGGGGATTTTTACAGTAACTTAATTGCAGTGTTAAAGTAAGTCTACTTGTGACAATAAAGGTTATTTATTTATTTTATTTATTGTCAGGGGTTTGCCATATTTTAGAGGAGGAGGTGAGACCAGCTGCTGTAGAGAGATGTGAACTCCTCCCCCTCAAAGGACAGGAAATTCTCCTGGTCTGAACCTTCTCCACCACGACCTGTGAGCTCTCTCACCGAGTCCACCTCTCAGTATGGAAGCCAGCTGACTGCTCAGATACACTGCAAGTGTCTGGGTGATGGCCACATTCACACTTCCATGTAAATTCCGTTGAATCTAGTTTGGGGACAAACCTGCAGTTTTCTGTTTTAGCATCTGGGGAAATCCAAATCTGATAATCATTTATTAGGACCAAATGTAAATGCTAAAACCAAACTTTTAAACAGATGTCTTATTTGCACTGCACCCATTTAGTGCCCGTTTTTACTCCTCATCATAGGGCAGTAACACAGCTGGATTAATTCAAACTTGGACCCAATCAAAGCATTTGTTTTAATACAATGGTGGCAGGTGGGCATTTCTGGCCGTATCAGCAGATATTGCTCATTCCCAATTGCCCTCCAACTGATTGGCCATTTCAGAGAGAATCATAATTCCATGTACCTGGAATCACATGTAGGCCAGGCCAGGTAAAGGGGATTAGCGAACCAGATGGATTTTTTCAACAATCGATAATGGTTTCATGGTCGTCATTGGATGATTATAAGGACAGCACGGTGGCGCAGTGGTTAACACTGCTGCCTCACGGCGCCGAGGTCCCAGGTTCGATCCCAGCTCTGGGTCACTGTCCGTGTGGCGTTTGCACATTCTCCTCTTGTTTGAGTGGGTTTCGCCTCCACAACCCAAAGATGTGCAGGGTAGGTGGATTGGCCACGCTAAATTGCTCCTTAATTGGAAAAAATGAATTGGGTACTCTAAATTTATTTTTAAAAAATCATTGGATGATTATCATCATCTATTAAAGGATGAATTTTAATTCCAGATTTTTATGGAATTCAAATTTCACCATCTGCCATGGTGGGATATGAACCCAAGGCCCAGACTATGACCCGGGTCTCTGGATTACTGGACCAATGATAATGGCCGGGATTCTCCATCACTGCGATCTAAGGATACAAATCACGGAAGCAGCTGTAATTTTGCTTCCTCTTATTCACACCAGAAATGTCAATCATAGCAAGAGTGTTTATAAACATTGTGGTTAGCATCAAAGCAGGGTAATGGAGATGCATTCAGGCATGAAGGGAAAGCATAGATAAACAAACCACCAAGTATCTGTCTCTGAAGTAATAAAACTGTCAATCATTAGTTAATACAATGCATTGCTGAGTGAAATTTAAGAGAAGGTTTGCATTTCAAAGGTTGTCATGGGATTTGAAGCACTTTGATGTGTACCTGACTTTAGGAAGCCTCTGACACTTGTAGCAGCTGCTGCTTTAAACACTTTTGACTGAGGCAGCAGATATTAGGAAAGGGCAAGTGCAAATGTAGCAATTCCCCACTACTGCCTGGATTGTTCTTCAGATTTCAGGTCAGTGTGACCAATGGGGTCTCTGATTGGGGGTGAGGGGGTGGGGCTGAGAAAGGTGGGGGCAGCCTCGGGTCACTCCCATGCATGTGTGCTGTGGGTGGAGTGACCAGTTATTCCCATGGTGTGGGGGAGGGTGTGGAGGGGATTCCCCGACTTGTCAGTGGAGGGGGGGGGGGTTGCAGGAGTTGAATTCTGGGTGGGGGGGGCATTGCTGCCGATCCTCGGCATAAATTAGCATATTAAAGGCGGGAGACTCAGATCGCCGGCCTGGCTCCAGCAGAAACCAGGAGCAATTCCGTGCTGGCAAGAGATTGGAGAATCCCAACAAATATCATTTGTTGGAGAGAATATCATATTATCTTCTCCCAGCATTTGTATAATTTCTACATCCCAAGAGGCTATTTCTAGGCATAGGCTGTGCTTTGATATTAATTCTAAACTAATCTGCCAAAACGATTTGTTGCGATTTACAAAACTGATCCCATGACTTTCTAATAAATCTATGATGCAGTGTTCTCATAATAACTATACTGTGACAGCAAGAGGGCGGGTTCCCCGAGGGAGATAGCGGTGGTACCTGAGCTAATGACAATAATCCTGATCAATCACATTATCTTAAAAGGATTTAAGCAATGCCAGATTTACAGATCACCAATCTGAAATGTTGACTCTCCACAGATGGTCCCAAGTGTTGACAGTATTTACTGGTCTAGTAAGGGGTTGCAATGCTGGCGATTAGGAGGTTAATTTTCCTCTCTTTCAGAGTGAAAACAATGCATGTTTACAGTTGTCTTTCTCCCTTGGAAACTTGCCCCATTTACACTGAACTTTAGTTTGTAAACAATTCTTCTGGTTGTGATTAGTTTGTGTGGTTGTTCCGAGGGCCGTGATCTGCAAATGCTCCATGATAGTGAATAGGAAATGATGGAAGCAGATAGACTGAGCCATTGTAAGAATGTTACCTGGGATTCAATCATTACTGCCAAAAATCATGAAAATAACTCTCAAAAGTAGAAACAACTCAACGAGGAGTTGCTGATATCAGTTTAAGGGAAGTACAATGAAATAAGGATGAAGAAAGATCCATTTAAATTTCCTTTCTCGTGGCTTTAATTCTTTAACTTCTCCTAGATTTCTGAACCCTCTGCTGCACAGTCTTGTGCCTGGTCCTTGGTTTATGTGGGTTGAATGCTCACCGTTCCGTCATGGCCACTTGTTCCAACATGGCAGAGCCAGTGTTTGCTTTCCAGTTCCCCGAAATGGAAGTTCTCCTGAGAGACAGAAATGTACAATATTGCAAACAGGATAACACCGAGAAGTCTTTTACAAGTCAGTTACAACTCTTCCAAAGGAAAATAGCAACAAATGTTTGTTTAAATGACAGATTCACTTCCCCTCTTTTCTGTGTACACTTTAGAGGGTAGCGTAGCGGAAGGATCTGCATTTGGTGAATCATGGAATACGAGTAGACAGACAGGCTGGGGGAGGGGACAGCCAGGCTGGGGGAGGGGACAGCCAGGCTGCAGCGCCCGAGGACGGGAAGACACAATGGGAGTTCTGCAAAAGGGGACGTAAATGACAATTGTGGGGCAAAGTGCAGGAAAAGGCGGATGGGCTGGGAGGGAAATGCTTGGTGTATTGTCAGACCAGCCACAGAATCTTGTTACGATCCCTGTGGGGGAACAATGAACCAAAATAACAATTTACTGAATGATCCCAAAAGAAGAAATGACCAACAAAGGGGTAATCCTCCATCTCCACCCGCCAGCGAAATCACTACTGGTCTCCGCAAATGAATAACAGGGGCGCGATTCTCCGATTCCCAGCCGTGTGTTTCCTGGCGATACCGTTTGCTGGTGGTGGAATTCTCGACTCCCCCGTGTGGTGGGGTTCATGCGGATCTGAAGCTCCGATGTTGGTGGTGGTGATGGGATCAGGACTGAAACCATCACTTTGAGATCGGGGCTCCAATCTCTCGAGCTGGGTTTGCCGGAGTATTTAGGCCGTTGCAAAACATGTCCCCTTCAAAAAAATTCCAAAGTGTGGGTGGATCGTAATCGGGATCTCGCCAACCCAAATCGAGATCGGGCGGCACGGCAGCACAGTGGTTAGCACTGTCGTTTCACATCTCCACGGTCCCCGGTTCGATTCCCGGCTTAGGTCTGCCCATTCTCCCCGTGTCTGCATGGGTTTCCTCCGGCTGCTCCGGTTTCCTCCCACAATCCAAAGATGTGCAGGTTAGGTGAATTGGCCATGCTGAATTGCCCTTAGTGTCCAAAAAAAAAGATTGGGTGGGGTTACTGGGTTACGGGGATAGGGTGGAGGTGTGGGCTTAGGTAGGGTGCTCTTTCCAAGTGCTGGTGCAGACTCGATGGGCTGAATGGCCTCCTTCTGCACTGTAAATTCTCCGAACCCATCCGGCAGGAATTGGACTGAGTTTCCCACCGGATACCACATTCCATTGCGCCCAAAATTCACTTTCTGTAACTTTTACTTTAACATGAATCAGAACGAACACAAATTAGACAAATTCACAGGTAAATGATACATCAACTAACAAAAGTTAATTTTACTTTGAAAAGTCAATTCAACAAAGGTACGTCCCACAAGGAATTGCTTCATTCCCCACTGACACGACACATTGTGGAGCTACGTTCCACGCAGTTCCATAATGTGCTGATCTTTCCTCAGGTAAGGAGTCAATAACAGCATTCACTTTTCAGTTTCACAGGTACGATTAACATCAAAGCACAATCTACAAACCCCCTCACCCTGTGTAGGCAGGGTGTCCAGCCACCTTAGAGTTTCCAGGATTGTCCTGGAATTTAACTTGGTGTCCTGTGTCCTGGGCTTGGGGTTCCTCAGATACCATTTGCCCCGGACTCCTCCTGCAGCCAATGAGGAAACTGCTCAGAGTGTCGGTGCATTGTGCACACTCAGTCCAAAAGTTGGTCTGGTGGCAACAGGAGCACTGAGGCCTGGGGTGGGGGGAAGGGGGGGGGTGTTCAGTACAACACAGGTCTGGGGAGGCTGCAAACCAGTGGGTCGGGTATCCCGGCAGAAAGGGAAGGGTGTGCCTGGGCAGGCATAGGGGTGGGGAGGGGGGGGGGGTGGTTTGGGTTTGGCGGGTCTTATGGTCTCATTTGCAGCCCCCCCCCGCCCCAACTCCTGTGGTCTTGGCTCTGCATCACATTCCCCCGCCTCCCCCCCCCCGCCCCCCCCCCCCCCCACCTTCGCCGACCACCGCTATTCTTCTGCAAAGTGACCTTTAAAGTTATTCCCACGGAGTTGGTCATCCTTAGTCCTGATGTAACTTTCCAGAATTCCTTCTCAACTAACCAACCCCAATTTATGGTTTGGCCCCTTCTGGGAAAACTCCCAGCAGCCTCTGAGCTAGTCATACAGCTTTCCAGCTTTTGGACGTTTTTAATCAGCTCACACAGTGGCTTCAGGAGTTACGGTCTCCTTTTCTGTCAAACAGAAAAACTGACCTCTTCCTGTCAGAGATTAGCTTCTTCTCCTCAAAAATTGGCTGCATTCCACTTTCTGCCTCTGTCTGCTTTATATTTGTATCTGTGCCTTCACCCTCCAGCTCCTCTGCTTGTAACTCTCCTCTGTCTGCAGCTCTCCTTTCTGTCTGGCCAAATGGCGTCAGTATCTTAATGGTCTTACTGTTCGTACTGCTTCTGGGTCAAACGCCACCAGGTCACGTGGGCAAGTATTTCTTATTATCCAAGAAAGGTACAATTGATCCCTTTACATTTAATGCAAACACTTCAAAGTCATTTTCAAATATTCTTAAAGCAATTACATATTCCAAGACATTTTAAATAAAACACACATTTTCCTTACTGTACTGCTCCAGGACTAAGGTTGTCACAGCCACACCTTGTCCGTATTAAGGCACCTGGTGGTCTCCAGTTCCTGTTTGTCGCAGAGATTTTCAGAGTTTACAGTCCAAATTCCCAGAGAACACATTTGTTCAGATGATGATACAGTGTCTGATGGTTCAGTGTCTTATGGTTCAGATGATGATGCAGTGCCTGATGATCGATGTCTGAGTTTCCACCACACCACAGTGCAAGCTGAACAAAACCTAAAACCTAAATACTGCATCGGAAGTTCTGACTGAAACATGAAATCTCAGCTTGGTGCCGGGCCAGCTCACACTGCTGTGGGGCCAGTGCTCAAAGGGGTTTGTGAGCCCTCACAGCAGTCCAGCAAGCTGTACTCCAGGTTTCTGGGATTGCTGAGGGCTTGCTTACCCCAGGGAAGCGTCAGTGTTGCTGTGAAGCAAGAAATTGCTTCAGCTTGACAGAATTTGTGCGTCCATGAGTGTCACTAGCCATGTTATCAGCACCTTGCCAGCTTGTCCAGACTGCTTGAGGATGTCCTGCAAGGTCATTTGCAGCCTCCCTCACTGGAAGCCAGCAGCCTTCTGGGGTAGCATTGTGTAGCAACACTGACAGACGGGCAAAAAAACACCTGCAAGATAGGCAGAAAAGATAATTATTGAGTTTTGTTTGGAATATTGGATATTATGTTGGATTATGTTGGTATGGAATGACTATGATTTAGTGGCCATTACTGAAACATGGTTAAAGGATGGTCACGACTGGGAGTTAAATATCCGAGGGTATCAAACTATTTGGAAGGACAGAGTGGATGGTAAGAGAGGTGGTGTAGCTCTGTTATTTAAGGATGATATCCGGGCAACAGTAAGGGATGACATCAGTGCTATGGAGGATAAGGTTGAATCCATTTGGGTGGAAATCAGGAATAGTAAGGCGAAAAAGTCACTGATAGGAGTAATCTATTGGCCACCAAATAGTAACAGTATGGTGGGGCAGGCAATAAACAAAGAAATAACAGATGCATGTAGAAATGGTACAGCAGTTATCATGGGGGATTTTAATCTACATGTCGATTGGTTTAACCAGGTCGGTCAAGGCAGCATAGAGGAGGAGTTTATAGAATGTATCCGCGATAGTTTCCTGGAACAGTATGTAATGGAACTTCCGAGGGAACAAGCGGTCCTAGATCTGGTCCTGTGTAATGAGACAGGATTGATTCAGGATCTCATAGTTAGGGATCCTCTCGGATGGAGCAATCACAATATGGTGGAATTTAAATTACAGATGGAGGGTGAGAAGGTAAAATCAAACACTAGTCTTTTGTGCTTAAACAAAGATTACAATGGGATGAGAGAAGAACTAGCTAAGGTAGACTGGGAGCAAAGACTTAATGGTGAAACAGTTGAGGAACAGTGGAGAACCTTCCATGCGATTTTTCACAGTGCTCAGCAAAGGTTTATACCAACAAAAAGGAAGGACGGTAGAAAGAGGGAAAATCGTCTGTGGGTATCTAAGGAAATAAGGGAGAGTATCAAATTGAAGGAAAAAGTACACAAAGTGGCAAAGATTAGTGGGAGTCTAGAGGACTGGGAAATTTTTAGGGGGCAACAGAAAGCTACTTAAAAAGCTGTAAAGAAGAGTAAGATCGATTATGAGAGTAAACTTGCTCAGAATGTAAAAACAGATAGTAAAAGTTTCTACAAATATATAAAATAAAGAAGAGTGGCTAAGGTAAATATTGGTCCTTTAGAGGATGAGAAGGGAGCTTTAATAATGGGAGATGAGGAAATGGCTGAGGAACTGAACAGGTTTTTTGGGTCGGTCTTCACAGTGGAAGACACAAATAACATGCCAGTGACTGATAGAAATTAGGCTATGACAGGTGAAGACCTTGAGATGATTGTTATCATGAAGGAGGTAATGATGGGCAAGCTAATGGGGCTAAAGGTAGACAAATCTCCTGGCCCCGATGGAATGCATCCCAGAGTGCTAAAAGAGATGGCTAGGGAAATTGCAAATGCACTAGTGATAATTTACCAAAATTCACTAGACTCTGGGGTGGTCCCAGCGGAATGGAAATTAGCAAATGTGACACACTGTTTAAAAAAGGAGGTAGGCAGAAAGCGGGTAATTATAGGCCAGTGAGCTTAACTTCGGTAGTAGGGAAGATGCTGGGGTCTATCATCAAGGAAGAAATAGCGAGGCATCTGGATGGAAATTGTCCCATTGGGCAGACGCAGCATGGGTTCATAAAGGGCAGGTCGTGCCTAACTAATTTAGTGGAATTTTTTGAGGACATTAACAGTGCGGTAGATAACGGGGAGCCAATGGATGTGGTATATCTGGATTTCCAGAAAGTCTTTGACAAGGTGCCACACAAAAGGTTGCTGCATAAGATAAAGATGCATGGCATTAAGGGTACAGTAGTAGCATGGATAGAGGATTGGTTAATTAATAGAAAGCAAAGAGTGGGGATTAATGGGTGTTTCTCTGGTTGGCAATTAGTAGCTAGTGGTGTCCCTCAGGGATCAGTGTTGGGCCCACAATTGTTCACAATTTACATAGATGATTTGGAGTTGGGGACCAAGGGCAATGTGTCCAAGTTTGCAGATGACACTAAGATGAGTGGTAAAGCAAAAAATGCAGAGGATACTGGAAGTCTGCAGAGGGATTTGGATAGGTTAAGTGAATGGGCTAGGGTCTGGCAGATGGAATACAATGTTGACAAATGTGAGGTTATCCATTTTGGAAGGAATAACAGCAAAAGGGATTATTATTTAAATAATAAAATATTAAAACATGCTGCTGTGCAGAGAGACCTGGGTGTGCTAGTGCATGAGTCGCAAAAAGTTGGTTTACAGGTACAACAGGCGATTAAGAAGGCGAATGGAATTTTGTTCTTCATTGCTAGAGGGATGGAGTTTAAGACAAGGGAGGTTATGCTGCAATTGTATAAGGTGTTAGTGACGCCACACCTGGAGTATTGTGTTTCAGTTTTGGTCTCCTTATATTATGAAGGGAATAGATAGGATAGATGCGGGCAGGTTGTTTCCACTGGTGGGTGAAAGCAGAACTAGGGAGCATAGCCTCAAAATAAGGGGAAGTAGATTTAGGACTGAGTTTAGGAGGAACTTCTTCACTCAAACGGTTGTGAATCTATGGAATTCCTTGTCCAGTGAAGCAGTAGAGGCTCCTTCATTAAATGTTTTTAAGATAAAGATAGATAGTTTTTTGAAGAATAAAGGGATTAAGGGTTATGGTGTTCGGCCCTGAAAGTGGAGCTGAGTCCACAAAAGATCAGCCATGGTCTCATTGAATGGCGGAGCAGGCTCGAGGGGCCAGATAGCCGACTCCTGCTCCTGGTTCTTATGTTCTTATGGAATGGTTATTTTGTGTTGGCCATATTCCTGAAAGAAAAGCCAAGAGAAGACTGTGGCAATGGGAGGGTAAAGTGTGCGACTGTTGTACACGGCAGATATGGAGTTGTATTGACAGGAAGCTGAGTTAAATTAGGTGCCTGTGGACAGCCCGTTCAGGTTGCGGATGTGGTAACAACCTCCTCTGCTTCCTCCTCCTCCTGACGTGGTCGCCTAATTCCTGGTAGAAGGGCTGTGTCCTCACGATGGTCGGTTATTTTTGTCTGAGTACAACAGCATTCCCCCCCCCCTCCCACTCCGCCCCCCCCCCCCCCCCCCCCCCCCGCCAATAAGGCTTATCTACTCAGATGGTGTTTCTCATGCAGCATAGCTCCCATTGGGGGTGTAGAGCACTCGTTGCCCAGCAACCACCCTCCGGATTGACCAAGAAGATTACTGGACAGAACCAACATACCAGGACTGTTGCCAGGATAGCGGACGTTTACCAGCACAAAGTGCTGAACATTCCGGAAGTGGCTCAGCGTTGAGATGTGGCGCTTGCAAAGCCATCTCTGTGCAATTGGTGGCTTTCTGCACCAGAGGGAACCTCTTTGCTGGCAAAGCCATATGCCAGTTCCATCTGCTTTCTTTGTTCAGAGAACACGATGAACTCCCCTCTCCTGCTGTACATGACCTGGGAGATGTGCCGCGTCCCTAGAAAGATCCCAGTATGAAGCAATGAAGTGTCACAATCACCGTAACTGGCAGCCCCGATCTGAGTGTCTCGGTCTGGTTCCAGGAGCTGGCAGAACTCCGTGAACACCTCTTCCATGAATCACACAAAATGCACACCCTGCTCCTGAGCTCGGAAACATGCTCCTGGGAAACGGTAGGGATAAGGGTTGCTGCTGAGAGCCCCCCCCCCCCCGCATCCTCCTCGTCATCCCTCTGTCAGCAGGTTGTCTTCTTATTTGCTGCCTCGAACCCCCCCCCCCCCCCCCCCGCCCCCCCAGCCTAGTGAGTCTGTTACTATGGAACCCACCGGAGAAAGTGATGTGTCCAAGAGCCCTGCCAATGTCTTCTCCATGTGTCGACCACCTCCAGTAGATTCACCAAATGTAAAACACCAAGGCTTCCATAACTCCAAGTGAGACAGTAGAAAGTGATCAACAACTAAATCCCAAGTTGTTGATGACCCCTTAATTGTGCTGGTGTGGGTGAGGGGTTGCGGGGGGTGGGGGGGTCCCCACTTGTTACTGAACTAATGTTAAGCTGTGAGTGTTTCAGAAAGATTATTAATGAGAGCAATGTGATCTAAAACAGCAGGTGTGAAGTCAATGTTAGATGGTGACTATTAAAAAAAAAAAAATTCCAATTAAAGGGCAATTTAGCGTGGCCAATCCACCTAGCCTGCACATCTTTGGGTTGTGGGGGTGAAACCCACGCAGTCACGGGGAGAATGTGAAAACTCCACACGGACAGTGACCCGGGGCTGGGATTGAACCTGGGACCTCAGCGCCGTGAGGCAGCAGTGCTAACCACTGCGGCACCATGCCATTCTGTGAGGCAGCAGTGCTAACCACTGCGGCGCCATGGCATTCCGTGTGGCAGCAGTGCTAACCACTGCACCATTCCGTGTGGCAGCAGTGCTAACCACTGCACCATTCCGTGTGGCAGCAGTGCTAACCACTGCGGCACCGTGCCACCCCAGGTGGTGACTGTTCAAACAATCTGGAAGAAATACCCGGCCGGACCTGACAGCGTCTGTGGAGAAAGAATCAGAGTTAACGTTTCTTGTCAATGACCATGTTCCTTTCTCCACAGGAGCTGCCAGGCCTGTTGAGCATTTCCAGCATTTACTGTTTACCCGGATTTCCAGCAAACACATGCTTTTGTTTTTGCACTTACAGAGTGTAGCACATGTTGTCTGATGTGTGGTTGACTGGCCAGACGGGTCTGTTGTGATTTTAAATTCCTATTGAGGACATTCCAAATGGAAACCTGCAGAATGCATCAATATTTGACTTGCAGGCGGGATTTCCTGCCTCAAAACCCAAACCGATTTTTACTGGCTGGTGTTCAGACTCCAGTCAAGTGCAGTTTAGTTCAAAGCAGCTAAAGCTGCTGCCAATCTCGGGAGGGGAAAGAGTTTTCGACAAAGGGTCCTGTTTCTGAAAGTTCCCAACATTTTGGGAGCTTTGGAAAACAGCAACTTTTAAACAGTCATTGTTGTTTTCACCAATTAGGCACCAGAAATACTTTGAGAAAACTTTGGCGAGGAGTGATCCAGACTCGAAACATTGGCTCCCTTCTCTCTCCACAGACGCTGTCAAACCTGCTGCCAATTTCCAGCATCTTCTGGTTTTCTTTCAGATTCCAGCAGCCATTCCTAACAGGACTAGACAGGGTAGATGCAGGGAAGATGTTCCCAATGACGGGTGTGTCCAGAACCAGGGGTCACAGTCTGAGGATTCAGGGTAAACCATTTCGGACAGAGATGAGGAGACACTTCTTCACACACAGAGTGGTGAGCCTGTGGAATTCATTACCACAGGAAGTAGTTGATGCTAAAACATTTATTCAAGAGGCGGCTGGATATAGCACTTGGGGAGAATGGGATCAAAGGCTATGGGGAGAAAGCAGGATTAGGCCATTGAGTTGGATGATCAGCCATGATGGTGATGAATGGTGGAGCAGGCTCGAAGGGCCAAAAGGCCTCCTCCTGCTCCTATCTTCTATGTATCTATGTATCTGCAGTAACGTGCTTTTATTATCCTGAAATACTTGCATTGGAGATGCCTGGTTATAGACAGAGTGAGCACATATTGAGTAGGAAGCTTTGCTATGGAAAAAAAGGAATTTTAGCCCCGAAAATCCATATACAAACAAATTTCATTCATTCCTCTTTCCCTTTTTCCTTTAGGTATCGGGAACACCCAGATTTATGCCCAAAATCTCCACCTGGCAAACTTGCCATCTCTTCCTGTCACTGCTGAACCTCCACATAGGAAATTGGAAAATTCTTTTTACTATTTGGAGGTAAATTTAACCTGGCTTCTCTTCAGCATCTTTCTTTCCAAAGATTGGGCAAGGGTGCGTTACGTGAATAAGAAAGATGTCTTTGTGACAAATCAATTTGATTATCCCTTCATACAGGAGAAACCCTACTCGCCGACACGTCACAGGAGCATGAAGGTGACCTGAGACTCGGCTCAGTAAGAAACATTAAAAAAAAATTCAAATAATTTCCAATGAAGGGGCAATTTAGCGTGGCCACTCCACCTCCCCGGCACATCTTTGGGTTGTGAGGGTGAGACACGGGGAGAATGTGCAAACTCCACACGGGCAGTGACCTGGGGCCGGGATCGAACCCGGGTCCTCAGTGCCGGAGACAGCAGTGCTAACCACTGTGCCACTGTGCTGCCCAAGCTCAGTAAGAAACATGACTTACAATTCTGCAAACTGACATTTATCCCCATGTCTGAAGGAAGCCTCTTGGTACAAATTGACATATCCCCACCACAACTTTAAAATGTGGCAAATACTGTAGATAATACATTGTTCCCTCTTTTTCATATGCATGCTGAAATGCCAATACAACTCTGAAGTTTGGCATGTTGAATCACAGTTAGAATAGATAAAATGGCAGTATTTACATGTAAGCTTTATAATTGCTCCCGATCTTCTGAATTCTGATATCATACTTGGAGTCAATGTAAGGCTCTGTGGTCGCATAAGTTTTTGCAAGGGCCACAACGCTGGCTATATCCTGGAAGTCGTAATGATTTTCAACTTTTACCTGCATGAGCCCAGGTCAACAGGAGAAAGAATAAGAAGTCAAGAGAATTAGGAACATTATTATTAAATCATACAAAGTATCTGACAATCTCTTGTGACCAAAAGCATGACCAGTATGTATCCATTCTCCAAGTTCCATTGAGAGCTCTCTGAAATTACCCAGTGTCACATCCTCACTTACACAATCTCATTTGCTCCAGGTGACACTATCCGTACTGATTTGTGAAAGTGCGAATTAAGGTTTGGAACAAAGGAACACAGACTCCTGTGTTGGCTTTTCCTCGATATCTTGTTCATCATCATCATTATCGATGAGAAATCTATTTCTGCTCTCCTATCTCGTCCTCAACATCCTCTCCCTGATGAGGAAAGGTCCAGCTTTAACCACGAATGGGTGAGCCTTAAACCCTTAGTATCAAGACAGAAAAGCGGAAGCTTTGAACTTTGAGCTGCTTCATATTATTTACATCCACTGAACTGCTGACTGGACCATTCATCCCTCCCATTTTGCCCTCTCCCGTAGCTCAATAACATTCCTATCAGCTCTATGGCCTGCTCCTCAATGTTAGTTCCCATTTTGTGGAATGTCCTTCCAGTTCTCTGCCTTTCACATGAATTGAGCACAAGTTTCATCTAATTTAACTAATTTAATCAATGTTAGTATCAGACTGTCAAAATGGAGTGAGGGGTTTCGAGATTCTCCATGCAAATAATTTGTTACTAGAGATGGCAATACATATATACTGTCAGATAGAAAACCTTAATCTTTACAATGCAGTGTAAAGGGTGCGCGATATGGGCTAAGGTGGCAGTGTGACCACCATTCGCTTACCACTGCGAATAGTGCATCGTTCACTGCAGTTTATTCACTTGTCTGTTAAGTTTCTTGAATATTCTCACTTGTCTGTTAAGTTTCTTGAATATTCTATCACAGTTTTATTATTTTAATTTCATAGATGAATGACTGAGGAAAAACAAACTTCTCCGGCATCCAGACAAATTCAACTTGTTCAATTACCGGGATCTTCGCATTATTTGAGCAATAATGTGGAGACTCTTTCAGCTGTCATTCACTGAAGAGTTTCGACTGATTCACAGAAACATACCAGCACAGTGGCACAGTGGTTAGCACTGCTGCCTCACAGCTCCAGGGACCCAGGTTCAATTCCAGCCTCGGATGACTGTCTGTATTGAATCATAGAATCATAGAATTTACAGTGCAGAAGGAGGCCATTTGGTCTATCGAATCTGCATTAGCCCTTGGAAAGAGCACTCTACTTAAGCCCATACCTCCACCCTAACCCTGTACCCAGTAACCACATCTAACCTCTTTGGACACCAAGGGGCAATTTAGCATGGCCAATCCACCTAACCTGCACATCTTTGGACTGTGGGAGAAACCGGAGCATCCGGAGGAAACCCACGCAGACACGGGGAGAACGTGCAAACTCCGCACAGACAGTGACCCAAGCCGGGAGTCGAACCTGGGACCCTGGAGCTGTGAAGCGACTGTGATAACCACTGTGCTACCATGCTGCCCAGTCTGCCTGGGTTTCCTCCGGGTGATCTGTTTCCTCCCACAGTCCAAGGCCATGTCAGGTTATCCCTTAATATCCAGGGATGTGCAGGTTAGGTTATAGGGTTACAGGGACTGGGCGGGGTGGATAGGGGTGTGGACATGGGTAGAGTGCTAATTCGAAGGGTCATGCATACTTGATGGGCTGAATGGCCTCCTTCGACAACACCGGAACACCTGCTCAGCAGTCTGCCAAAATCCCAAGCTTGAGGCCCAAGGTGCCTTGCTGAAAAACAGCTTCCTTCCCGTGTAAATCAGTCTAACGACGATTATTTGAAAATTCATAACTTTTGTTTATCAGGAACCAGGGTAAACTTTTAAACATCTGATGACCTTACAATGAAAGAGACACAACAGCTTCATTAGATAGGAAGGTTTTGTGGTATTTTGTTTTAAACTGCCAGATGGCAGGCATTGCATTTAGTAGATTAGTGCTTTTAAAAAAAACTGGTATCAGATGTATTTGAACCTTACACTACACTATTAGGAGCCTGATTTTGATGGGAGCGGAGCCGACTGTTTATTTCAGAAAGGCACTTTGACCCTCACTGGGAGGCCCCCGTGGCAGTGTCTGTGAGACAATCATCAGGGTTAATGACCCCATGAGGCGACCAACCCCAATCTATAAGTGGCAATAATTTTCCCAATCAAGCTGTCTGTACAATGGCTGTTTCTGGGAGAGGTTTGCTCCATGTGATATCACATTTTGTTTGGGAGGGTCTTACATAGTCCACACCTGACAACTGCACAAATCTACAATTCACCACACACTAACCATGGCTTTATATATTTCCATGCATACTGCAGTTATAGAAAAGAACCTGGAAATCTATGTTGCAATGTCAATGTTCCCTTGCCTGTTTAAGAAGTAGCCAATTGACAATATGGCTATGAGAGCACAGGAACAGGAGGTTAGGATGTATTAATTCCAGCAAAGCTCATCTCTCCTGTACCCAAGCTGAACACAGAACGTTGAATGGATTTGAAATCTGACACTTGCTGGAGAGTTTCTGTCCCACATTTATTTTGTGTTGTAGAGCTTCTGTATAACCTCAATTGTTTGGATTGTCTGATTTAATGATTCCCAGGATGTTTCTGTTTTTAATTGTCTCACCACATTGTCTCCATGTTGCGAGACATGAGGCCACTCTTACCTCCAAATCCCTTTCTGAGTCATTGTTGAGCGATTATGGGCACGATCGAACAGCCGCTCCCGACTCAGCCAGTAACGGAATCTCACGAGCGTTGCAAACTGGATTCTGGGCGGGATCCAGATTTGCAAATTCAAGTGAGTAGTTAGCCTCACTTGCATCTGTCTGCGCCTGAGCGACTTGAATCGAATCCCCTCGCCTCAGACCCCGGCCTGGTGCCGTTTAGCAATGGTTTCCACTTGGGGGAGGGGAATCTCCTCGGCAATCAGAGGTCAGCCTCTGGGCAGGCTGGTACCTGGCACTAATGCCATCCGGGTGCTGTAACCTGGGCATGCTAGCAATGCCAATGTACACAGACTGGCAGGAGCACTGCCAGGGTGCCAGCCTGGCAGTACCAAGGTGGCATCTTGTCCATGCTGAGGGCTTGGCCCAGGGATGCCCTGAGGTGTGGCGAGGGAGGCTCAAGAACCCCCTAATCAATAAGTTGGGGCGTTCGGTGGGGGAGGGGGTCTGGGGGTCTCATTAGGGGATTGAGAGCACTCTAGTGCAGGAAATTAAGGTAAGTGCAGCCTTGGCGGGGCCTTCCTCACCGAGGCCCGAAAAAAGAACAGGGTCCAGGTGACTAGCGGGGTCATTCTCGGTGCGGTAAGCTCTGGGAAACACCCCTCGAAAAGCACCCACAGGGGACTCTGTTCCTTCCATCAAATCGCACCTGTGCTGCACATTACGTCATCCAATGATCCAACATTTTGGACAGAATTTAATTCAGCCCCTCACAGCAGGAATATGGCAGCTGGGTCTACTACATGGTGGGGGAATCTACATGACATGGTGACGCTCCACCTCCCACACTCCGGTCAGAGGCGGGAAGGGGGCGGTGACGCAGCCGCCTACAACGGCATCTCAATTAGATTCAGTAATGAGCTACTCGACAACAATAAACCCTGAGCCCAACAGAATTTAGTGATGGCTCAGGGATTAAATGGGAATCGCATGTCTCTCTTGTGCCTCCCGAAGCCCCCGCTGTCTGCAGCCGTGTGAATTTCCTTTCCATCAATTAAGAACATAAGAACATAAGAACTAGGAGCAGGAGTAGGCCATCTGGCCCCTCGAGCCTGCTCCACCATTCAATGAGATCATGGCTGATCTTTTGTGGACTCAGCTCCACTTTCCAGTCCGAACACCATAACCCTTAATCCCTTTATTCTTCAAAAAACTATCTATCTTTATCTCGAAAACATTTAATGAAGGAGCCTCTACTGCTTCACTGGGCAAGGAATTCCATAGATTCACAACCCTTTGGGTGAAGAAGTTCCCCCTAAACTCAGTCCAAAATCTACTTCCCCTTATTTTGAGGCTATGCCCCCTAGTTCTGCTTTCACCCGCCAGTGGAAACAACCTGCCCGCATCTATCCTATCTATTCCCTTCATATTTTTATATGTTTCGATAAGATCCCCCCTTATCCTTCTAAATTCCAACGAGTACAGTCCCAGTCTACTCAACCTCTCCTCGTAATCCAACCCCTTCAGCTCTGGGATTAACCTAGTGAATCTCCTCTGCACACCCTCCAGTGCCAGTACGTCCTTTCTCAAGTAAGGAGACCAAAACTGAACACAATACTCCAGGTGTGGCCTCACTAACACCTTATACAATTGCAGCAGAACCTCCCTAGTCTTAAACTCCATCCCTCTAGCAATGAAGGACAAAATTCCATTTGCTTTCTTAATCACCTGTTGCACCTGAAAACCAACTTTTTGCGACTCATGCACTAGCACACCCAGGTCTCGCTGCACAGCAGCATGTTTTAATATTTTATCATTTAAATAATAATCCCTTTTGCTGTTATTCCTACCAAAATGGATAACCTCACATTTGTCAACATTGTATTCCATCTGCCAGACCCTAGCCCAGTCGCTTAGCCTATCCAAATCTCTCTGCAGACTTCCAGTCTCCTCTGCACTTTTTGCTTTACCACTTAACTTAGTGTCGTCTGCAAACTTGGACACATTGCCCTTGGTCCCCAACTCCAAATCATCTATTTAAATTGTGAACAGTTGTGGGCCCAACTGTGATCCCTGAGGGACACCACTAGCTACTGATTGCCAACCAGAGAAACACCCATTAATCCCCACTCTTTGCTTTCTATTAATTAACCAATCCTCGATCCATGCTACTACTTTCCCCTTAATGCCATGCATCTTTATCTTATGCAACAACCTTTTGTGTGGCACCTTGTCAAAGGCTTTCTGGAAATCCAGATATACCACATCCATTGGCTCCCCGTTATCTACCGCACTGTTAATGTCCTCAAAAAATTCCACTAAATTAGTTAGGCACGACCTGCCCTTTATGAACCCATGCTGAGTCTGTCCAATGGGACAATTTCCATTTGGATGCCTCGCTATTTCTTCCTTGATGATAGATTCCAGCATCTTCCCTACTACCGAAGTTAAGCTCACTGGCCTATAATTACCCGCTTTCTGCCGACCTCCTTTTTTAAACAGTGGTGTCACATTTGCTAATTTCCAATCCGCCGGTGTAGAAGCCAAGTATTTCAAATACAACTAGTATAGGTAAAAGATAGCTGTTTAAGCATAAATGTTGAGCCCCAGTTTTTAATACCCATTTATACAGCATAATTCACTTTTACTGAAGTCCATTGTTCTGGCAAATGCATATTTTCAAAAACAGTGTGACATTAAAAAAAGCACAGTTGCAAGATAATTTGACACTGTCTTGTGCTAATTGTCAAGGACAGGGACTGGATACACAGCAACATTGTTCACAATGCAGATAACAGCTGGGTCAGAAAAGCTGATGTTGTACATTGAAGATGGACGGCTTGCCATCAAATCAAATGTGTTTGAGTCTAACCCAAACCAATTAGGATTATATTGGGGGGTGATTAGACGACTTAAGACAGATATGAAAGTGTATAACTGAAAAGTTTCTCCCGGCCATTTTAGGTTAGGTTGGGTTTTGTTGTCTTTGTGAGTATTGTCTTTGTAGCTTAAGTTTTGTCTTTCTGTTAGTTTAGTCAGTTTTTGCCTTTGATTCTAGTCTCCATTTTAGTTTATGTCTTTTGGGGGTTGTCAGTCTAACAGTCTGTGTCAGTGATGTTAGTCCACTTTTGACTGAGTTTGAGTTTAGCTGAAGATTAGCTTTCTCTCTCTCTTCATGTTTCATTGCCAGACTTTGACCTTTAAAAAGTTACTTTCGAGCTGTCTGCCTAAGCAAAGAAAGATAATGTCTGTAATTCTCTGAAAGCTTCGAATTGTCTACGAATTGCCTTTTAAATGACTTTCAAATTGTAATCAAGCGACTACAAATAAAACAATTCTTTTTGGCACCTGAGGAGTTTATACTGCAAATTTCTGCTGAGTTCCAGTATTCGCAAAGTGCTACTGATAACCGAATAGCAGAGATGATATAAATTCCTTCAACTTTACACAGTCGAATAATACAAGGAATCGAACAACTTAACACAGTCTATAAATATTACAAATCTTACAACTTGTCGTATTGCGCCAGGACTTGATTCATCAACTAAGCTTCCCCCAAACTTGGCGTAGTTCGACAGGTTAAGATACTTATAAATTTAAGATTCTTTCAGCCGGGACCACCCCAGAGTCTAGTGAATTTTGGTAAATTATCACTAGTGCATTTGCAATTTCCCTAGCCATCTCTTTTAGTACTCTGGGATGCATTCCATCAGGTCCAGGAGACTTGTCTACCTTTATCCCCATTAGCTTGCCCATCACTACCTCCTTGGTGATAACAATCCTCTCAAGGTCCTCACCTGTCATAGCCTCATTTCCATCAGTCACTGGCATGTTATTTGTGTCTTCCACTGTGAAGACCGACCCAAAAAACCTGTTCAGTTCCTCAGCCATTTCCTCATCTCCCATTACTAAATCTCCCTTCTCATCCTCTAAAGGACCAATATTTACCTTAGCCACTCTTTTTTGTTTTATGTATTTGTAGAAACTTTTACTATCTGTTTTTATATTCTGAGCAAGTTTACTCTCATAATCTATCTTTCTCTTCTTTATAGCTTTTTTAGTAGCTTTCTGTTGCCCCCTAAAGATTTCCCAGTCCTCTAGTCTCCCACTGATCTTTGCTACTTTGTATGCTTTTTCCTTCAATTTGATACTCTCCTTTATTTCCTTAGATATCCACGGTCGATTTCCCCTCTTTCTACCATCCTTCCTGTTTGTTGGTATAAACCTTTGCTGAGAACTGTGAAAAATCACTTGGAAGGTTCTCCACTGTTTCTCAACTGTTTCACTATAAAGTCTTTGCTCCCAGTCTACCTTAGCTAGTTCTTCTCTCATCCCATTGTAATCTCCTTTGTTTAAGCACAAAACTCTAGAGCTTGATTTTACCTTCTCACCCTCCATCTGTATTTTAAATTCCACCATATTGTGATCGCTCCTTCCGAGAGGATCCCTAACTATGAGATCCTGAATCAATCCTGTCTCATTACACAGGACCAGATCTAGGACCGCTTGTTCCCTCGTAGGTTCCATTACATACTGTTCTAGGAAACTATCGCGGATACATTCTATAAACTCCTCCTCAAGGCTGCCTTGACCAACCTGGTTAAACCAATCGACATGTAGATTAAAATCCCCCATGATAACTGCTGTACCATTTCTACATGCATCAGTTATTTCTTTGTTTATTGCCTGCCCCACCATACTGTTACTATATGGTGGCCTATAGATTACTCCTATTAGTGACTTTTTCACCTTACTATTCCTGATTTCCACCCAAATGGATTCAACCTTATCCTCCATAGCACCGATGTCATCCCTTACTGTTGCCCGGATGTCATCCTTAAATAACAGAGCTACACCACCTCCCTTACCATCCACTCTGTCCTTCCGAAAGGTTTGATACCCTCGGATATTTAACTCCCAGTCGTGACCATCCTTTAACCATGTTTCAGTAATGGCCACTAAATCATAGTCATTCACGATGATTTGCGCCATCAACTCATTTACCTTATTCCGAATACTACGAGCATTCAGGTAAAGTACACTTATGTTGGCTTTTTTACCTCTGTTCTGAATCTTAACACCTCGATCAGTAACCTCTCCTGAGTTATATTTCCTCTTAACCTTTCTCCTAATTTTCCTTGTCGTCGAACCCATATCTTCCTGTAACAACCTGCCGCGTCGCTTACCATTAATGTTTTCACTTCCCGTTTTATTTATTTTAGTATTCCTGGTCCTATTCACTGAGCTCCCCTCAGTCACTGTACCTTGGACTGTCGCCCTATTTGATTTTTGACTATGGCTTCTCTGCCTTACACTTTTCCCCTTACTGCCTTTTATTTCTGTCCTTGTTTTACTACCTTCCAACTTCCTGCATCGGTTCCCATCCCCCTGCCACATTAGTTTAAACTCTCCCCAACAGCTCTAGCAAACACCCCTCCTAGGACATCGGTTCCAGTCCTGCCCAGGTGCAGACCGTCTGGTTTGTACTGGTCCCACCTCCCCCAGAACCGGTTCCAATATCCCAGGAATTTGAATCCCTCCCTCTTGCACCATCTCTCGAGCCACGTATTCATCCTCTCTATCCTGACATTCCTACTCTGACTAGCTCGTGGCACTGGTAGCAATCCTGAGATTACTACCTTTGAGGTCCTACTTTTTAGTTTAACTCCTAGCTCCCTAAATTCAGCTTGTAGGACCTCATCCCATTTTTTACCTATATCGTTGGTGCCTATGTGCACCACGACAGCTGGCTGTTCATCCTCCCCCCCCAGAATGTCCTGCAGCCGCTCCGAGACATCCTTGACCCTTGCACCAGGGAGGCAACATACCAACCTGGAGTCTCGATTGCGTCCGCAGAACAGCCTGTCTATTCCCCTTACAATTGAGTCCCCTATCACTATAGCCCTGCCATTCTTCTTCCTGCCCAGCTGCGCAGCAGAGCCAGCCACGGTGCCATGAACCTGGCTGCTGCTGCCTTCCCCTGGTGAGCCATCTCCCTCAACAGTATCCAAAGCGGTATATCTGTTTTGCAGGGAGATGACCGCAGAGGACACCTGCACTGCCTTCCTACTCTTGCTCTGACTTTTGGTCACCCATTTACTATCTCCCTCAGTACCTTTCACCTGCGGTGTGACCAACTCGCTAAACGTGCTATCCACGACGCCCTCAGCATCGCGGATGCTCCAAAGTGAGTCCATCCGCAGCTCCAGAGCCGTCAAACGGTCTAACAGGAGCTGCAACTGGACACACTTCTTGCACGTGAAGGAGCCAGGGACAGTGGACGTGTCCCTTAGCTCCCACATCGCACACGAGGAGCATGGCACGGTCTGAGATCTCCTGCCATGTCTTAAACCTTCGGTTAACTTCAACAATTTCAATTTCCCCCCCAAAAGATTTAAATAAATAAATAAACAACAAAGAAAAAAATAAATAAATATACCAATGAAAAGAAACAGAAAAACAGAAACACTACTTACCAGTCACAAAAAGCACTTCCTCCCCACCCAGCTTCGAATTCCCACCTCGATTCAAATTCCCAAACTCACTCTTTGCTGTGTCTCACTCTGGCTGTGTCTTCTCTGGCTCACTGGGAGAACTCACTGGGAGTGAGTTTACAAGTGGCTCTTTTTAAACTGTCCTGAATTGACTCCCCTCCCCCACCTGCTTTTAGATCAAAGTGACTGACACTTAACTGCCAACCAGTTATGTGAGTGGGTGGGGCAGCCCTTGTTAACCTACACTGCACAATACTAGCTTAATTTAAATTAATTTAAACTCCTGAAATTTAAAAGGAGCTGCCTTACTGATTCAATTCAATTCAATTCCACCTCGATTCAAATTCCCAAACTCACTCTTAGCTGTGTCTCACTCCTGGCTCTGTCTTCTCTCTGGCTCACTGGGAGAACTTTGTATCCAGTTGAATACTCAACTCTGATTTCTAGATTAATTTATTTTCAGGGGATCTTCTCAAAGGCCTTTTACAAGTTGAAATAAATTATGTGGAATCCCACCATTTATGTCATCAGTTCCATTTTCAAAGAAATCCAGATGTTTCTGGGACATGATGATTCTATTCACATAATTATCATTTTTGTCCATCTCGTATTCTGTAATATCTAATAACATGATTTAGGTTTGTCTCCTATTCCAGTTAGGTTAATGGGTCTGGACAGGACATGTTTCCCATGGACAGGAGCAGATGTTGGGTCCGATCCAACAGCCTCATAGCGTCCAACTCGGTGATGAGGCCATTAAATCCCGTGAGAGGCCTGCCGCGATATTTGTGATGGTTGGAATGCCTCACAAGATCCAACAGTGAGGGTGAGATCCAGATATACGCAAATCAGTCGTTAGGCTCATTTAGATATGCTTGTGTCGGATTATCCATCGTCTGGGAACTAACGCCTTGCCTGGAAGACCTCGCCATGACACCGTTTAGCAGTGGTCCACACAAACGTGGACCAGGCGTAATGGCACTTGAGGGGGGTCTCCCAGACCATTGAAAACCCCTGGGTGGTCAGGGACAGGGCAGGGTGGCACCATGGCAGCACTGCCAAGCTGCCTGGATGGCACTGCCACTGGCCAGGGCCTGAGGGGAGCCATGCTCATGAAAAGGAAGATAAGGTGGTTATGAAGAGGCCTAATAAGGAGTAGGGGGCCAAAAAGGGGGTCCGAATGGGGGAGGGGTGAGGCCGCCTGAAATTGGGGGGCCCTCAGCGACCCCATAGAACGGAGTCCTCACTTGGGGGGGGGGGGGGTGACATTGCTCACACGTGGGGGTTGTGGGTGACCCCCATGTTCACTTAGAGATTGGGACACCCTTTCCAAATGGTAGACATACTGCACCGGAATAGCATCCCGCCGCGCACAGCGAGGCCGGTGAAAGCCATGAACTTCAGCTCCCGGGATCTAACCGGCTCCCGGGATCCACCCGACTCCCGGGATCCACCTGGCTCCCAGGATCTACCCGGCTCCCGAGATCTATCCAACTCCCTGGATCTACCCGACTCCCGGGATCTACCCGACTCCCGGGATCTACCCGGCTCCCGGGATCTACATGGCCCCCGGGATCTACCTGACTCCCTGGATCTACCCGACACCCGGGATCTACCCGACTCCCGGGATCTACCCCTCTCCAGGGATCTACCCGGCTCCCAGGATCTACCAGGCCCCTGGGATCTACCCGGCTCCCGGGATCTACCCAACTCCCTGGATATACCAAGCACCTTGGATCTACCCGACTCCCTGGATCTACCTGACACCCGGGGTCTACCCGACACCCGGGATCTACCCCACTCCAGGGATCTACCCGGCTCCCGGGATCTACCCGACACACGGGATCTACCCGGCACCCGGGGTCTACCTGGCTCCCGAGATCTACCCCACTCCAGGGATCTACCCGGCTCCTGGAATCTACTAGGCTCCTGGGATCTACCCGACCCACAGGGTCTACCCGGCCCCCAGGATCTACCCGGCTCCCGGGATCTACCTGGCTCCCGGGATCTACCCCCTCCCGGGATCTACCCGGCTCCCCAGATCTACCAGGCTCCCGGGATCTACCAGGCTCCTGCGATCTACCCGGCTCCCGGGATCTACCTGACTCCCTGGATCTACCAGGCTCCTGGGATATACCCGACTCCCGGGGTCTTCCCGGCCCCGGGATCTACCCGGCTCCCGGGATCTACCCGGCTCCCGAGATCTACCCGACTCCCTGGATCTACCAGGCTCCTGGGATCTACCCGACTCCCTGGATCTACCCGACTCCTGGGATCTACCCCACTCCATGGATCTACCCGGCTCCCAGGATCTACCAGGCTCCTGGGATCTACCCGCCCCCAGGATCTACCCGGCTCCCGGGATCTACCTGACTCCCTGGATCTACCAGGCTCCCGGGATCTACCCTCCTCCCGGGATCTACCCGGCTACCGGGATCTACCCGACTCCCTGGATCTACCAGACTCCTGGGACCTACCCGGCTCCCGGGATCTACCGACTCCCTGGATCTACCAGGCTCCTGGGATCTACCCAATCCCTGGATCTACCCGACTCCCGGGATCTACCCTCCTGCCGGGACCTACCCGGCTCCCGGGACCTACCCTCCTCCCGGGATCTACCCAACTCCCCAGGGATCTACCCAACTCCCTGGATATACCAGGCTCCTTGGATCTACCCGACTCCCTGGATCTACCTGACACCCGGGATCTACCCGACACCCGGGATCTACCCCACTCCAGGGATCTACCCGGCTCCCGGGATCTACCCGACACACGGGATCCACCCTGCACCCGGGATCTACCTGGCTCCCGAGATCTACCCCACTCCAGGGATCTACCCGGCTCCTGGAATCTACTAGGCTCCTGGGATCTACCCGACACACAGGATCTACCCAGCCCCCAGGATCTACACGGCTCCCGGGATCTACCCGGCTCCCGGGATCTACCCTCCTCCCGGGATCTACCCGGCTCCCCGGATCTACCAGGCTCCTGGGATCTACCAGGCTCCTGCGATCTACCCGGCTCCCGGGATCTACCTGACTCCCTGGATCTACCAGGCTCCTGGGATCTACCCGACTCCCGGGATCTTCCCGGCCCCGGGATCTACCCGGCTCCCGGGATCTACCCGGCTCCCGAGATCTACCCGGCTCCCCGGATCTACCAGGCTCCTGGGATCTACCAGGCTCCTGCGATCTACCCGGCTCCCGGGATCTACCTGACTCCCTGGATCTACCAGGCTCCTGGGATCTACCCGACTCCCGGGATCTTCCCGGCCCCGGGATCTACCCGGCTCCCGGGATCTACCCGGCTCCCGAGATCTACCCGACTCCCTGGATCTACCAGGCTCCTGGGATCTACCCGACTCCCTGGATCTACCCGACTCCTGGGATCTACCCCACTCCAGGGATCTACCCGGCTCCCGGGATCTACCAGGCTCCCGGGATCTACCCTGCTCCCAGGATCTACCCGGCTACCGGGATCTACCCGACTCCCTGGATCTACCAGGCTCCTGGGATCTACCCGATCCCTGGATCTACCCGACTCCCGGGATCTACCCGGCTCCCGGGACCTACCCGGCTCCCGGGATCTACCCTCCTTCTGGGATCTACGCTCCTCCCGGGATCTACCCGACTACCCAGGGATCTACCCGGCTCTCGGGACCTACCCGGCTCACAACGCCTCGCGAGATTTAACGCAATCTCGTGAGATGTTTCAAGGGGCTCCCGCCCACAATGGGCGGGATCATTGTTTGTCAAATCTGCATATTAGAGCGAGGCAGTAAGCCTTAGTCTAATGTGCAGATTCCCGAGGTGCAGATTCCCGAGGTGCAGATTCCCGAGGTACTTTATGATTCAATCCCTTCACCTCGGGGACTTTGGGCGTGTGCCGTTTGGTGCTGGTCTCCACAAAATAAGGGGAAGTAGATTTAGGACTGAGTTTAGGAGGAACATCTTCACCCAAAGGGTTGTGAATCTATGGAATTCCTTGCCCAGTGAAGCAGTAGAGGCTCCTTCATTCAATGTTTTTCAGATAAAGATAGATAGTTTTTTGAAGAATAAAGGGATTAAGGGTTATGATGTTCGGACCGGAAAGTGGAGCTGAGTCCACAAAAGATCAGCCATGATCTCATTGAATGGCGGAGCAGGCTCGAGGGGTCAGATGGCCTACTGCTGCTCCTAGTTCTTATGTTATTATGTAAAGGGGGACCAGACGGAAAAACACACTTCGAAAATCAGAAGCACAAAGGGACTTGGGAGTCCTTGTTCACGATTCTCTTAAGGTTAATGTGCAGGTTCAGTCGGCAGTTAAGAAGGCAAATGCAATGTGAGCATTCACGTCAAGAGAGCTAGAATGCAAGACCTGGGATGTACTTCTGAGGCTGTATAAGGCTCTGGTCAGATCCCATTTGGAGTATTGTGAGCAGTTCTGGGCCCCGTATTGAAGGAAGGATGTGCTGTCCTTGGAAAGGGTCCAGATGAGGTTCACAAGAATGATCCCTGGAATGAACAGCTTGTCCTATGAGGAACGGTTGAGGACTCTGGGTTTGTACTCGTTGGAGTTTAGAAGGATGAGGGGGGATCTTATTGAAACTTACTGCGTGGCCTGGATAGAGTGGATGTGGAGAGGATGTTTCCACTTGTAGGAGAAACTAGAACCCGAGGGCACAATCTCAGAGTAAAGGGATGATTCTTTAAAACAGAGATGAGGAGGAATTTCTTCATCCAGAGGGTGGTGAATCTGTGGAACTCTTTGCTGCAGAAGGCTGTGGAGGCCAAATCACTGAGTGTCTTTAAGACCGAGATAGATAGGTCCTTGATTAATAAGGGGATCAGGGGTTATGGGGAGAAGGCAGGAGAATGGGGATGAGAAAATATCAGCCATGATTGAATGGTGGAGCAGACTCGATGGGCCGAGTGGCCTAATTCTGCTCCGATGTCTTATGGTCTTATGGGTCTCCAAGCAGATCGGAGGTCCCTAGCTGTGTGCCCTTTGTCAGGCTGGTGCCCTGGCACTGCTAGCTGGTAGGGCCACTGCCAATGTGCCAAGCTGGCATTTTTGCAAGCGCGTGATTGGGCTGATGTTGACCACCGTGGGTGTTGGGTAGGGGTGACCCTCCCATGTTGCTTTCAGCTGGGGGGGGGTGGAGTCAGGGATTTTTTTGTGGGCCTCGGAGAAATGGCGTCCCGATCTCTCGCTACAACCGGAAGTTCTGGTGAGCAGTGCTCCCCGTTGTAAAAAACAGGGCAATGTGTGGCCTCAGCCACCCACTGTCCGTTCAGGCCCCCCTTAATCAAAGCGAATTGTGTTGAATAGCCACGTGTTTCTCGGCTTTGCGAGTGCTAAACGCGCTCGCTCAGGAACTTTGTTCCCTTTGGGAAGATCGCGGCCAACAAATTATTCTGAGACACAATAGTTAAGTTGCATTTTTTGCCAGTAGCTAAGTCGAGCCTACCAATTTTCATTTACAATTTGCACTTTTGGAATTGGTGACTCAAATATTTTAGATATCTTTCCAACACACTTCAATTTCCATGTAATAATTTCAATTTCAGTTCAATTTCTATTTAATAACAATAACCGTGCCAGCAGGAAATCAGATGGATACAGTAACTCCATAATTAAATATGCAGTTAGAACAAAGATTAATTGGGAATAAAAACATTTAATCAAGAGATTAATCTCAATGAACCTTTTGAATTGGTTGTCAGCTCTGATATAATGATGTTGTTTTTGTGGAAGCTAAAATGCTTAAAATATCACAGTGTTTTGGGGTGGGGGAAAGCACATCTCCAGATGCCCCTAGAATATAAATGTTTTGCCCTTAATTGCCACTTCTAGGCTCCTTCTGGCTTTTGTTTTTGTTCTAAACTAAGTGAGAGAAATGTGGGTTCAAGTTCCAACAAATATGTGTCCATTTGTGAAATCCTTTCCTTTCATTTCCTATGTAGAGGCTCATAGTTAACATTGCTGTTGCATTGTTAACTTTTTAAGAAGCTTTTGATTAGCTGCTCGCTTCTCGGTTCGCATGAGTGTCTCAACATGCTTCGGGATTAAACCTGGAATCTCCCTGCCCGTACATCTGAACTAGATACAAGATAAACTTCAGCTGGTTCAGCCTTATGTAAACAATTACCTGGTGGGGAGGTGTGGATGCCAGTAACACTTGATTCTCATAAAGTTAGTATAAATGGTTGAGTTTGGTGAAGTCGAAATGGGTGGAGGGACTGGGGACACGACTGGAGGAGGGGGTGTGGAGTGTCATGCTGCGGAGGGTGAATGCCACGTGTTTGACTGTGAGACTAACTCTTATTGAGTTAAAGGTTGTGTTCCGGGCGCACTGATGAAGGCGAGGATGAGACAATTTTTTTTTGAGGAGGACAGGTACGGTTGCTGTTCAAGGGGGCCAGCACACCCCACACAGGCATTCTGGCCCTGTTCTAAGCTGGTGCGTTTCTGGAAGTCCTTTTTTGATTCCATGTTGACGATCCAAAATATTGAGCGATCGAATCCTGCCCCCTGGTGGCTATTTTGTGATTTTGGATGTGTCGGAGCTGCGGACAGGTGCGGTGGGGGGGAGGGGCAGATGTTTTGGCCTTTGCCTCGTTAGTGGAATGGAAACGGATCTGTTGGGTTGGAAGTTGCAACATTGCCGAGTGCCTCAGTGCGGCTAGGGGGTTTAATGGAGATTTTGCACCTCGAGAAGGTCAAATACACCGTGAGGGGGCGATTGGCGGTTTCTATTGGAGATGGCGGCCGTTTATATCACATTTCAGAGAGTTGGTCGGTATTAGCTGTTGGGAGGTGGGGCAGGAGTGGCTGTGGGGGGGGTGGGGGGGCGGTTCTGGCCTTTTTCTGTTTTGTTTTTTAAAGGTATTTGTTTGTGTGTTTGGTAATTTGGTATAAAATGTTAAAACTTAATAAAAACATTTTTTTTCATACATTTAGAGTACCCAATTCATTTTTTCCAATTAAGGGGCAATTTAGCGTGGCCAATCCACCTAATCTGCACATCTTTGAGTTGTGGGGGCGAAACCCACGCAGTCACGGGGAGAATGTGCAAACTCCACACGGACAGTGACCCAGAGCCGGGATCGAACCTGGGAGCTCGGCGCCGTGAGGCAGCAGTGCTAACCACTGCACCATCGTGCTGCCCAATAAAAACATTAAAAAATATATTTCCCACTGAGTCGATCCTTGGACTCAAATTTCTATTCACTTCCCAGGGATTCTGGCTCACCTCATATTAATGCAACTGGGATGGACAGTGTCTATGGTGTCTCTTACTTTGGTACCACTTACCTTCCCCATGCCTGCATGAGCATGTCCCATCTTCACAACCACGGGGAATTTAGGAATTGTGAGCTGAAACACAAAGAAGAGAAAACTATGTAAGATCTCAGTCTTGTTCATTTTCACCAGTTATTATAATGCAACATTCAGATACTGGGCGCGATCCAACATCCACACTGCCCCCGAAAAGCAGCTCGTCGCAGCCGATGAAAGCCGGGAGACCCTGCTCCTGGGGTCTACCCGGCTCACAATGCCTCTCGAGATCTAACCCAATCTCACGAGACATTGTGTTGTAAAAAATGTGGGCGGGATCACTTTTTAGCAAAGCTGCATATTGGAGCGAGACAGGAAGTCTCACTTTATCATGCAGATTCCCAAGGTACACAAGACATTGGTCTCAATCAATCCCCTTCGCTTCGGAGACCTCGGGGACCAGATGGAACGGCACTCGTGGGGGTCTCTCAGGAGATCAGAGGCCCCAAGGTGCATGCACTTTGGGCAGGGTGGCACCCTGGGTGCCTTGTGCGGGTATTGAGGGAGGGCCAGGGACCCTCCCTTGGTGTGTTGGGGTTCGGGGGTCTCGGAGATTGGGATGCCATTTAAAAATGGCGCCCCGATCTCTTGCTACACTGAGGAGTTCCAGCGCTGGAGTTGCTCGATGTATAAAACGGGTCTGAATGTGGCCTCGGCTGCGCATTCCCCGCTGAGGCCCTTTATTTAACGCGAGTGGTGCTGTATAGCCATGTGTTCCTCGGCACTACCAGCACCCGCTATGGCATTTTGTTCCCATTTAGTTGAATCGGGTACAAGATATTCCTTTCATTTTTTTTAAACCCAGTTTCCTCTCAGCTTCCAGTAGGTCACGTCTGGTTAATGGAGAAGGCCTTTAACAATAATTATTTATCATATTTGTTATGATATTGTCACATGAGTGAAATCTACATGCTGAAATTGCACAGCAGAATTTCACCCCACTTTTTAAAGTTGAATTTGTTTGGTATTTTGTTAAAAGCTTCTTCTCGTCAATCTAATTACAATTCCTGAATTGGTCACGAGGAAATGACTAACTCCTTTACTTCCTTTGGGAAGTGCAATGACCTGTGACGGGTGGTGTGGCACTGGGTGCAATTTCTCTATTTACTGATGTCGTTAAGCCATAAGCCCGTTCTTTTTGAAAGTTTCAAGTTGCCATACATAGCAATCCTTCCAGCCCTAATTGAAAAGCGAGTAAGAATTTGAGTTTGACCACTCTGTGGCACAATGCCATGATATTCAAGAGTTATGCACCAAACAAGCTTCGACAAGATACGTAGGGAGGAGAAGGAAAGAGGGCTGATTCAGACTAGATCAGGTCAACCGGCAGCATTGGACCCCAGAGCATAACTCAGAGTCAAAACTACAGTTTCAAACAATTTGCGATCAGCTGTGATGCCAGCTGCCCGTGCCAGGCTTCCAACTTCTACCTCCCTTTGGTTCACTGGAAGCAGAATGGGTCATTTATTGTGTTTATTATTAGCTTCATTTTACCTTCAGGCTTGTTGTGCAGCTGTGCTGAACAGCTGTATTGGGATCACCATTATGGGAGTAAACATCCTGACAGGATAATCAGGTTATCTCCATAGCAACATTTATTTTAGTTTTGTGATTTTACTTTGTGGTTAAGAATGCAAATAAACTTATTTGAAGACCTGAGGAGCATTTAATAAACCCAAACATATATCGCAGCTGAATGTAGATACTGTTAAAACAGGATATTGGTGAAAGCTCAGAGTTGATGAATGCCTTCAGTAAATGTTGTCAAGTCCGTTCCCTTCCAACCAGCCTCGTACCTCATTATCATTATACTGATGTTAATCCTTGGTGCTACTGTGTTCAACCAGGGTTACCACATGTAACAGTGGTTAGCACTGTTGCTTCACAGCTCCAGGGTCCCAGGTTCGATTCCCGGCTTGGGTCACTATCTGTGTGGAGTCTGCACGTTCTCCCAGTGTCTGCGTGGGTTTCTTCCGGGTGCTCCGGTTTCCTCCCGCAAGTCTCGAAAGACGTGAGGCGGCATTCTCCGACCCCCCGCCGGGTTGGAGAATCACCGGGGGGCGGCGTGAATCCCGCCCCGCCGCTCCAACGCTGGCTGCCGAATTCTCCGCTGCCGGTGATTTTGGTGGGGGCGGAGATCACGTCGCACCGGTCGGGGGGGCCGTTGGCAGTGGCCCCCCCGGCGATTCTCCGGGCCCCGCTGGGCTGAGCGGCCGCCTGTTTTCGGCCAGTCCCGCCGGTGTGAAATACACAAGGTCCATACTGTCGGGAGCTGGCTCTGAGGGCGGCCTGCGGAGTCCTCAGGGGGGGGGGGGGGATCCGGCCCTGGGGGAGGCCCCCACGGTGGCCTGGCCCGCGATCGGGGTCCACCGATCTGCGGGCGGGCCTGTGCCGTGGGGGCACTCTTTCCCTTCGTGCCGGCCTCTGTAAAGCTCCGCCATGGCCGGCGCGGAGAAGAAACCCCCTGCGCATACGCCAGAACACGCTGGCGCTCCCGCGCATGCGGCAACTCGCGCCAACCCACGCGGAGGCCCTTCGGCGCCAGTTGGCACGGCGCCAACCACTCCAGCGCCGGCCTAGCCCCCGGAAGTGTGCAGGATTCCGCACCTTCCGGGTGGCCCAACGCCGGAGCGGTTCAAGCCGCTCTTGGGCGCCGGTACAGCCCGCCCCGCCGGTTGGGTGAGAATCGCAGCCGTGATGTTAGGTGGATTGGACATTCTGAAATCTCCCTCTGTGTACCCGAACAGGAGCCGGAATGTGGTGACTAGGGGCTTTTCACAGTAACTTCATTGCTGTGTTAATGTGAGCCTACTTGTGACAATAATAAAGATTATTATGTCTGCACTGATCTTTAACTCATTAATATGGTTAAGCTCAGTAACAGTTAGTCCGAAACTCTTGTCCATCAGCTCCAGCTTCTTAAACACTTTTTGTAGAAGTTTTAATTATTAACCCACTATTTCCTGTCTCTCCCTTCTAGCAAAGTGTTCTATGTTATCTCAGCCACCCCCCCACAAGGTGATACCATCGAGTTTCATATTTCTTTATTCAGACCATTGTGAGTATGAAGCTGTGTCCTGACGATTTTTAGAGACAGGCGCTCTGAAATGTCAGCACCGTGTACAGTGTAGCAGAGCTCTGGTGAACAGGTGATAGGTGGGTTACGAGGCAGGGGAACATTTAATTGGACAGCAAGTGCTGGGTGGGAAACTGGCCACCATTCTGGGATGCCCATTTAAGGGCCCCATCCAGCGATACCGCTGATATTCAACCAGCGATGAGCGAGAGAATCACATGTAGAAAGCCCAAAAAGTAAACCCTTATTAGGTTTGCTTGAAGACTTTTGGGGGGTTTGGAGGGAGGGTCCTCATTGCCACGCACATAGTGCCTGGGACCTGACATCAGGAAGTGGGGATCATGTGATAGAGACCACCCAGCCCATGTTATTACTCCCCCCCCCCCCCACACACACACTCTCCCATCACCCTCACTCACCTTTGGCCCCATTTCCTGTTGGCTTTCACACCAGCAATCAGAATGATGTACTGAAAATCTGCAAAGAAGTTGTTTTTTCTCTCAAGCACTGTACCCGGATTTGCAAAGTCACCATCCTGAGATGAAGAACCCAGCACAAACCTTTCTAAATCTTTTGGGAATAAAATGTGCAAATCTGCTCCAGACAACCATACCTCGGAATTGAACCAAAATGGCCACAATGTGGATTGACTGTATTGAGTCCAGGCAAAGGACAGTTAATCAGATATCTCTTTAATTGTTTATCTTTTCACAAACTGTAAAACCCCGTCTCCTATTGGATTTCAACTTTCTTGAAACTCATTAGCATGATTTTGCCACCTGTACTAATGTGTGTGTGGACCCAGGGAACGTGTGTGATATCTCAATGTTGGCTATGATTCGCCCAGTTTTTTTTAAACTTGGGAAATAGGGACAATAAACTTGTCTTGTTCTTTGTTTAGACTCACTAAACCTGTCTGGTTAATTATTTATCATTTGAAAGTAGCATAGTGAGACTCTCTGCTGTATTCACAAAACACATCCTCTCTAACGTCACAAAAAAACTCTATTACAGTCAGACTTGGAGTGGTGTGAGAGGAGGGTCAGTTTTATCCCTCCTTATGTGGCCATATCAGTGGATCTATGGGATAGAACACAATGCAATTCTCTCAGGAGAGTCAGTGGATCTATGAGATGGATGTTTACAAATGTTTTGTGGATCTTACAATCTGCTGTTTGTTGACTTTGCATTCCCCTTCCAAACACATCTCGCTTATTATAAATCTTCCATTATTTTGGCTACTGCCTGTCCCAGGAGAAAATGTACTGATTCATGTGTGCAAAAATAAACGCTTGATTCCCTGTAAAGTCCTCAGTTTAAGGAATTTGCCAATGCACTCTGAATTGTTTTGTGACATTCTCAAGCATGGAGTTCACATCAACGTGAATGATTTTCTTATGTTGTTCGATACACTGGAACACTCCGCTTCGAAAAAATATAAGCAATCAATTCTCCTTAAGGCAGAGCACAAAGATATATGAGCAGAGAATGCAGAATGGATCAAAAAAAAGTCCATCATATGGAGTACAAGCGATTTACAAACATATGGGGCTGGGTTCTCCACCGCGACCCGCCGGCGGGATTCTCCGTTACACTGGCCGGTCAATGGGGTTTCCCACTGTGGGGCAGCCCCACGCCGTCGGGAAACCCTCGGGCGCCGGCAAAACGGAGACTCCCACCGGCGGAGAATCCTGCCCACGGAGTCAGAGAATTCCTACAGTGCTCAAGGAGGCCATTCGGTCCATCCAGTCTGCACCAGCCCTTGAAAGAGCACCCTACTTAAGCCCACACCTCCACCTTATCCCCATACCCCAGTAACTCTATCTTACCATTCGAACACTAGGGGGCAATTCATCACGGCCAATCCACCTAACCTGCACATCTTTGAAGTGTGGGAGGAAACCGGAGCACCCGGAGGAAACTCACGAGGAGACACGGGGAGAACGTGCAGACTCCGCACAGACAGTGACCCAAGCCGGAATCGAACCCGAGTCGCTGGCGCTGTAAGGCAGCAGTGCTAACCATTGTGCCACCGTGCCAACCCTAATTATATATGCATTCCAAGCATTAAGGGAGCGTTTTTTTACTGTAAGTTCTGTATAATTAATTTCTAAACACATTTAAAATGCAATTCATGACTTTGTCATGTGACGTGCGGACATCTTTTCCGCTGCGTTTGACCAACTCGCCACAGGACAGGTGCCCAACCCATTGTCTCTGTCACCATGAGAGACAACAGCAGCTAATCCAGGAACATCAGCACATCCATGTTTCCATCCAGGTCAGAGACCATCTCGATTTGGACAAATTGCAGCACGTCAGTGATATCTAAATGCACTTTTACCCAGCTGATATGGGAGGATGATTTTCTCATGGGGTTAAATGGATTAAAATATCTTAATGATTCAGAATGGCTGAATATCACAATGAACAAAACAGGCAAAGAATCTCCGGCCTTCATTGGAATTAAAACCAGACACAGATAATGATAAGAACAATGTCCTCACCCACTCGGTTCATTTTCCTTGTCTTAGCTATGGAGAAGAATCTTCTCTCATCACGCTGACTATTTCTTATTCCTGAAAGGAATGTTAACAAGTGAATAATTGACAAGAGCCTTCCTCATCATTGTTGCTTTACTGTTCTCAGTGATCCAGTTGATTGCTATCAGAGGGTTGCTTTGACTACCAGCCTGTGACGCCTGTCTCCATCACTGAGGCCCGAGGGTCTGTGGATGTAGCAGACCGAAACAGACCTTGTACAGTTAACAAGAGCAACATCCATTAGTGAGAGAACACATATTGCATGCTGCGCCTCTTTGATCTTTACTGGAAGTTACATCAGGACCGTGCTCACTCCATCCCAAACAAACAGCTTTTTATGTCGTCATCAGATAACAAGGGTTGAAGGAAGTAAAGACATTCTTTTCTGGAAACATCCATGTGGATAGTTTTCCTCCTCGTAATGTCTGCACACCCACCGTCTGCAAAATATTCATTGTTCCACTCACTTAATCAACTGACTTCATCATTTGTGTAAGTTCCTTGTTGCAGCAGTGTGTCTAATTGTAGGAGTGTTAAAAAACACATGTGGGAATTCTGAATTCTCCAGTAATTCCTAATTATTGTACAAGCAGATGCCGCTTACTCATTCCCTCTTTACATTTTGCTTTTAGTCATTTCTCCTAAACTCCCACCTTAGCTTCAATGGAAACCAGCAAAAATCTTTTGGGACGGCCCGATGCCGAAGTGGTTCACGCCACTCCATCCTGCCGGGACCCCCCGCCCCGCCGGGACCCCCCCGCCCCGCCGGGACCCCCCGCCCCGCCAGGACCCCCCCGCCCCGCCGGGACCCCCCGCCCCGCCGGGACCCCCCGCCCCGCCAGGACCCCCCCCGCCCCGCCGGGACTCCCCCGCCCCGCCGGGACCCCCCGCCCCGCCGGGACTCCCCCGCGGGACTCCCCCGCCCCGCCAGGACCCCCCCGCCCCGCCGGGACTCCCCCGCCCCGCCGGGACCCCCCGCCCCGCCGGGACTCCCCCGCGGGACCCCCCCGCCCCGCCGGGACTCCCCCGCCCCGCCGGGACCCCCCCGCGGGACTCCCCCGCCCCGCCAGGACCCCCCCGCCCCGCCAGGACTCCCCCGCCCCGCCGGGACCCCCCGCCCCGCCGGGACCCCCCGCCCCGCCAGGACCCCCCGCCCCCGCCGGGACCCCCGCCCCGCCGGGACCCCCCCGCCCCGCCGGGACTCCCCCGCCCCGCCGGGACCCCCCGCCCCGCCGGGACTCCCCCGCCCCGCCAGGACCCCCCGCCCCGCCAGGACCCCCCCGCCCCGCCGGGACCCCCCGCCCCGCCGGGTAGGGGAGAATCCTGGCTATGGATAGGGTGCGTATGGAGAGATACGGCACAAGGAAGTGCTGAGGGTTTTGGCCAAGGTTGGTATCATGACCGGCACAGGCTTGGAGGGCCGAAGGGCCTGTTCCTGTGCTATACTGTTCTTTGTATAAAGTCTGTGCTAAAAGTCTGTGTTTAATGGCTAATTTAATAACGCAATTCATTTTTTTGTCTGAATTGTGAATTTTATGTTCATCAAGTTAAGGGATGCTTGTACAGGAAATTGAAATAATGTCCATTGTGGACAGGAAATGTAAACAACACTCCCCAACCGTGTACATGACAGTTACATACAACACTCCCCAACAACACTCCCCAACCGTGTACACCACAGTTACAATACAAAGGGCAGGATTCTTTCATCTGAGCCAAGGTGCCACGGTGGGAGCAGGAATGAGGATCCAGGCTGCCTGGAAACCATGCCATCTTCCAAGTCAACCTCGTTAATCATGTGCCCATATTCTGTGGCAAGGTGGGCATGCGTGCACATCCCTTAATCATATCTGGGGGCCATATTGAAAAATCACTCAACTACTGACCCACTATTAAAGGACCCCTTGAAAGAGAAGATGGATCTCCAGGAACATTCTGGGGCTGGAGGATGGGCCTTCTCATAGCCCCAGGTATTGGTCGGGTGAGTCCCAACCTCTGCCCGTCACGTTGTTCCACATGTTCTCGACCGGCATGTTCTCCCGCTGGCGGCATGGATAATCAGGATGGCTGGAAGATTCCGTTCGGACTTTCATCTGCATCTGATTAGCTGGTTGTGAATCAGGTGGACACCGGCTTCCAAACGCTTTACTACTCTGCCATGCTGGGCACCAAGGAAAATCCCGTGGGCAATTCACATTGGTGTCAGAATGATGTTTGGACTACTGCCGATTTCTCCCCGCTGCCCACCACTGAATCCATCGGCGCCGGGAGAATCCTGACCAAAGTAAAAGCTTTCCCCTTTCAGGGGCGAGATTCTCCGAACCCCCGCCGGGTCGGAAAATCGCTGGGGCCTGGCGTGAATCCCGCCCCCGCCGGTTGCCGAATTCTCCACCACCGGATATTCGGCGGGGGCGGGAATCGCGCCGCGCCGGTTGGCGGGCCCTCCCCCGCGATTCTCCGACCCGGATGGGCCGAAGTCCCGCCGCTAAAATGCCTGTCCCGCCGGCGTGGATTAAACCACCTCTCTTACCGGCGGGACAAGGCGGCGCGGGCGGGCTCCGGGGTCCTGGGTGGGGGTGCGGGGCGATCTAGTCCCGGGGGGTGCCCCCACGGTGGCCTGGCCCGCAATCGGGGCCCACCGATCCGCGGGCGGGCCTTTTCCTTCCGACTTCGCCACGGTCTCCACCATGGCGGAGGCGGAAGAGACACCCTCAACTGCGCATGCGTGGGAATGCCGTGAGCGGCCGCTGACGCTCCCGCGCATGCGCCGCCCGGCAATGTCATTTCCGCGCCAGCTGGCAGGGCACCAAAGGCCTTTTCCGCCAGCTGGCAGGGCGGAAATTAGTCCGGCGCGGGCCTAGTCCCTCAAGGTTAGGGCTCGGCCCCCCAAGATGCGGAGGATTCCGCACCTTTGGGCTGGCGCGATGCCGGACTGATTTGCACCGTTTTTGGCGCCGGTCGGCGGACATCACACCGATACTGGATAATTTCGCCTCTGTTTCTTCTGAGGCATGACTTCAGTATTTAAAAAAAAGTTAGAGTATCCAAACATTTTTTTCCAATTCATAGGCGATTTAGCATGGCCAATCCATCTATCCAGCACATCTTTTGGATGTGGGGGCGAAAACCCACGCAAACACGGGGAGAATGTGCAGACTCCACACGGACAGTGACCCAGAGCCGGGATCGAACCTGGGAACTCTGCGCCGTTAGGCAGCAGTGCTAACCACTGCACCACCGTGCCATCCTGTGAGGCAGCAGTGCTAACCACTGTGCTGACATAACTTAATTTTTACAAATAGACCAAAGGTCAGTAGATGTCAAAACCTAGCAAAACTGCATTGGTGCTTTCTACAGAGCTCCTGACACTCCCCAGAGAGACATGTTCAGCTGTAGGTTATATACATGCTGAATTCATTCAAGGTTTTTAAAATTCATTCCTGGGATGTGGGCCTCGTTGGCTAGGCCAGTATTTATTGCCCATCCCTAGTTGCTCTTCAGAAGGTGGTTGGGAACTTCCTTCTTGAACCACTGCAGCCTCCTTGATGTAAGTATATCCACAGTGCTGTTAGGGAGACTGCCAGGATTTTGACCCAGCGACAGTGAAGGAACAGTGATATATTTCTAAGTCAGGATGGTGAATGACTTGGAGGAGAACGTCCAGCTGGTGGGGTTCCCTGTGTCTGCTGTCCTTGTCCTCTTGATGACGGTGGTTGTGGATTCTGTCTAAGGAGCCTTGGCGCTTTCCTGCAGTGCATCTTGTAGAAGGTCCACACGGCTGCCACTGTTTGTCGGTGATGGAGGGATTGAGTATTTGTGGAAGGGGGAGTAATCAAGCGGGGCTGCTTTGTCCTGGATAGTGTCAAATCTCTTGAATATTGTTGGAGCTGCGCTCATCCAGGCAAGTGACGAGTAGCCCATCACACTCATAACCTGTGCCTTGTCGATGGTGGACGGGCTTTGAGGAGCCAGGAGTTACTCGCGATACGATTCCTAGCCACAGTATTAATGTGGCTGGGTCCAGTTCAGTTTCTGATCAATGGTAACCCCCAGGATGTTGATTGTGGGGGTTCAGCGATGGTAATGCCATTGAATGTCAAGGGGCGATGGTTAGGTTCTATCTTGTCAAATGCAAGATAGAATTGACTGTCCAGAAAGGAAATCAAAGAGAAAATGCTGGAAAATCTCACCAGGTCTGGCAGCATCTGTAGGGAGGGAAAAGAGCGAACGTTTTGAGTCCAGGCGACCCTTTGTCAAAGCTGACAAATTTGATTTTAGTCCAGTCAGCAAATTGCTTTTGGTTTAACAGCACAGATGGTCTGCTCCAACCTGTTTCTGGTGGCAGAATGACTCTCATTGTCCACCCTTTACCTTCTGTGGTCAGCTGGGTGGAGTCGGCCATGTTTCCAGTGGGTAGCTCTTGTCGATAAGCAACCAGCCTCTGGTTCTTCATAGCGGCCCAAAAGACTGCCATTCAGGATGAAGGTGTCACGGCTGCTTCCAGGATAGCGAGCATTTACAAATATGGGGCGAAATTCTCCAGCATCGGCGCGATGTCCACCAACCGGCGCCAAAAACGGCGCTAATCAGTCCGGCATCGCGCCGCCCCAAAGATGCGGAATCCTCCACATCTTGGGGGGCCGAGCCCTAACCTTGAGGGGCTAGGCCCGCGCCGGACTGATTTCCGCCCCGCCAGCTGTCGCGGAAATTACATCTCTGGGCGGCGCATGCGCGGGAGCGTCAGCGGCCACTCACGGCATTCCCGCGCATGCGCAGTGGAGGGAGTCTCTTCTGCCTCCGCCATGGTGGAGACAGTGGCGAAGGCGGAAGAAAAAGAGTGCCCCCACGGCACAGGCCCGCCCGCGGATCAGTGGGCCCCGTTCGCGGGCCAGGCCACCGTGGGGGCACACCCCCGGGGTCAGATCGCCCCGCGCCCACCCCAGGACCCCGGAGCCCGCCCGCGCCACCTTGTCCCACCGGTAAGGTAGGTGGTTCAATCCGCGCCGGCGGGACAGGCATTCTAGCAGCGGGACCTCGGCCCATGCGGGCCAGAGAATCGCCGGGGGGTGGGGGGCCCGCCAACCGGCGCGGCGCGATTCCCGCCCCCGCCGAATCTCCGGTGGCGGAGAATTCGGCAACCGGCGGGGGCGGGATTCACGCCAGCCCCCGGCGATTCTCCGACCCGGCGGGGGGCCGGAGAATCTCGCCCTTGGTTTGGATATAATCGCACCACAACTGCACATTGGAGAGAAACCCTTTACTGAACCTCTCCCTGTCGATATTTGGGGTCCACAGGCATAAGCCTAAAGTTGATGGTTCTGTGGTCCGTCGGGAATTCCAGCACCCTGGCTTCGCCACTGATCCAGCTTCTCTGTAGTTACAGAGAAAATCATGAACCCACTTTTCCTCATATACTCAGCTTCTGTCACCTTTCTGTTGCAGCAATATATTTACCGTGTAGCAACTCGCAGCAGGAATAACCGTGTGGTACAGAGGTTTAGTCACAATGGCCATTCTCAGCATCAGGGCAGTTTGTACAAAATGACAAGGCACTCCGACATAGATTGTCCTGAGTAATGTCTCATTCACTGTTTATCTGATCAAGACATTTCCACTGTCAGAGGTCACACAGGGCAGGACTCCACCCAGATGTGCCTATTTTCCCTGTACATTTCCAGCCTCTGCAAGGAGATACTTTGGCTTCTTTCAGCATGACTCAGTTCGGGAGTCAAGTGGAACAAGATCTGAATCCACATTCCGCCACGTCAATGCTGTTTGTGTTCTAAAGTTGAATGTGGAGTTGCAGGTTACGTTAGTGTTTAATTTTTGATTGCACAGATTCTGCCAGGCATCCTGACAACCTCCCTGCCATCCTCCACAAATAAACACACATTTTAGTTAAAATTGCACGCAGATCCGACACATTCCTAAGACTGTTAAATGCCAGAATTTTTGACAGGTTTTTCTGGCCGCTCAGCGATGAGTGAGTGCTGATATTCTCCACTAAGGCGGACACATCTGTGATGTTTTCTTTCCAATTGAGATTTTATTTTCTGCAAAGTAGGAATGAGCTGCTTAGCATTGGGTCAGTCGAGCAAAGGGCTAATCGAGGGAAGGGTCAATCGAGGGAAGGGTCAATCGAGGGAAGGGTCAGTCGAGGGAAGGAGACAAGTGGAGACCTTGACATAAGCTGAACATGGACACTGCAGCATGTTCGAGAAATAAAGAGAAATAACTCTTAAATAAAGATAATTAAATTATTTTGAATTGTTCAGCAAACTTTTTCATTATTTCCTGAGCATTTTTGAGAGAATGAGACCAACAAAGACCATCAGACAAACTGGCTGAGAGGGAAAACGGAGTCCGGTTGTATGAGGGACTGGAACTAACCTCGGTCACAACTTAATTCAGCTCTTTCAGATTAAAGCTACGATATTGATTACGGCGCGGTTTAACTAAAATAAATAGAGTCCGTTCCGGGTGGGATTAGAGGGGTCATTCCTGGCACTATCCGCACTGGGAACGACCCTGCTATAAGAACATAAGAACTAGGAGCAGGAGTCGGCCATCTGGCCCCTCGAGCCTGCTCCACCATTCAATGAGACCATGGCTGATCTTTTGTGGACTCGGCTCCACTTTCCGGCCCGAACACCATAACCCTTAATCCCTTTATTCTTCAAAAAACTATCTATCTTTATCTTGAAAACATTCAATGAAGGAGCCTCTACTGCTTCACTGGGCAAGGAATTCCATAGATTCAACTATCTAACGGCACTCTGTTTTTCTATGTGCTCTGGCGCGGAACGTCCCCCCCCGAGGCCGCACTTGCGTCATTTCCTGCACCAAAGAGTTCCATCATTGGGAGGCCAATGTTAAATGGTGCCCCAATCTCTCCACCCCTGGCGTGACCCCCGGACCCCCCCAAACCCACCCAAGCTGCCACCCTGCCCGGAGGCTGACCACCTGGGGGCCTCCAATCACCTGGGAGACCCCCCACCCCTCCAGGTACCGCTTGCTCCACCTGGTCCCTGTTGGGGGAAGCAGTACTGAACGGTCCGGCTGGGGTCTCCTTGGCGACGCCGGTAGGTGCCGGGTGGCCAGGCGATCTGGCAGCACGGCTAAATGGGTTCGTAACGCTTTTTTTTTAGAAAATATTTTATTGAGGCATTTATAATTTTAAACACCAGGGGCGGGATTCTCCGACCCCACACCGGGTCCACACTGCCGCCGACCGGAGAATTGGTGGCAATGGCGCCGGCACGGTCGGTGCGCCGCCAGTCGGAGACCACGTTAGCGATTCTCCCCGCGTGATGGGCCGAGTGCTCGCTGAGCTCGGCTGAGTCCCGCCGGCGTCGTTCTCGTGTGGTCCTACCTGGCGGGACCTCGGTGTTCTTCCTGCAGGGAGCGGCCTGGTGGGGGGGGACGGGGGGATCCGACTCCGGGGGGGGGGCCCTCCACCGTGGACTGGCCCACGATCGGGGCCTACCGATCGGCGGGTGGGCTTATCCTGGTGGGGGCCAATATTCCTCCGTGCAAGACCCCTGTAGCTGTCCGCCATGTTGTGTCGGGGCCGGCATGGAGGCGGCAACCCATGTGCATGCGCAAACTCACGCCGCCCGTATCGGCAGCTGGAACAGTGTGCGGCTCTCCAGTGCCGTGCTGGTCCCCCATGTGGCGCAGGATCGCTGATCCTAGGGGCCAGATGACGCTCTTGTAAAACGCTCTGGAGTTTACGTCGGCGTCAACACGTAGCCCCAGGATTGGAGAATCCCGCCCTCAGGTTTCAAGAAGAACAAAACAATATAACCAACACCAACCCCCCCCCCCCCCCCCCCTCCCCCCCTGTGACAAACCCCAGCCAACATGGCATCGATTCTGAAACTCATTTAACTGTCAGACTGGGTCCCACTCATCGAGGCGTTACAGCTGTCGGGAATCCCAGTAGAGGCCTGTCCCGGGATCCACCGGTTGTGTCCTGCCCCGATTCACTCAGGATGCGGTTGATAGATTGCGTCCTTGTTTGTAAGGTGCTTTGGAATGTTCTGAGCTCATGAAAGGCGCTATATAAATGTAAGCATTTCTGTGCCTTTTAACTCAGCTTCGTCACACTGGTGCACATGGGACAGCATCTCATCAAATATATCTGTCGAAAATTAGACATCAAAACACATCGAAAAAATCAAATGAAATGTTGCAAGTTTCCAATTTCCCTGAGTGGAAAGTGTTTGGCAGGAAGCAGCGAAGGACCCTCAGCAGACCCACAGGAAAGAAGCTGAGGTTGCTGTACCGGAGCTGCCGGTGGGAGCACAGGGACGGAGAATCCCGCTGCCGGTGGGAGCGGGTCGTACCAGGGACGGAGAACCCCGCTGTCGGTAGGAGCGGGTCGTACCAGGGACGGAGAACCCCGCTGTCGGTAGGAGCGGGTCGTACCAGGGACGGAGAACCCCGCTGTCGGTGGGAGCGGGTCGTACCAGGGACGGAGAACCCCGCTGCCGGTGGGAGCGGGTCGTACCAGGGACGGAGAATCCCGCTGCCGGTGCCGTACCAGGGACGGAGAACCCCGCCCATTATTCTTGACATCAAGGCAGCTGATGCGACCATCAATTCACACAAAACCAGGAGTAGAAGTAAACTGTGGCTTTAATCAACTAGAACAGTGCCTGCTTGTGACTGATCTGTTAGTGGGAGCCGCCGACAGGGCGACTGCTCTTATACCACCCCTCAAGGGGTGGAGCCAGGGGTGAAGCCCACACAGGCCCCAACATGCTACATCATAGGTAATACCTTACAGTGGTCCATAGGTGGAGCCCACATGGGCAACAGCGTAATACAGATATGCACATGGTGAATTGTTACAGCAATACATTCACCACATTCACCCCCTGTTAAAAAAATGAAGTCCGGTGGGGGTGAAGCATTCATAAGTTCAGCTGTCCGGCGCACAGATTGTGCGCTGTGATCGCCGAAGCTCTGGTAATGCAGCTGGCCGGGTGTCGAACTCATCCGTGTGGGCACAGACGTGGACTCCGGGAGCGTGTCTTCTGGTCTTCTGGAGCTTCATTCCTGTGGGTCAGTGAAGGGGGCATGGCGGGTGGGAGGGGGTGCGGGTGCCATGTAGGGGCGGGGGCGCTGGTCAGCATAGGTTGGGTGGGGTAAGATGGGGTGGCGGTGGTAGTGGAACCTGCGGGTGCCAGGTCCCGGAGGGAGACCGTATCCTGTCGGCCGTCGGGGTGTTCGATGTCTGCGTACTGGGGGTTGGAATGTAGGAGCTGGATCCTCTCGACCAGGGGGTCGGACTTATGGCTCCTGACGTGTTTGTGGAGCAGGACGGGCCCCGGTGTCTTCAGCCAGGACGGAGGTGAGGCTCCGGAGGTGGATTTCCTCGGGAAACAAATAGGCGGTCATGAGGGGTCTCGTTTGTGGCTGTGCAAAGTAGGGACCTAATAGAGTGGAGCGCATCGGGGAGGACCTCCTGCCAGTGGGAAACTGGGAGATTCCTAGACCGCAGGGCCAGGAGGATGGTCTTCCAGACCGTTGCGTTCTCCCTCTCCACCGCCTGTTTCTCCTGGGGTTATAACTGGTAGTCCTGCTCGAGGCGATGCCCTTACTGAGCAGGTACTGACCCAGTTCGTCGCTCATGTATGACGAGCCCCGGTCACTGTGAACGTACGTGGGGAAACCAAACAGGGTGAAGACTCTGTGCAGGGCTTCAATGACAGTGGCCGCGGTCATGTCGGGGCAAGGGATTGCAAAGGGGAAGCGGGAGAACTCGTCAATGATGTTGAGGCAATGTGTGTTGCGGTTGTTGGAGGGGAGAGGCACTTTGAAATTGATACTGAGGCGCTCAAAGGGCCGGGATGCCTTTACCAGGTGGGCCTTATCCGGTCGATAGAAGTGCGGTTTACACTCCGCACAGATTTGGCAGTCTCTGGTCATGGCTCTGACCTCCTCAGTGGAGTTGGCCAGGTTGCGGGCCTTGATGTAGAGGAGAAGCTGAGTGACCCCCGGGTGGCAGAGGTCATCATGGATAGCACGTAGTCGGTCATCTTGCGCGCTGGCGCATGTGCCGCGGGACAGGGCATCTGGGGGTTCGTTGAGCTTCCCAGGACGATATACTATATCGTAGTTATAGGTGGCGAGTTCGATCCTCCACCTCAAGATCTTATCGTCTTGATTTTGCCCCGCTGCGTATTATCGAACATGAAGGCTACCGATCGTTGGTCGGTGACGAGGGTAAACCTCCTACCAGCGAGGTAGTGCCTCCAGTGCCGCACGGCTTCCACGATGGCTTGGGCTTCCTTTTCAATTGAGGAGTTTCGAATTTCGGAGGTGGTGAGGGTTACTGGCCTGCCTGATTGAGGGTAGCAGCGAGGGCGACCTCTGATGCGTCGCTCTCCACCTGGAATGGGACGGAAATGTACACCACGCGCATCGCAGCTTTGGCGATATCCGCCTTGATGCAGCTGGAGGCTTGGCGGGCCTCAGCCGCCAGTGGGAAGATGGTGGCCTTGATTAGTGGATGGGCTTTGTCCGCAAAGTTGGGGACCCACTGGGCGTAATATGAAAAGAACCCGAGGCACCTTTTCAGGGCCTTGGGCGTGGGGGAGGGGGAATTGCAGGAGGGGGCGCATACGGTCGGGGTCGGGTCCTGGAACCCCGTTTCCCACGACATAGCCGAGGATGACTAGTATGGTCGTGCGGAAAATGCATTTCTACTTGTTGTAAGTGAGGTTAAGGGTTCGGCGGTTTGGAGAAATCTCTGGAGGTTGGCGTCGTGGTCCTGCTGATCATGGCCGCAGATGGCGACGTTGTCCAAGTTCGGAAACGTGGCCCGCAGCCCGTACTGGTCCACCATTCGGTCCATCGTTCTTTGGACGACCGAGACCCCGTTCATGATGCCAAAGGGGACCCGGAGGAAGTGGAAGAGGTGGCGTTTGCCTCAAAAACCGTGTAGTGGCGGATTGGGAGCTGGTGGTACGCAGACTTCAGATCCACCGTGGGGAACACCCGGTAGTGCGCGATCTGATTAACCATATCTGCGATCCAGGGAAGGGGGCACACATCAAGGTGCGTAAACCGGTTTATGGTTTGGCTGTAATCTACAACCATCCGGTTCTTTTCCCCGGTCCTGACGACCACCACCTGGGCTCTCCAGGGGCTATTGCTGCCTCGATGATTCCCTCCCGCAAGAGTCGCTGGACCTCGGACCGGATAAAAGTCCTGTCCTGGATGCTGTACCGCCTGCTTCTGGTGGCGACGGGTTTGCAGTCGGCGGTGAGATTTGCGAAGAGCGGGGGAGGGTCAACCTTTCGGGTCGCGAGGCTACATACGGTGAGTGGGGATAGGGGCCCGCCGAACTTCAGGGTTCGGCTCCTGTGGTTACACTGGAAGTCCAGTCCCAATAGGAGAGGAGCGCAGAGGTCGGGGAGCACGTATAATTTACAATTGCCGTACTCGGCGCCCTGTATTGCGAGGGTTGCGGTCGTGCACCCCCGGACCTGCACCGAGTGCGACCCGGAGGCGAGGGAGATGGTTTGATGCACCGGGAAGATTGGGAGCGAGCAGCGTCTTACCATGTCTGGATGAATGAAGTTCTCCGTGCTCCCGGAGTCGAAGAGGCAGGGCGTTTCGTGTCCGTTTACCCGGACCGTCATCACCGAGCTCCGGAGGTGTTTGGGTCGCGACTGGTCCAGGGTGACCGCGCTGAGTTGCGGGTAGCCGGCGTGGTCGGAGGTGCTGGGGCGGTTCCAAGGTGGTGGCCCCCGTTGGCCGCACAAGTCGGGCGGTGAGCAAGATGGCGTCCAAGATGGCGGCCCCCATGAATCACACGTGACGAGCCGCGTGGGCGAGGATGACCAAGATGGCGGCCCCTGTGACTCGCCCACGTTGTGAGGGCTGGAAGATGGCTGCCCCCACGGACAACACGAGGCCGATGACGTGTCCGGGGGTGGCAGAGTCGGCAGACACGCTGCCACACTGCGGGATCTGCGGCCCTGTGAGTCTGAGGGTCGGGCCTGCGATTTAGAGTTTTTGGACCTGGCCAGGCAAACTTTAGCAAAATGTCCTTTTCTCCCGCAGTCGCTGCAGTTCGCGTTCCGGGCTGGGCAGCGCTGCCGGGGGTGTTGAGGCACTCCGCAGAAATAACAGGGTAGCCCCCCCATGGTGGGTGGGCAGCCGCGCGGCACAGGCCTCGGGTACTCTATGGTCGGGGTTCACGAGGGGGTCGCGTGATCGGACGGGAACGCGTTAAGGATTTGGAACACTACTTCCAGAGAGGAGGCTAATTTTACCGTCTCTTCCAGTTCTAGGGCACCTTTTTCGAGTGGGCGCTGTCTCACGTGGTTGGACCTGACTCCAGCCACATAGGTGTCCGGAATGGGGAGGTCCATATGTTGAGTGGCCGTACAGCCTGGTAATTGCAGCTTCGTGCAAGGACTTTGAGGTCGCGTAGGTACTCTTCCAGCGATTCCCCGGGGCGCTGGCGGCGAGTGGTGAGGAGATGCCACGCATAGACCTCGTTCACGGGCCTTACGTAGAGGCGCTCTAGCATTGCGAGGGGGTCTGCGTAGGTGGAGGTTTCTTCGAGTTGAACAGAGATTCAATGGCTCGCCCATGCGTGGAGGAGACTCAGCTTCTGTTCGTCGGTGATGGAAGGCGAGGAGGAGGCGGCGAGGTAGGCCTTGAAAAGCGGAGCCAGTGCGAAAAAATCTCTTTCACCTCCGCGGCCTGCGGATCGAGTTCCAGCCGGTCAGGTTTGAGGGCCGATTCCATAGTGCCGTTGTAGTTGATTAAATTGATGCGACCATCAATTCACACAAAACCATGAGTAGAAGTAAACTGTGGCTTTAATCAACTAGAACAGTGCCTGCCTGCGACTGATCTGTTAGTGGGAGCCGCCTACAGGGCGACTGCTCTTTATACCTCCCCTCAAGGAGTGGAGCCAGGGGCGGAGCCCACACAGGCCCCAACATGCTACATCATATTGATGCACGATCAATGGCTACTAAAGCGAGGTTGTAGTCCAACTGAAGGCTTTAATAAGCTAGATGTTTCCCCAGCAGCTCAAGTACAGAAAGAAGGCTGCTGGGGCGGCACGGGCTCTTATACCCCGCCTTGCAGGGCGGACCCACCATACAGCTTGACCAATGGGAAACATACAATATCTACCAATGGTGTTCCAGCATTACTAGGTACTGTAATACCTCTACACAGACGACCACACGTAGGTAATACCTTACAATGGTCCATAGGTGGAGCCCACATGGGCAACAGCATGATACAGGTATGCACATGGTGAATTGTTACAGCAATACATTCACCACAGCAGCATTTTACCGAATATAATGCCAAGGAGACTTTACAAAATTTGAACTCTTAAGTTTAGCCAGTAATAAGGAAGTCAGTTGCTGTTGTTGGAAGTCAATCCTCTCATCTGCAGGACATTTCTGCAGGAGTTCTGCGGAGTAGTAACCCAAGCTCAATCATTTCAGCTGCTTCACCAATGACTTTCCAGCCATCACAGCATCAGAATTGGGGATCCTCACCCTGGCTACACTGCTCAGTTCAGTTTCAATTCCTAAAATAATGAGGCAATCTGGGTCCAAATTCCGTCAGACCTGGACAAAGTAACATTTGTCCCACATAAGGAGCAGACAATCACCATCTGCAATGTATTCATTTCCTTTTGACATTCAACAGCATCACCACCAAAATCTTGTGGCTCCTGGAGCGTGTCAGAGGCTGGAAATCCCGTGACGGGTAACTCACACCCGGACTCTCCAAAGGTTGTCTACTATCTATAAGACACACTCTCCACTTGCCTGGGTGAGTTCAACAACACTCAAGAAGCTCAACACCATCAAGGTCAAAGCAGCTCATTTGACTGGAACCCCATCCAGTGTCTTAAAACATTTACTTCCTTCATCACTGGTGCACATTGACAGCCAGTGTACCATCTACAAGGTGCACAAGGCTCCTTAGACAGCAGTTTCCAAACCCGTGGCCTGTATATCACCCAGGACGAGGGAAGCAGACACAACCACCTGAATGTTACCGTCTCAGCCACGCCATCCTGACGTGGAATTCTATTGTCGTTCCTTCATTGCCACTGGGTCAAATTCCTGGAATTCCATTTTGCCATTTTCAGCAATATTCAAGTCCTGTGCTGCGATTCCCGATCACATACACCAAAGACATTGATGGAAATTCTGCCTCAGTAAAGAATGGGTTCAGCTGCAGTCCTTGAAGACAACCAGCTGGACAGCAACCACAGAACCATCTGGAAAGCACTGTGGGTTGCCCACACCACTGGGACTGCAGCAGTACAAGTCAGCAGCTCAACACCACTCCCTTCGCAAAGGGTAAAATAAATGGTGATGCCCATATTCCATGAATTAATTTATTTTTATGTCCATATGTGAGCTTCCAGCTGTGACAATTTAGAGCAATCTGGAGCAGAAATTGGCGGCTGAATTTCCCTTCATCCTAGCCCAGAGGCACTGAGTTGATTGGCCGAAGCTGAGGATCTGTCTGATCTCTTTTGACACTTGGTTACAAAATTCAAGTGGAACAAACCATAAAGTTAGAAATGGAATCACAAATGGGATTGAGGATTGCTGGGGATATCTCTTCAACACAGGTACAGCAGGAGGGGAGACTCTAAGGGAGTGTGATTATAGGGGGCTCTCCTCTCCCTCGGGGTAGCTGAGGAAGAGTGGTACAGGTAAAGGAGTGGTTAGAGATTGGCTGTCCAATCACCCACCTCTCTTTGGTGCAGACTGACAGGCTGAAGGGGAGAAATTAGAATTTCTTTCAGTTTATTTAAGTGTTGGTTGTGTCGGCCAATTTTTGTGTTAAAGGCGGATATTAAGTTGTTGGTTAAAGTGTTGGCAATGCAATGCGGGCCCTGCCTTCCAGGGGCGATTTGAGGAACAGACAGGGTTTGTTAAGAGCCGGCAACATACGTTGATTATTAAATATTGTCCTGTGCCCCTCTCCAGTGCCCAAACTGGAGATTCACTGAGTTTCACTGGACAGCGAGAAAGCGTTTGATGGGAGCGAGTGGGGATACCTATTTGAGATTCTGGGGAGGTTTGGTTTCGGACCATATCTCGGATCGGCTTGTTGTACTGGCACTCCCACCGCTAGAGCTCAGGCTACTTTCAGATGGGTGGGTTCCCCACTGTCTGTTTGCCTTGGCAATTGAACAATTGAACCACTGGCTATTGCGCTAAGGTCTTCCGTGGAGGGGGGGTAAAGTGGTGGGGGGGTGGAGGGAGCATCTGGTGTCCCTGTATGCAGGTGATCTGCTTCTTTAATACACACACCGCGTCTCCACGATGGACGAGATAATGGGCGAGATTCTCCGACCCCCCGCCGGTTACCGAATTCTCCGGCACCGGAGATTCGGCGGGGGCGGGAATCGCGCCGCGCCTGTTGGCGGCCCCCCCCCCGCGATTCTCCGGCCCGGATGGGCCGAAGTCCCGCTGCTAAAATGCCAGTCCCGCCGGCGTAGATTAAACCACCTCTCTTACCGGCGGGACAAGGCGGCGCGGGCGGGCTCCGGGGTCCTGGGGGGGGGGCACGAGGCGATCTGGCCTTGGGGGGTGCCCCCACGGTGGCCTGGCCCGCGATCGGGGCCCACCAATCCGCAGGCGGGCCTGTGCCGTGGGGGCACACTTTTCCTTCCGCCTTCGCCACGGTCTCCACCATGGCGGAGGCGGAAGAGACTCCCTCCAATGCGCATGCGGGGGAATGCCGTCAGCGGCCGCTAACGCTCCCGCGCATGCGCCGCCCGGGGATGACATTTCCGCGCCAGCTGGCGGGGCATCAAAGGCCTTTTCCGCCAGCTGGTGGGGCGGAAATTAGTCCGGCGCGGGTCTAGCCCCTTAAGGTTGGGGCTCGGCCCCCAAAGGTGCGGAGCATTCCGCACCTTTGGGGCGGCGCGATGCCCGACTGATTTGCATTTTGGGCGCCAGTCGGCGGGCATCGCGCCGATACCGGAGAATTTCGCCCAATGAAGCTATCGAGGAGTTTCAGCTCGTTTGCGGGGTACAAGTTGAATCTGGACAAGAGCGAATATTTTCCGGTGAACCTCCCAGGGAGGTGAGCTGACCTGGGAATGTCACCTTTTTGTCTTGCCAGGTCTAACTTTCATTATCCTGGAATCCAGATAGCCTAGAATTGGGCCTCGCTCCATAACCTAAATTCTGCTGGTTTGGTGGGTGGTGTTAGGACTGATTGGCATGGGTGGGGTAACCTCCTCCTATATTTAGTACCGAGCGGGGCTGCAGCTCCTTAAATTCTGCTCGGGGTAACGGCCGCCATCTTTATTGGATGTGCATCAGGGCGCATACGCGTTTCGCATCTTTGTCGGGGCGATGTTTCAATGAGTGGGAGGAGCTTGTACCCCATTGTTCAGAATGGAGACAACCTGTCCATCAAACTGGATTAGTCTTTGAATCCCAATGTCTTATTGATGATGCAAAGCGGTGGTTGAGGTGGAAAGGAAAGGAAGCTAACCCTGCTCTCCGGATTTCACTCTCATTTCACTGTCTCCCAGTGTCTCCGCGGGTTTCCTCCGGGCGCTCCGGTTTCCTCCCACAGTCCAAAGATGTGCGGGTTAGGTGGAGTGGCCATGATAAATTGCCCTTCGTGTCGAAATGGTTTGGGTGGGGTTACTGGGTTGTGGGGATAGGTTGGGAAGTGTGGCTTTAAATGGGGTGCTCTTTCCAAGAGCCGGTGCAGACTCGATGGGCCGAATGGCCTCCTTCTGCACTGTAAATTCTATGATCTATGATTTGGCGAGCAGGGTTCAGATGGTTAAAATGAATGTCCTTCTGAGATTTTTATTTCTCTATCAGCGCCTCCCCATTTTCTCCTCAAATTATCCTTTGCCAGAGTTAATGGCCGGGATTCTCCGAGCCGAAATCGTGCTCGGCGCAGGGGCGTCAGACCCGAAGGTCCCCCACGGACCGGAGAATCGCCGCGAGTCACGTAAGCGCGGTCGACGCGCCGCCGTTCGGGGACAATTGAAAGTGGTCCCCGTGGTGATTCTCCGCCGGAGTGGCCGAGCTCCCGCTGGCGTGGTTCTAATATGGTTCCACCCGGCGGGCACTCGGAGTGGCGGCTGCCCCGGCCGCCCTGGCGCGGGGGCGGGGGATCCGTCACCGGGGCATCCTCCAGACGGCCAGGGTTCCGTTCGGGGGGTCACAGAGTGGCGGGCGCGCGCAATCTGGGGGGGGGGGCCTATATTGTTGGGGCCGATTTGCTGTGTGGGTCCGCATGTTGCGCGGGGCCACCGCCGTGGCCGGAGACCCGGGGCCGGAGACCCGGGGCCGGAGACCCGGGGCCGGAGACACGGGGCCGGAGACCCGTGGCCGGAGACCCGTGGCCGGAGACCCGGGGCCGGAGACCCGTGGCCGGAGACCCGTGGCCGGAGACCCGTGGCCGGAGACCCGGGGCCGGAGACCCGGGGCCGGAGACCCGTGGCCGGAGACCCGTGGCCGGAGACCCGTGGCCGGAGACCCGGGGCCGGAGACCCGTGGCCGGAGACCCGTGGCCGGAGACCCGGGGCCGGAGACCCGTGGCCGGAGACCCGGGGCCGGAGACCCGGGGCCGGAGACCCGGGGCCGGAGGTGCAGGGCCCCGTGTCGGCACCCAGAGCTGCGCGGAGCACTCCGGCGCCCCGCTGGCCCCCTTCAGGTAAGTGAGTCTCTGGGCCAAGGGGCCCGTTGACACCGGCATGAAACGCTCCGGTGTTTACGCCGGCGTCAACACTTAGCCACCGTTTCGGAGAATCCCGCCAATAAGTTGATAATGTCTTTCATTTAGGCAGGCAAGACCCCGAGGATTGCGAGGGCGTTTCTGCAGCGATGGCCGGGGGCTCAGCCTTATTTAATTTGTTATTCGATTACTGGCCGGCCAAAATTGAAAAGGTTCGGGGTGGTTTAAGGATCTGAATTCCATAGGGTGGGCAGGTGGAGGCAGATTCTTGTCGGGATTCTAGTCTGAGGGCCTTGGTAACTGCCTCGCTTCCACTTTCTGCTGCGGAAATCACCTCGAGCCTGGTGGGGGGTCAACACTGAGGATTTGTAGCAGTTTAAGCTCGCTCCAAGTTGTTGTCAGCCCCTATTTGTAGGAATCATGGCTTTGTGCCGGAGGAGTTGGACTCGAGGTTTACGTCCTGGGGGAGAGAGGGGTTGGAGAGGCTTGTGGCCCTGTTTGTGGAAGGTAGGTTTATTGGATTTCAGAAGCTGTCGGATAAATTCCAACTCCCGAGGACTAATTTATTCAGGTATCTCCAAATGCGTGATTTCTTAAATAAAGCAATCTCGTTGTTTCTTTTGGCACCTTCACCCTCGGGAATCAATAGGATCCTATCTCTGGCCGAAGTGGGTGAGGGAAGGATTTCAGGCATCTCTGGTCAAATATTGGCCATGGAGCAGGCTCCGTTGGATGAGGTGAGGAGGGGGAGCTGGGTCCGCTTTTTGAGGGAGGGGTGTGGAGTGCTTGGTTCATTTCAAGATGGTGCACTAACTAGGACTAGGATGAGTGTTTTTTTCTCAGGTGTGGAGACGGTGTTCTCGGGGAGTGGTGAATCATACCCATATGTTCTGGACATGTCCTAAACTTGTTAGTTTTTGAGTCTCCCTCTTTGACACCATGTCAGGGATTCTTGGAATTGAACTAGAGCCTTGTTCGCTAGTAATCCTGGACTCGCCGGTGCTGCAGACAGGGGTGAAGGCGGGTGTCCTCGCCTTTGCCTCGTTGATAGCCGGAGGCAGGTTCAGCTAGAATGGCGATCTCCCACTCCGCCCAGCGTCTTGGCCTGATTGGATGACCTCATGGATTTCCTGTATCTTGAGAAGGTCAAATACACCATTAGAGGGTCGGTAGAAGTGTTTGACTCGAGATGGCAGCCATTCATTCCCTTTTTCAAAGAGTTAGTCACCGTCTGTCATTGGGGGTTATCAGTTATCAGCTGGGGTTTATTTGTTTTTTAGTTATGGGTGTAAGGGGTGAGGTTAGTTGGGTTGAAAATGGTTGGAATTTGGTGTTGGTGCAGTGTATCTGTCTATATTAGGTAGTTAATGTGGATTCATTTCATAATAATGAAAAATTATTTTGTAATAAAAATATTTTTAAAATTTAAAAAAACGTTAATTGTGTTTAAATTTACAAACCTGGTGACTGTAATTATTGGGCAGCCGAAGACATCGGGCATTTTAAATAAAAGTTAATTTCACCAGTGTTGCGACTCCAGGTCAAGTGGGGTTAGAATGGGCCGGCCCAGCGGGTCGTCACAAGGAAAAGATGGAATATGTGAAATAGACGTCAAATTGAACATTATTATTCACTCTCAGATGTTGCTCTATCCTGTACTTAATCAATTGCACTGTCGTCTTCAATATCAAACTTCAGTGTGCTGTATACTCAATGAGTGTGTGGAAACAGTTAGGTAAATAATTTATTTGGGAAACATTCAAAGTGATGCCTACACAGAGACACGTCTCATTAGACAGACCAGACATTGTGTAAGGGTTGAAATCTCAGTTTCCGAATGAGAGTACAGTGACAGTTACTGCAAACCTTCCCGTTAAAACCCACATGGGCACTATATGCTTTCCAATTCCTGCTTTTCTCTTGAACTGACCCAATCTTCGCCCTCACAAAGTAGCCAATCCCACACACAGAGGAATGTAAGATAATAAACAAGATGGGGACACAAAATCCAGAACATTTCACATTAAATGTGGCTGCATCAGTTTAAATGAGTGAAAATCAGCATCAGGAATTAAAGCAGGAGTTGCTTCTTACTATTGGGCAATTTTAACTTTGAGAAATGATATGAAATGGGAAATGTTCAAGAGAATTTTACCTCCCAAAAAATGGGTAAGTTTGGGTTGTTAAAATTTGGAATATTTAAACGCAAACCCAACCAGCCCACCTTCCTGGTTTTAACAGAGTTAAATCATTTAACAAGTTAATCATTTAAATCTTATAATAATGGTTCTAATCTCAGAATTCGTCACTATTTCAAATTTAACCCAGGTCACCATGTATCCCAGACCTCTGGAAACCTGGCAGGTAAAGGAGACAAAGTCTAATGAATCCAAAAGGTTTTTACTTTTTAGTCTTTTTACATAGCTTTTAAAAAAATATATTTTTATTCAGGACATTTTCTATTTTACAATATATACAATTCTCATTCAACGTTATAAAATTTTCATAACGTAAGCAATCCACCCGCCCACCTCGAGTGCGCTGTTTTATTTTTTACAACCCCCTCCACCTACCCCCCATTTGATGATGACGACTAATTCTTGAAGGAGATAAATAGCCTTCATCTCGAAAAACATCCCCCCCACCGCCACTCGACCCCCTAATGGCGTACTGAATTTTCTCCAGATACAGAAGTTCCAATAGGTCACCTACCCACACCATCGCCCATGGCAGCTCCGGAGTCTGCCTCCTGAGCAAAATCCTCCTCCGGACTATCAGGGAGGCAAAGGCCTCTCTCCCATCCGGCACACCCGGCTCATCTGATACACAAAATATCACCACCCACGGGCTTGGAGCCATCCTCAGCCTGAGAATCTGTGACACTCCCTGAAAAAACTACTCTCAGAACTTCCCCAATTTGGGACAGGGCCCAAACATGTGTGTGGGGTTCGCTGGTCGCTTGAACACCATCGCATCTATCCACCACCTCCAGGAGAAAACCCTCTCGTGCGCGACTTGGTCATACCGCTCTGTGCACCACTTTAAACTGCGCCAGTCTCAGCCTCACACACGAGGAGGGAGAGTTTATCCTGTGTAAGACCTCACCACATCCCCGCCCTTCAAATATACCACCCAGCTCTTCCTCCCACTTCCTCGTTATCTCCTCCAGCGAGGTCCTCTCCCTCTCCATCAACTTCCATAGATATCCAAAATATTTCCCTCCCATATTTCTCCTCAGACACTACCTTATCCACTATCTTAATATCACCTCGAAAAGCGTTGCCTAAACAGGTTCCAGACTGTTACTGAAGCTACCATCACGGGCTAGTAGAGTACCTGGCCAGTGAGAATGGACGAGGGGCCGTCACCAATATCCTCAAACATGACCCTGTACAGGAAGCTGCCTCCTTCTGCTCCCAAATCGACCCCTTCTCTGTGACCCACTTCCAAATCTTCACAACCCTGTCAGGTCCTCAGCTGCTACCCCCGGTAGACATTCCTCCAAGCGAGCATTGGCATTCAAGAGGGCTAAATCGCTGGCTTTGAAAGCAGGACAGCAGCACGGTTCGATTCCTGTAACAGCCTCCCCGAACAGGCGCTGGAATATGGTGACTAGGGGCTTTTCATAATAACTTCATTTGAAGCCTCCTTGTGACAATAAGCGATTTTCATTTCATTTAATTTCATTCAATCGCGCTATGGGCCGATACTCCCCTGGATCCTTATGCTTTTGCAGGATGAGAGAGATAGAGGCCTGTGCCAACGTGGTCAGCAACTCTCCACAGGATAACAGATCTTAAACTTCTATATTAGATTAGATCCCAGCTCCTTTGCAAACCTTTTATAAAATTCCACTGGGAAGCTGTCTGGGCCAGGGGCCTTCCCAGGCTGCATAGAGCAGATGCACCTCATTATTTGCTCCGGTCCAATGGGAGCCTCCAGCTCCTGAACTTCCCCCTCCCCCAGCACTGGGAGGTCGAACCCATCCAAGAACCGTTTCATGTCCAACTTATACCATCCCTGGCAAAGGTCTTAAACACCCCATTTACCTTTCCAGGATCTGAAGCCACTCCGACCTTTATCTCCTTCAAGGCCGCTTGACGTCTCAACTGGTGCACCCGTAACCTACTGGCCATTCCCCCATGCTCATTGAACGGCCCTTGTACACGATACAACTGGCCCACCGCGTTTCATCAATCCCAATTCAAACCCCATCTGGAGCTTCTTCCTCTCCTTCAACAACTCCTCCTTAGGGGTAGCAGAGTACTGTCGGTCCACCGCCAGAATGGCCTCCACCAACCTCCGTCTCTCCATCCTTCCCGCCTTCTCTCATTGTGTTTTAATTGAGATCAGCTCCCCACCCAAAATGATGGCCCCCACCTCCCTCCACCCAATTGCTCAACAAATAAACTTTGACCACCAGCAGCCTACACTCCCCCCCCCCCCCCACCCTTCCCCACCAAACTTTCCCCCTCCCTCTCCATCACCCCTAGGCTTCTGATCCCAACTCACAGACAACCCCCCCCCAAAAAAAAACAGACCAGGCATTCACCCCACTCCACTTCCATTAACCAAGATCTCTGGTTGGAGGATGACCCCCCACCTGGGGAGAAATGCAAGTTATGTTTACAAAAAGGTTACACCCCCTGCACCCCCTACCCCAATCTACTCTTAACCGAGTACCCTAAACTGGTCCTTCCCACCTCCACTCCTCCCCCCCACCTCCCCACGCTTCCCACCATTGCCAACAATTGCTTTAAAACATCCAGAAACCCATACCCCAAACGCAGGGGAACCGATATTGCAAAACCTAACCCTAACCCTAATACAAAAATATAACAGGAAAATCCCAATGACACCAACACTAAACACTATCAAAACTCAGCCATACAGGTGCACCTCCCAAAACATTCCAATGTTCCCTGATCCAAGGGCTAGATTCCCCGCTCCCCGAAATCGCGTTCAGAGACGGGGCGGAGAATCCGTTTTGGCGCCGAAATGGGGAATGGAGCCGATTTAAAAATTCTCCCCCCCCCCCCCCGAAAATCGGCGAGTATCCACCGCCTCAGGCCATTCCCTGAGGCCCCCGCGATGCTCCATTGCCGACCGGCCAAATGCCCGACAGCGTGCTCAAGCGGCTGCGGACTCAGTCGGGGGCCGCCACAGTCGGGGGCATAGGGGGGCTTAATTCGACATTCCACAATTGCTGGGGGCAATGTGGGCGAGCAGTCCGGGGTGCGCGAGCGGACGATGCGGGGCACTACTTTGCCGGTCCAGGTTCCGCGGGCTGAGTCCACCATGGAGCACGGCGTGGCCATGGAAGGCCGTCACTGTGTTCATGCGCAGCCTCTGAACCGGAGGTGCTGGAGGCCGTATCAGCAGCTACAGCTGTCAGCTCTACGGTGGCTCCTCGCTAACCCCCAGCAAAACGGGAAATCTGTGGCCTTTTTACACCAGTAATCCCAAAAATAGAGAATCCAACCCATGTTCCTTGATAAAGTTAATCGCCTCCTCCGGAAATGATGGTTCTGCCCTGGTGTGTGATGTACAGGCCAGCTGGTACATCATGCTAAACCTCACCTTTCTCAAAGGAGTCGACTTGGCCATTGAAACCCTCCGCTTTGCCAGTTCCACTGCCAAGTCCTGGTAGAATTTAACAGCGGCCTCTTCCCAAAGAACTCTCCTGTTTCCTTTGTCCAGCTCAGGATCTTTTCTTTGTCTAAGTACCTGTGAAGTGGGACTATGATCGCCAGCGGCGGCTTCCCGACTTTCGGCTCCTTCCTCAGCGACCGGTGGGCCTGGTCCACTTCAGGAGGGCGTGCAAAGACCCTCCCCCCAATTGTTCGAACATCTTTGCCACATTCTCTGTGGCCATTGAACATAGAACATACAGTGCAGGAGGAGGCCATTCGGCCCATCGAGTCTGCACCGACCCACTTAATCCCTCACTTCCACTTTATCCCCATAACCCAATAACCCCTCCTAACCGTTTTGGACACTAAGGGCAATTTATCATGGCCAATCCACCAAACTCGAACGTCTTTGGACTGTGGGAGGAAACCGGAGCACCCGGAGGAAACCCATGCACACACGGGGAGAACGTGCAGACTCCGCACAGACAGTGACCCAGCAGGGAATCGAACCTGGGACCCTGGAGCTGTGAAGCCACAGTGCTAGCCACTTGTGCTACCGTGCTGCCCACTAATTGCTCCTTCTAATCTATCAGGCAGCCAATGATCCTCAAGGTTTGTCTGGAGCGATTCCCCATGTCGCCAATCTTGGCCTTCATAATTTTTTGCCTCTCCGACATCATCGTCACCTTTCCCTCCAAGGAGGCGATCGGATCCTTATGATCAGAGACCGTCACCTCCACCTCTGGATTGATGAATTCTTCCAGGGATGCCCAAATAGGTTCAGTCCCTTTCTGCAGATCATCCATGACTGACTCTCTTTGCTTCTTAAATTCTGTCAACAGGAACTCCACCAGCTTTTCAGACGTCCACTGATTGGACAACGGAGCCTCAGGACCCTCTGCCAGGTTTTCCTCTCCTGTGCCACGGTGTCTGCCCAGTCCGGAGTGCCCTTTACTCGATACACTCCTTGTTTGGTAGGTTTTCGACATTCCACACCCGATGAGGAATCCTCGTTCTTCCACTTTTCCACCGACACGGGCAGAAACGGCCAAAAGACACTCCTCCAGTCACACCCACCTTATGTGCAGCCACTCACTTCATGGCCACCACCAGAAGTCCCTTTTTACTTACCTGCTGGATTCAGGTCACATGCTTCTCGCAGTTCCTGCAATCGGATGTTCCATTTTTCCCGCCTCTCAGCTCTTCTGATCTCCCCCCAAGCCTCTGATTTACCCTTTGCTCTGGGCCTCAATATTCTCCCAATTCCGGCCTCCAATCTCCCCTCTGGCCTCCAATCTCCCCCTCGTCTTTCCGATCTCTGGTTCTAGCCTGGTGCTGAGAGCTTACTCGCTCGAAAGCCAAATAGTCTCTCAATCTGGCTGGCTGCAGTCAGGAATCAGAGATAGAAATTGGTGATCAGATCGTGGTGAGGGAAACCCACCGACTGTGATTTCTAATGCTTCCTCCTCCATGCCTCTGCGACACGATCAGGCTCTTTGAATGAATCTTCAAAACCCCCGATTCTCTTTTCTAATGGGAGAAGTACAAAACATTGATATAAAATGGATGGCCAATTTGAAATTGCCCATTTTACACCATCAGCTAAATTTAAAAGTACTTCTGAAGAGTGATCAACATTTGGACTGGATTTCTGAAAGCCTGATGCTGTGATGGGGGATGGTCGGATGGTTAAAGGTGATGGACCTTCTTTATCCACATCTGTCTTGATCAAACATCTTTAGGAAGTGAGCATTGCAGCATTGCCCCTGATATTATCATTGTGTGTTTTCAATAAGGATGTTGGAGTGGAAATGCATCTTAGAAGATATTTGCTGAATTGTTTGCTATGCTGACAGAGACAGATTTACTCATTTGACTATTAATAAACTGAACTTCATTTCACATCGGAATATGACATCCTGCCCTTGGAATTTAGTGAGGGACCAACACTGAAAAAGGCACTTACAAAAAACAAGTTGAACTCAATTTTTTTTCAAACTTGCTAATTACGTTTTCTTTCTTTCCTTCATGGCTGCGATTTATCGGCCTCGCTGGGCCGGCATGAAGAAGCCTCTCGGAGATTCAGCCAAACCTCGCCAGACATCGCGATGTGGACATCGCTCAAACTGGGCGAGATCCAGATCAGGTTACTTAAATGAGCTATGGGTGGCAGTGCTGGGTGACCGGGTGCCTGGGTGGTACCACCAAGGGTTTGGGCCTGAGGGGGCCATGCCCATGAAAGGGGTGATGGATATGAAGGGGCCTCATAAAGGCTGGGGGGTGAAGGGTGGGGGCCCTGAAACGGGGAGGCTCCGAGCGAGGTGTCCTCACTGGGGGTGGAGAGGTGGGGGGCTGGGGTAATGCCCATGTGGCTGGGGGTGACAATGCTTGTGGGTGGGGGTTGTGTGGGACTCACCAGCTCACTTAAAGATTGGGGGCACCCTTTCAAAACCTTGGCCCGATCACTGAGGAGTCGGTCTTGCTGATGAATTCAGCTCCCCAGTGATGAAAACATTTCTCAGTGTTGGCGAGACTGGTAAATGCTCCACACGGCTCAAACACGTGACTGAGGGCACGTGTTAACTGAAAAGAAAAGACCGTTCTGGCAGGAGTCACAGGAGGTATTCAGCCCATCGAGTCTGCACTGGCCCTTGGAAAGAGCACCTCACTTAAGTCCACACCTCGACCCCATCCCCGCAACCCTGGGTCATTCCCAGCACATCTGGCACTGGGCACGACCAGTGGGGCGAGACGAGATTGGGGCACCCAAAGTGACCCCCGTATTCCCCCCCCCCCCCTCCCCAACCCGAGCCCCCCGGAACCCGACCACATACCATCAGGGCACCCCCGGGCCCACTGCAGGCAGTGCCATGGTGCCTGGGTGGCATTGCCAGGGTCACTGGGTGGCATTGCCAAGGTGTCAGGATACCAACCTGGTCAGAGGCCACCCACCTGGGGGCCTCCAATCGCCTGGGAGACCCCTCCCCCTCCAATCGCCTGGGAGACCCCTCCCCCCCAGTGCCGTTCCACCTGGTCCCCGCATGTGGGGGTCAGAACTAATCGGCGTTCAGCTGGCGTCTCCTCAGTGAGGCCGATTGGTGTCAGATGGTCATTCTATCCATTGCCAGCACGGCTAAGCGGGTTTTTAAACTCATTGTGCCCATTGTGTGCGGGATCCAGATTGTGACGTCTCACGAGATCTGGTAACAGCCGTCAGGAATCCCGATGCAATTCTCTCCTGGGACCTACTGTCTGCGCCCTGTCCCGATTCTGGTGGGAGGCGGCTGGTAAATCGAGCCCTGTGTGGTTGAATAATGGTGTGAATCTCACTAAAAAGCCGGTCAGGAAATACCCCCCAAACTATCCCAAAATGACACTTTTTATGGTTGGATTGTGCCCACAGGAATCCACGCACACTCGGCCTCCCCATCTAAATTGTAGAATAGCTTCCCGAACCCACTGACTGACTGATGGGTGTCACCTTTTTAAAAATTACAGCCAGATGTAATTAATCTGAAAAGTGTATATTTTAATGGGCCCTCTGAATTTCCTCTCCTCTCCTCCGGCAGTGTGACACTGGGCACATTTCCACAGGAGATAGTAATCCGCAGATTCCTCCTCTAATGGTTAACCTCAGTGTGTGAGTGGAGAGTGAGGCTATTTAGCTACAAGGGAGGATCAAATGACAGCACACAAATTCTAATTCTGTCCTCGTCTGACACCCACACATGTGCCCTTTCCAGCAGGGTGACGGTTTTGTGTTCAGGAACAGGAATTCTCACTGTTTCACTTTTCTATCCATCCCAAAAGGCACCAAAACTTGTCACTGTGCTGAACTTGCTGTTCCAGCTGTGATCAGGAAACTCAACACACACCAGGTAGTGAACCTGGGACCCTTCTGGTTTCCTGTAACCCTCATTAATACATCAAGCAGTACATTTACCAACGCAATTATTAGTAGAGCCCAGAAAGAACTTTAAAGATTAAAACAGTCTTTTGAACAGATACGAGGGATTGAATTTTCTGTGGGCTGGGGAAAAGTTATCCTGCACAGTTTTGTGGCTCAAGATGCAAGCTCGTGTGATTTTGAGAAACTTCCATCACTTCAAACTGGGGTTGGCGTCACAGAATATTTGGTGAGCCGAGGAGACGGACCAGTTAGAAGGCCCGCTTCGACTCTCCAACAACTTAGCTCAGCAACCCCAAAAAGCCCCGATACCTCACCCTTCACCCCCTAACTCCTCCACCCACCCTCTATACCACCCCATGTCCTTCCCAATGTTACCCCTGCCAACCCATGCTACCTCACATTTCCTAATGCCACACATGTTACTGTGCCCCTCTGCCTCCCTTTGTCACCTATAAGGATCCTTTCTGCTGAGTCCCTTATTTCCCATTTCTTTTATTTTGCCGTTATCATTTTTGATCCATGGATGTTTAATGGACACGTGTCTTTAAATTGAGCAAAGGAAATGAGGAATTTAAAAGTTACAAAATAGTACAGGGTGCTCGTTTCCCAACAGCAGAACTCTGGTTTGATTGGTTGGCTGATGGCCAATGAATTGGTAAAAGGCCATATTCTGCCCTGCAACAGGCAGTGATTGGGTCCTACCCCAGTGGGATGGCTTTCAGTGAATTATCTTTCATTGAAAGTTGGATCCTGAATGCTCAGGGAAGGAGCCGAGAGTGTCCCTCTCTCCCTCTCTCTATCTCAGAAAAGCTACATGGCTGCTTAACTTGTGAAACTGCGGTGAAGGTGGATGAATCTACAGTGAAAACCATTACAGACTGAAAACAGAAACCTCAAATTGAAAACCTAGACTGGAGGAAGGTGGGGCTGTAAGACAACCATCGGAAACAAAGACTCTTACCCTTTTACTTTCATCATTGTTTTTACACCCCTCTTTTCCTCTCTGTGTTTGTCTGCCTTGTTTCTGTGTGTGTGTGCGTGCATGTGTGTATGTGTGTCTGTAGGGGATGGGGGTGAGTGCGATTGCAATCCACTTACCACTCTTTGAAGTGGTTGATGTTTATAAACATTGGGGTTTCAGTCACTCATCCATGAAGAGAGATGAACAAATCAAGACTGCAGCTGGTTTGTGAAAACTGTCAATCACTGCCCACTATCAAAAATGAATGAATATCTTACAGCTGATGGATCTGAGGAGTTTAAACACAGATCACTGCTACTGAAGGTGCTGCTTTCCCTGCCTGAGCCAGCAGGTGTATTGCCCAGGTGAGTGTTGTGTCATGTGAGAGTACCTTTAAGAAATGGATGTTTAAGCAATGTACCTTTAAGGAATGGAGTTGATCATATTACTGAAGGGATGTCCCAGGGGGGGGGGGAGCTGAGCTCACTTCTGCTTTTGGTTTCAGTTTTGCCAAGAGCAGCTGGAAAGTGCCTGGCTGGTTTTGCTGAGAGCAGTTTAAAAGGAGAAAGCCAGTTTGAGACAGCAGCTTGAGAAGTTCTGGTTTGCTGTGAGCTGCTTGAAGGGAGAAAGCCAGGTTTGAAAAAGCAGCTTGTGTGTGTCTGTGTGTTTCCAGAGAGCTGCAGGAAGAAAAGCAAGGTGCTGGAGCTGAAGTCAACCAAGCTGATATATCTCTGCCACCCAACACAAAATATATATATTCTGTGACCTGGTGTGTTACTGTTTTGAAGGTTTGAAGCCTTTTGGAAGTTTGAAGGAACATTTTGAGGGATTATTTAGTGTTGTGTTATTTTTGGGGTTATCTTTGCAGTAAGGGGTGTTAAGGGATCCAATGTTTATTTAAAAGGTTAAGTTGAGTTCATAGAATAAACATTGTTTTGTGTTAAAAACCACGTGTCCATAATTGTAGTACCACACCTGGGGAACAAGCCGTGTGCTTCAAAAGCAACAATCCATTAAAGGGGGAGGTTGGTTAAACTCCATGATACATTTTGGGGTTCTGAAAACACCTCACCCAGAACAGTTGCAACAGTGATTCTTTTCACTGCCCCTGTCTGGACTGCTCCCTAGCTTCCAGTAAGGGGTCTTTTTTCTTGGCGGGGGGCGGGGGGGGGGGAGTATCCCTTTAGTCAGGAGGCCCTGTGGGGGGCTTCATCAGTTAAGGGTTCCAGAGGGGTCTCCTTATTTAGGGGATCCCTGGCGGGGGAACTCCCTATTAAGGAGGTCTCTTTGGGGGTTCTCCTGTTTTGGGGGTCTCGGGGGGGGTCCCGAGGGGGCTGGACTGGTAGCGGAGGGTGAGCATGTAGTGCGTTGTGGGGGGAGGATGCCCCTCGATTGGACTTTGTGGGAACTCCTTGAAGGAGTCACCCCCTTGGCCAACCCCGAGTTTCATCACGCCAGGCTTACGTTTGGTGAGACCTGTACCAATCCCCGCCCACGTGATTCCCAGCCTAGTGGACTGGAGAATCAAGAACGGAGAGCCAGAGAATAGGATTCTAGGCTGGTTAAATAGATGTAAACGTGTCGTTAAGACTCATTCATTTGCATTCTCCCACTGACGCCTGGGTGTGAACCTCGATTCCGACATTGGTTCCAGTCCCTCAGCGCTGGGGAGGCTACGATGCTATGAAATTGCTACTGAAGGAATGGGAATGGGTTTGATCCACTGGAATTCTGTGTGTGGATGAGATGAATATTTGGAGGGACAGGTTCTGTTGGTTACCCCTCCCCTTGGGTTCTTTTCAATCTCAGGTTAATGCCCGTTGTGCAGATGTACAGCGGTTAGAATAATAAAGTTGCTGAGGGAAATAGCTTGTCACAAAAATAACTCCAGGGTGATGATGGAAAAATGTAATTATCAAACTTCTGGGGCACATTGTGAATACATGTTCCTGGTGTCAGTATTTGGACTATTGAATGAAATGAATGAAAATCGCTTATTGTCACAAGTAGGTGTCAAATGAAGTTACTGTGAAAAGCCCCTAGTCGCCACATTCCGGCGCCTGTTCGGGGAGGCTGTTACGGGAATTGAACCGTGCTGCTGGCCTGCCTTCAAAGCCAGCGATTTAGCCCTGTGCTAAACAGCCTCTATTTGCATAGAACGTGCTGCTCACAAGCCAAAATACAAATAAACCAAGAACAAATATCTCAATGTATTTCCTGACTGCCGTGTCAGATAAAGGCTTGGCTTTGACCGGGAATCTGCAGCCATTCTGGTTGACGGACTCTTCCAGAAATGTCGATGTGAACGTGGATGTGAACGGGGTCGTGTAGGGGATGTGAACGGGGACGTGTAGGGGATGTGAACGGGGACGTGTAGGGGATGTGAACGGGGACGTGTAGGGGATGTGAACGGGGACGTGTAGGGGATGTGAACGGGGATGTGAACGGGGATGTGAACGGGGACGTGTAGGGGATGTGAACGGGGATGCGAACGGGGACGTGTAGGGAATGCGAACGGGGATGTGAACGGGGACGTGTCGGGGATGTGAACGGGGACGTGTAGGGGATGTGAACGGGGACGTGTAGGGGATGTGAACGGGGATGTGAACGGGGACGTGTAGGGGATGTGAACGGGGACGTGTAGGGGATGTGAACGTGGACGTGTAGGGGATGTGTAGGGGATGTAAACGGGGACGTGTCGGGGATGCGAACGGGGACGTGTAGGGGATGCGAACGTGGATGTGAACGGGGACGTGTAGGGGATGTGAACGGGGACGTGTAGGGGATGTGAACGGGGACGTGTAGGGGATGTGAACGGGGATGCGAACGGGGACGTGTAGGGGATGCGAACGGGGACGTGTAGGGGATGTGAACGGGGACGTGTAGGGGACGTGAACGGGGACGTGTAGGGGATGTGAACGGGGACGTGTAGGGGATGTGAACGGGGACGTGTAGGGGATGTGAACGGGGACGTGTAGGGGACGTGTAGGGGATGTAAACGGGGACGTGTCGGGGATGTGAACGGGGACGTGTAGGGGACGTGTAGGGGATGTGAACGGGGACGTGTAGGGGATGTGAACGGGGACGTGTAGGGGATGTGAACGGGGACGTGTAGGGGATGTGAACGGGGATGTGAACGGGGACGTGTAGGGGACGTGTAGGGGATGTGAACGGGGACGTGTAGGGGATGTGAACGGGGATGTGAACGGGGACGTGTAGGGGACGTGTAGGGATGTGAACGGGGACGTGTAGGGGACGTGTAGGGGATGTGAACGGGGATGTGAACGGGGACGTGTAGGGGACGTGTAGGGGACGTGTAGGGGATGTGAACGGGGATGTGAACGGGAATGTGTAGGGGATGTGAACGGGGATGTGAACGGGGACGTGTAGGGGACGTGTAGGGGATGTGAACGGGGATGTGTAGGGGATGTGAACGGGGATGTGAACGGGGACGTGTAGGGGACGTGTAGGGGATGTGAACGGGGACGTGTAGGGGACGTGTAGGGGATGTGAACGGGGATGTGAACGGGGACGTGTAGGGGACGTGAACGGGGATGTGAACGGGGATGTGTAGGGGATGTGAACGGGGACGTGTAGGGGACGTGTAGGGGATGTGAACGGGGATGTGAACGGGGACGTGTAGGGGACGTGTAGGGGATGTGAACGGGGATGTGAACGGGGATGTGAACGGGGACGTGTAGGGGATGTGAACGGGGATGTGAACGGGGACGTGTAGGGGATGTGAACGGGGACGTGTAGGGGATGTGAACGGGGATGTGAACGGGGACGTGTAGGGGACGTGTAGGGGATGTGAACGGGGATGTGAACGGGGATGTGAACGGGGACGTGTAGGGGATGTGAACGGGGATGTGAACGGGGACGTGTAGGGGATGTGAACGGGAATGTGAACGGGGATGCGAACGGGGACGTGTAGGGGATGCGAACGGGGACGTGTAGGGGATGTGAACGGGGACGTGTAGGGGATGTGAACGGGGATGCGAACGGGGACGTGTAGGGGATGCGAACGTGGACGTGTAGGGGATGTGAACGGGGATGCGAACGGGGACGTGTAGGGGATGCGAACGGGGACGTGTAGGGGATGTGAACGGGGACGTGTAGGGGATGTGAACGGGGACGTGTAGGGGATGTGAACGGGGATGTGTCGGGGATGTGAACGGGGATGTGAACGGGGATGTGAACGGGGATGTGAACGGGGATGTGAACGGGGATGTGTAGTGGATGTGAACGGGGATGTGAACGGGGACGTGTCGGGGACGTGTAGGGGACGTGTAGGGGATGTGAACGGGGATGTGAACGGGGATGTGAACGGGGACGTGTCGGGGACGTGTAGGGGATGTAAACGGGGACGTGTAGGGGATGTGAACGGGGATGTGAACGGGGACGTGTAGGGGATGTGAACGGGGACGTGTAGGGGATGTGAACGGGGACGTGTAGGGGATGTGAACGGGGACGTGTAGGGGATGTGGACGGGGATGTGTAGGGGATGTGGACGGGGATGTGAACGGGGACGTGTAGGGGATGTGAACGGGGACGTGTAGGGGATGTGAACGGGGACGTGTAGGGGATGTGAACGGGGACGTGTAGGGGATGTGGACGGGGATGTGAACGGGGACGTGTAGGGGATGTGGACGGGGACGTGTAGGGGATGTGAACGGGGACGTGTAGGGGACGTGAACGGGGATGTGAACGGGGACGTGTAGGGGATGTGAACGGGGACGTGTAGGGGATGTGAACGGGGATGTGAACGGGGACGTGTAGGGGATGTGGACGGGGATGTGAACGGGGACGTGTAGGGGATGTGAACGGGGACGTGTAGGGGACGTGAACGGGGATGTGAACGGGGACGTGTAGGGGATGTGAACGGGGACGTGTAGGGGATGTGGACGGGGATGTGAACGGGGACGTGTAGGGGATGTGAACGGGGATGTGAACGGGGACGTGTAGGGGATGTGAACGGGGACGTGTAGGGGATGTGAACGGGGACGTGAACGGGGATGTGAACGGGGATGTGAACGGGGACGTGAACGGGGACGTGTAGGGGATGTGAACGGGGATGTGAACGGGGACGTGTAGGGGATGTGAACGGGGATGTGAACGGGGACGTGTAGGGGATGTGAACGGGGACGTGTAGGGGACGTGTAGGGGATGTGAACGGGGACGTGAACGGGGACGTGTAGGGGATGTGAACGGGGATGTGAACGGGGACGTGTAGGGGATGTGAACGGGGACGTGAACGGGGACGTGTAGGGGATGTGAACGGGGATGTGAACGGGGACGTGTAGGGGATGTGAACGGGGACGTGAACGGGAACGTGTAGGGGATGTGAACGGGGACGTGAACGGGGATGTGAACGGGGACGTGTAGGGGATGTGAACGGGGACGTGTAGGGGATGTGAACGGGGACGTGTAGGGGATGTGAACGGGGACGTGAACGGGGACGTGTAGGGGATGTGAACGGGGATGTGAACGGGGACGTGTAGGGGATGTGAACGGGGACGTGAACGGGGACGTGTAGGGGATGTGAACGGGGATGTGAACGGGGACGTGTAGGGGATGTGAACGGGGACGTGAACGGGAACGTGTAGGGGATGTGAACGGGGACGTGTAGGGGATGTGAACGGGGATGTGAACGGGGACGTGTAGGGGATGCGAACGGGGACGTGTAGGGGATGCGAACGGGGACGTGTAGGGGATGTGAACGGGGACGTGTAGGGGATGTGAACGGGGACGTGTAGGGGATGTGAACGGGGATGTGAACGGGGATGTGAACGGGGATGTGAACGGGGATGTGAACGGGGATGTGAACGGGGATGTGAACGGGGACGTGTAGGGGACGTGTAGGGGATGTGAACGGGGACGTGTAGAGGACGTGTAGGGGATGTGAACGGGGACGTGAACGGGGACGTGTAGGGGACGTGTAGGGGATGTGAACGGGGACGTGTAGGGGACGTGTAGGGGATGTGAACGGGGACGTGTAGAGGACGTGTAGGGGATGTGAACGGGGACGTGAACGGGGATGTGAACGGGGATGTGTAGGGGATGTGAACGGGGACGTGAACGGGGATGTGAACGGGGATGTGTAGGGGATGTGAACGGGGATGTGAACGGGGACGTGTCGGGGACGTGTAGGGGACGTGTAGGGGATGTGAACGGGGATGTGAACGGGGATGTGAACGGGGACGTGTCGGGGACGTGTCGGGGACGTGTCGGGGACGTGTAGGGGACGTGTAGGGGATGTGAACGGGGATGTGTAGGGGATGTGAACGGGGACGTGTCGGGGACGTGTAGGGGATGTGAACGGGGATGTGAACGGGGATGTGAACGGGGATGTGAACGGGGATGTGTAGGGGATGTGAACGGGGACGTGTCGGGGACGTGTAGGGGACGTGTAGGGGATGTGAACGGGGATGTGAACGGGGATGTGAACGGGGATGTGAACGGGGATGTGAACGGGGATGTGAACGGGGACGTGTCGGGGACGTGAACGGGGACGTGTAGGGGACGTGAACGGGGACGTGTAGGGGATGTGAACGGGGACGTGAACGAGGACGTGTAGGGGATGTGAACGAGGACGTGCAGGGGATGTGAACGGGGACGTGTAGGGGACGTGTAGGGGATGTGAACGGGGACGTGTAGGGGATGTGAACGGGGACGTGTAGGGGATGTGAACGGGGATGTGAACGGGGACGTGTAGGGGATGTGAACGGGGACGTGTAGGGGATGTGAACGGGGATGTGAACGGGGACGTGTCGGGGATGTGAACGGGGATGTGAACGGGGACGTGTAGGGGACGTGTAGGGGCTGTGAAAGAGGACGTGAACGGGGATGTGTAGGGGATGTGAACGGGGACGTGTAGGGGATGTGAACGGGGACGTGAACGGGGACGTGTAGGGGCTGTGAACGGGGACGTGTAGGGGACGTGTAGGGGATGTGAACGGGGACGTGAACGGGGACGTGTAGGGGATGTGAACGGGGACGTGTAGGGGATGTGAACGGGGATGTGAACGGGGACGTGTAGGGGATGTGAACGGGGACGTGTAGGGGATGTGGACGGGGACGTGAACGGGGACGTGTAGGGGATGTGAACGGGGACGTGTAGGGGATGTGAACGGGGACGTGTAGGGGACGTGTCGGGGATGTGAACGGGGACGTGTAGGGGATGTGAACGGGGATGTGTAGGGGATGTGAACGGGGATGTGAACGGGGACGTGTAGGCGATGTGAACGGGGACGTGAACGGGGACGTGTAGGGGATGTGAACGGGGACATGTAGGGGATGTGAACGGGGATGTGTAGGGGATGTGAACGGGGACGTGTAGGGGATGTGAACGGGGATGTGAACGGGGATGTGAACGGGGACGTGTAGGGGATGTGAACGGGGATGTGAACGGGGACGTGTAGGGGACGTGTAGGGGATGTGAACGGGGACGTGTAGGGGATGTGAACGGGGATGTGAACGGGGACGTGTAGGGGATGTGAACGGGGATGTGAACGGGGACGTGTAGGGGACGTGAACGGGGATGTGAACGGGGACGTGTAGGGGATGTGAACGGGGATTTGAACGGGGACGTGAACGGGGACGTGTAGGGGATGTGAACGGGGACGTGTAGGGGACGTGAACGGGGATGTGATCGGGGACGTGTAGGGGATGTGAACGGGGACGTGTAGGGGATGTGAACGGGGATGTGAACGGGGACGTGTAGGGGATGTGGACGGGGATGTGAACGGGGACGTGTAGGGGATGTGGACGGGGACGTGTAGGGGATGTGAACGGGGACGTGTAGGGGAAGTGAACGGGGACGTGAACGGGGACGTGTAGGGGATGTGAACGGGGACGTGTAGGGGATGTGAACGGGGACGTGAACGGGGACGTGTAGGGGACGTGTAGGGGATGTGAACGGGGACGTGTAGGGGACGTGTAGGGGATGTGAACGGGGACGTGAACGGGGACGTGTAGGGGATGTGAACGGGGACGTGTAGGGGACGTGAACGGGGATGTGAACGGGGACGTGTCGGGGATGTGAACGGGGACGTGTAGGGGATGTGGACGGGGACGTGTAGGGGATGTGGACGGGGACGTGTAGGGGTGTGAACGAGGATGTGAACGGGGACGTGTCGGGGATGTGAACGGGGACGTGTAGGGGATGTGAACGGGGACGTGTAGGGGATGTGAACGGGGATGTGAACGGGGACGTGTAGGGGATGTGGACGGGGATGTGAACGGGGACGTGTAGGGGATGTGGACGGGGACGTGTAGGGGATGTGAACGGGGATGTGAACGGGGACGTCTAGGGGATGTGGACGGGGATGTGAACGGGGACGTGTAGGGGATGTGGACGGGGACGTGTAGGGGATGTGAACGGGGATGTGAACGGGGACGTGTAGGGGATGTGAACGGGGACGTGTAGGGGACGTGAACGGGGATGTGAACGGGGACGTGTAGGGGATGTGAACGGGGACGTGTAGGGGATGTGAACGGGAATGTGAACGGGGACGTGTAGGGGATGTGGACGGGGATGTGAACGGGGACGTGTAGCAGATGTGAACGGGGACGTGTAGGGGATGTGAACGGGGATGTGAACGGGGACGTGTAGGGGATGTGAACGGGGACGTGTAGGGGATGTGAACGGGGATGTGAACGGGGACGTGTAGGGGATGTGAACGGGGACGTGAACGGGGACGTGTAGGGGATGTGAACGGGGATGTGAACGGGGACGTGTAGGGGATGTGAACGGGGATGTGAACGGGGACGTGTAGGGGATGTGAACGGGGACGTGTAGGGGGAGTGAACGGGGACGTGTAGGGGATGTGAACGGGGATGTGAACGGGGACGTGTAGGGGATGTGAACGGGGATGTGAACGGGGACGTGTAGGGGATGTGAACGGGGATGTGAACGGGGGCGTGTAGGGGATGTGAACGGGGACGTGTAGGGGACGTGTAGGGGATGTGAACGGGGACGTGTCGGGGACGTGTAGGGGATGTGAACGGGGATGTGAACGGGGATGTGAACGGGGACGTGTAGGGGATGTGAACGGGGACGTGTAGGGGATGTGAACGGGGACGTGTAGGGGATGTGAACGGGGACGTGTAGGGGATGTGAACGGGGACGTGTAGGGGATGTGAACGGGGATGTGAACGGGGATGTGAACGGGGACGTGTAGGGGATGTGAACGGGGACGTGTAGGGGATGTGAACGGGGACGTGTAGGGGATGTGAACGGGGACGTGTAGGGGATGTGAACGGGGACGTGTAGGGGATGTGAACGGGGACGTGTCGGGGACGTGTAGGGGATGTGAACGGGGACGTGTAGGGGATGTGAACGGGGACGTGAACGGGGACGTGTAGGGGATGTGAACGGGGACGTGTAGGGGATGTGAACGGGGACGTTTAGGGGATGTGAACTGGGACGTGAACGGGGACGTGTTGGGGACGTGTAGGGGATGTGAACGGGGACGTGTAGGGGACGTGTAGGGGATGTGAACGGGGACGTGTAGGGAACGTGTAGGGGATGTGAACGGGGATGTGAACGGGGATGTGAACGGGGATGTGAACGGGGACGTGTCGGGGATGTGAACGGGGATGTGAACGGGGACGTGTAGGGGACGTGTAGGGGATGTGAACGGGGACGTGTAGGGAACGTGTAGGGGATGTGAACGGGGATGTGAACGGGGATGTGAACGGGGACGTGAACGGGGACGTGTAGGGGACGTGTCGGGGATGTGAACGGGGATGTGAACGGGGACGTGAACGGGGACGTGTAGGGGATGAAATGAATGAAAATCGCTTATTGTCACAAGTAGGTGTCAAATGAAGTTACTGTGAAAAGCCCCTAGTCGCCACATTCCGGCGCCTGTTCGGGGAGGCTGTTACGGGAATTGAACCGTGCTGCTGGCCTGCCTTCAAAGCCAGCGATTTAGCCCTGTGCTAAACAGCCTCTATTTGCATAGAACGTGCTGCTCACAAGCCAAAATACAAATAAACCAAGAACAAATATCTCAATGTATTTCCTGACTGCCGTGTCAGATAAAGGCTTGGCTTTGACCGGGAATCTGCAGCCATTCTGGTTGACGGACTCTTCCAGAAATGTCGATGTTAACGTGGATGTGAACGGGGTCGTGTAGGGGATGTGAACGGGGACGTGTAGGGGATGTGAACGGGGACGTGTAGGGGATGTGAACGGGGACGTGTAGGGGATGTGAACGGGGACGTGTAGGGGATGTGAACGGGGATGTGAACGGGGATGTGAACGGGGACGTGTAGGGGATGTGAACGGGGATGCGAACGGGGACGTGTAGGGAATGCGAACGGGGATGTGAACGGGGACGTGTCGGGGATGTGAACGGGGACGTGTAGGGGATGTGAACGGGGACGTGTAGGGGATGTGAACGGGGATGTGAACGGGGACGTGTAGGGGATGTGAACGGGGACGTGTAGGGGACGTGTAGGGGATGTGAACGTGGACGTGTAGGGGATGTGAACGGGGATGCGAACGGGGACGTGTAGGGGATGCGAACGTGGATGTGAACGGGGACGTGTAGGGGATGTGAACGGGGACGTGTAGGGGATGTGAACGGGGACGTGTAGGGGATGTGAACGGGGATGCGAACGGGGACGTGTAGGGGATGCGAACGGGGACGAGTAGGGGATGTGAACGGGGACGTGTAGGGGACGTGAACGGGGACGTGTAGGGGATGTGAACGGGGACGTGTAGGGGATGTGAACGGGGACGTGTAGGGGATGTGAACGGGGACGTGTAGGGGATGTAAACGGGGACGTGTCGGGGATGTGAACGGGGACGTGTAGGGGACGTGTAGGGGATGTGAACGGGGACGTGTAGGGGATGTGAACGGGGACGTGTAGGGGATGTGAACGGGGACGTGTAGGGGATGTGAACGGGGATGTGAACGGGGACGTGTAGGGGACGTGTAGGGGATGTGAACGGGGACGTGTAGGGGATGTGAACGGGGATGTGAACGGGGACGTGTAGGGGACGTGTAGGGATGTGAACGGGGACGTGTAGGGGACGTGTAGGGGATGTGAACGGGGATGTGAACGGGGACGTGTAGGGGACGTGTAGGGGACGTGTAGGGGATGTGAACGGGGATGTGAACGGGAATGTGTAGGGGATGTGAACGGGGATGTGAACGGGGACGTGTAGGGGACGTGTAGGGGATGTGAACGGGGATGTGTAGGGGATGTGAACGGGGATGTGAACGGGGACGTGTAGGGGACGTGTAGGGGATGTGAACGGGGACGTGTAGGGGACGTGTAGGGGATGTGAACGGGGATGTGAACGGGGACGTGTAGGGGACGTGTAGGGGACGTGAACGGGGATGTGAACGGGGATGTGTAGGGGATGTGAACGGGGACGTGTAGGGGACGTGTAGGGGATGTGAACGGGGATGTGAACGGGGACGTGTAGGGGACGTGTAGGGGATGTGAACGGGGATGTGAACGGGGATGTGAACGGGGACGTGTAGGGGATGTGAACGGGGATGTGAACGGGGACGTGTAGGGGATGTGAACGGGGACGTGTAGGGGATGTGAACGGGGATGTGAACGGGGACGTGTAGGGGACGTGTAGGGGATGTGAACGGGGATGTGAACGGGGATGTGAACGGGGACGTGTAGGGGATGTGAACGGGGATGTGAACGGGGACGTGTAGGGGATGTGAACGGGAATGTGAACGGGGATGCGAACGGGGACGTGTAGGGGATGCGAACGGGGACGTGTAGGGGATGTGAACGGGGACGTGTAGGGGATGTGAACGGGGATGCGAACGGGGACGTGTAGGGGATGCGAACGTGGACGTGTAGGGGATGTGAACGGGGATGCGAACGGGGACGTGTAGGGGATGCGAACGGGGACGTGTAGGGGATGTGAACGGGGACGTGTAGGGGATGTGAACGGGGACGTGTAGGGGATGTGAACGGGGATGTGTCGGGGATGTGAACGGGGATGTGAACGGGGATGTGAACGGGGATGTGAACGGGGATGTGAACGGGGATGTGAACGGGGACGTGTAGGGGATGTGAACGGGGATGTGAACGGGGATGTGAACGGGGACGTGTCGGGGACGTGTAGGGGATGTGAACGGGGACGTGTAGGGGATGTGAACGGGGATGTGAACGGGGACGTGTAGGGGATGTGAACGGGGACGTGTAGGGGATGTGAACGGGGACGTGTAGGGGATGTGGACGGGGATGTGTAGGGGATGTGGACGGGGATGTGAACGGGGACGTGTAGGGGATGTGAACGGGGACGTGTAGGGGATGTGAACGGGGACGTGTAGGGGATGTGGACGGGGATGTGAACGGGGACGTGTAGGGGATGTGAACGGGGACGTGTAGGGGACGTGAACGGGGATGTGAACGGGGATGTGGACGGGGATGTGGACGGGGACGTGTAGGGGATGTGAACGGGGACGTGTAGGGGACGTGAACGGGGATGTGAACGGGGACGTGTAGGGGATGTGAACGGGGACGTGTAGGGGATGTGAACGGGGACGTGTAGGGGATGTGAACGGGGATGTGAACGGGGACGTGTAGGGGATGTGAACGGGGACGTGTAGGGGATGTGAACGGGGACGTGTAGGGGATGTGAACGGGGACGTGTAGGGGATGTGAACGGGGACGTGTAGGGGATGTGAACGGGGACGTGTAGGGGATGTGAACGGGGACGTGTAGGGGATGTGAACGGGGATGTGAACGGGGACGTGTAGGGGATGTGAACGGGGACGTGTAGGGGATGTGAACGGGGATGTGAACGGGGACGTGTAGGGGATGTGGACGGGGATGTGAACGGGGACGTGTAGGGGATGTGAACGGGGACGTGTAGGGGACGTGAACGGGGATGTGAACGGGGACGTGTAGGGGATGTGAACGGGGACGTGTAGGGGATGTGGACGGGGATGTGAACGGGGACGTGTAGGGGATGTGAACGGGGACGTGTAGGGGACGTGAACGGGGATGTGAACGGGGACGTGTAGGGGATGTGAACGGGGACGTGTAGGGGATGTGGACGGGGATGTGAACGGGGACGTGTAGGGGACGTGAACGGGGATGTGAACGGGGACGTGTAGGGGATGTGAACGGGGACGTGTAGGGGATGTGGACGGGGATGTGAACGGGGACGTGTAGGGGATGTGAACGGGGACGTGTAGGGGATGTGAACGGGGACGTGAACGGGGATGTGAACGGGGATGTGAACGGGGACGTGAACGGGGACGTGTAGGGGATGTGAACGGGGATGTGAACGGGGACGTGTAGGGGATGTGAACGGGGATGTGAACGGGGACGTGTAGGGGATGTGAACGGGGACGTGTAGGGGATGTGAACGGGGACGTGAACGGGGATGTGGACGGGGATGTGAACGGGGACGTGTAGGGGATGTGAACGGGGACGTGTAGGGGATGTGAACGGGGACGTGTAGGGGATGTGAACGGGGACGTGAACGGGGACGTGTAGGGGATGTGAACGGGGATGTGAACGGGGACGTGTAGGGGATGTGAACGGGGACGTGAACGGGGACGTGTAGGGGATGTGAACGGGGATGTGAACGGGGACGTGTAGGGGATGTGAACGGGGACGTGAACGGGAACGTGTAGGGGATGTGAACGGGGACGTGAACGGGGATGTGAACGGGGACGTGTAGGGGATGTGAACGGGGACGTGTAGGGGATGTGAACGGGGACGTGTAGGGGATGTGAACGGGGACGTGAACGGGGACGTGTAGGGGATGTGAACGGGGATGTGAACGGGGACGTGTAGGGGATGTGAACGGGGACGTGAACGGGGACGTGTAGGGGATGTGAACGGGGATGTGAACGGGGACGTGTAGGGGATGTGAACGGGGACGTGAACGGGAACGTGTAGGGGATGTGAACGGGGACGTGTAGGGGATGTGAACGGGGATGTGTAGGGGATGTGAACGGGGACGTGTAGGGGATGTGAACGGGGATGTGAACGGGGATGTGAACGGGGATGTGAACGGGGATGTGAACGGGGATGTGAACGGGGATGTGAACGGGGACGTGTAGGGGACGTGTAGGGGATGTGAACGGGGACGTGTAGAGGACGTGTAGGGGATGTGAACGGGGACGTGAACGGGGACGTGTAGGGGACGTGTAGGGGATGTGAACGGGGACGTGTAGGGGACGTGTAGGGGATGTGAACGGGGACGTGTAGAGGACGTGTAGGGGATGTGAACGGGGATGTGAACGGGGATGTGAACGGGGACGTGTCGGGGACGTGTCGGGGACGTGTAGGGGATGTGAACGGGGATGTGAACGGGGATGTGAACGGGGATGTGTAGGGGATGTGAACGGGGATGTGACCGGGGACGTGTCGGGGACGTGTAGGGGACGTGTAGGGGATGTGAACGGGGATGTGAACGGGGATGTGAACGGGGATGTGAACGGGGATGTGAACGGGGATGTGAACGGGGATGTGAACGGGGACGTGTCGGGGACGTGAACGGGGACGTGTAGGGGACGTGAACGGGGACGTGTAGGGGATGTGAACGGGGACGTGAACGAGGACGTGTAGGGGATGTGAACGAGGACGTGTAGGGGATGTGAACGGGGACGTGTAGGGGACGTGTAGGGGATGTGAACGGGGACGTGTAGGGGATGTGAACGGGGACGTGTAGGGGATGTGAACGGGGATGTGAACGGGGACGTGTAGGGGATGTGAACGGGGATGTGAACGGGGACGTGTCGGGGATGTGAACGGGGATGTGAACGGGGATGTGAACGGGGACGTGTAGGGGATGTGAACGGGGACGTGTAGGGGATGTGAACGGGGATGTGAACGGGGATGTGAACGGGGACGTGTAGGGGATGTGAACGGGGACGTGTAGGGGATGTGAACGGGGATGTGAACGGGGACGTGTAGGGGACGTGTAGGGGCTGTGAAAGAGGACGTGAACGGGGATGTGTAGGGGATGTGAACGGGGACGTGTAGGGGATGTGAACGGGGACGTGTAGGGGCTGTGAACGGGGACGTGTAGGGGACGTGTCGGGGATGTGAACGGGGACGTGTAGGGGATGTGAACGGGGACGTGTAGGGGACGTGTAGGGGATGTGAACGGGGACGTGAACAGGGACGTGTAGGGGATGTGAACGGGGACGTGTAGGGGATGTGAACGGGGATGTGAACGGGGACGTGTAGGGGATGTGAACGGGGACGTGTAGGGGATGTGGACGGGGACGTGAACGGGGACGTGTAGGGGATGTGAACGGGGACGTGTAGGGGATGTGAACGGGGACGTGTAGGGGACGTGTCGGGGATGTGAACGGGGACGTGTAGGGGATGTGTAGGGGATGTGAACGGGGATGTGAACGGGGACGTGTAGGCGATGTGAACGGGGACGTGAACGGGGACGTGTAGGGGATGTGAACGGGGACATGTAGGGGATGTGAACGGGGATGTGTAGGGGATGTGAACGGGGACGTGTAGGGGATGTGAACGGGGATGTGAACGGGGATGTGAACGGGGACGTGTAGGGGATGTGAACGGGGATGTGAACGGGGACGTGTAGGGGACGTGTAGGGGATGTGAACGGGGACGTGTAGGGGATGTGAACGGGGATGTGAACGGGGACGTGTAGGGGATGTGAACGGGGATGTGAACGGGGACGTGTAGGGGACGTGAACGGGGATGTGAACGGGGACGTGTAGGGGATGTGAACGGGGATTTGAACGGGGACGTGAACGGGGACGTGTAGGGGATGTGAACGGGGACGTGTAGGGGACGTGAACGGGGATGAGATCGGGGACGTGTAGGGGAAGTGAACGGGGACGTGAACGGGGACGTGTAGGGGATGTGAACGGGGACGTGTCGGGGATGTGAACGGGGATGTGAACGGGGACGTGTAGGGGATGTGAACGGGGACGTGTAGGGGATGTGAACGGGGATGTGAACGGGGACGTGTAGGGGACGTGTAGGGGCTGTGAAAGAGGACGTGAACGGGGATGTGTAGGGGATGTGAACGGGGACGTGTAGGGGATGTGAACGGGGACGTGAACGGGGACGTGTAGGGGCTGTGAACGGGGACGTGTAGGGGACGTGTCGGGGATGTGAACGGGGACGTGTAGGGGATGTGAACGGGGACGTGTAGGGGACGTGTAGGGGATGTGAACGGGGACGTGAACGGGGACGTGTAGGGGATGTGAACGGGGACGTGTAGGGGATGTGAACGGGGATGTGAACGGGGACGTGTAGGGGATGTGAACGGGGACGTGTAGGGGATGTGGACGGGGACGTGAACGGGGACGTGTAGGGGATGTGAACGGGGACGTGTAGGGGATGTGAACGGGGACGTGTAGGGGACGTGTCGGGGATGTGAACGGGGACGTGTAGGGGACGTGTCGGGGATGTGAACGGGGACGTGTAGGGGATGTGAACGGGGATGTGTAGGGGATGTGAACGGGGATGTGAACGGGGACGTGTAGGCGATGTGAACGGGGACGTGAACGGGGACGTGTAGGGGATGTGAACGGGGACATGTAGGGGATGTGAACGGGGATGTGTAGGGGATGTGAACGGGGACGTGTAGGGGATGTGAACGGGGATGTGAACGGGGATGTGAACGGGGACGTGTAGGGGATGTGAACGGGGATGTGAACGGGGACGTGTAGGGGACGTGTAGGGGATGTGAACGGGGACGTGTAGGGGATGTGAACGGGGATGTGAACGGGGACGTGTAGGGGATGTGAACGGGGATGTGAACGGGGACGTGTAGGGGACGTGAACGGGGATGTGAACGGGGACGTGTAGGGGATGTGAACGGGGATTTGAACGGGGACGTGAACGGGGACGTGTAGGGGATGTGAACGGGGACGTGTAGGGGACGTGAACGGGGATGTGATCGGGGACGTGTAGGGGATGTGAACGGGGACGTGTAGGGGATGTGAACGGGGATGTGAAGGGGGACGTGTAGGGGATGTGGACGGGGATGTGAACGGGGACGTGTAGGGGATGTGGACGGGGACGTATAGGGGATGTGAACGGGGACGTGTAGGGGAAGTGAACGGGGACGTGAACGGGGACGTGTAGGGGATGTGAACGGGGACGTGTAGGGGATGTGAACGGGGACGTGAACGGGGACGTGTAGGGGACGTGTAGGGGATGTGAACGGGGACGTGTAGGGGACGTGTAGGGGATGTGAACGGGGACGTGAACGGGGACGTGTAGGGGATGTGAACGGGGACGTGTAGGGGACGTGAACGGGGATGTGAACGGGGACGTGTCGGGGATGTGAACGGGGACGTGTAGGGGATGTGGACGGGGACGTGTAGGGGATGTGGACGGGGACGTGTAGGGGTGTGAACGAGGATGTGAACGGGGACGTGTCGGGGATGTGAACGGGGACGTGTAGGGGATGTGAACGGGGACGTGTAGGGGATGTGAACGGGGATGTGAACGGGGACGTGTAGGGGATGTGGACGGGGATGTGAACGGGGACGTGTAGGGGATGTGGACGGGGACGTGTAGGGGATGTGAACGGGGATGTGAACGGGGACGTGTAGGGGATGTGAACGGGGATGTGAACGGGGACGTCTAGGGGATGTGGACGGGGATGTGAACGGGGACGTGTAGGGGATGTGGACGGGGACGTGTAGGGGATGTGAACGGGGATGTGAACGGGGACGTGTAGGGGATGTGAACGGGGACGTGTAGGGGACGTGAACGGGGATGTGAACGGGGACGTGTAGGGGATGTGAACGGGGACGTGTAGGGGATGTGAACGGGAATGTGAACGGGGACGTGTAGGGGATGTGGACGGGGATGTGAACGGGGACGTGTAGCAGATGTGAACGGGGACGTGTAGGGGATGTGAACGGGGATGTGAACGGGGACGTGTAGGGGATGTGAACGGGGACGTGTAGGGGATGTGAACGGGGACGTGAACGGGGACGTGTAGGGGATGTGAACGGGGACGTGTAGGGGATGTGAACGGGGACGTGTAGGGGATGTGAACGGGGATGTGAACGGGGACGTGTAGGGGATGTGAACGGGGACGTGAACGGGGACGTGTAGGGGATGTGAACGGGGATGTGAACGGGGACGTGTAGGGGATGTGAACGGGGACGTGTAGGGGGTGTGAACGGGGACGTGTAGGGGATGTGAACGGGGATGTGAACGGGGACGTGTAGGGGATGTGAACGGGGATGTGAACGGGGACGTGTAGGGGATGTGAACGGGGATGTGAACGGGGGCGTGTAGGGGATGTGAACGGGGACGTGTAGGGGATGTGAACGGGGACGTGTCGGGGACGTGTAGGGGATGTGAACGGGGATGTGAACGGGGATGTGAACGGGGATGTGAACGGGGATGTGAACGGGGACGTGTAGGGGATGTGAACGGGGACGTGTCGGGGATGTGAACGGGGACGTTTAGGGGATGTGAACTGGGACGTGAACGGGGACGTGTTGGGGACGTGTAGGGGATGTGAACGGGGACGTGTAGGGGACGTGTAGGGGATGTGAACGGGGACGTGTAGGGAACGTGTAGGGGATGTGAACGGGGATGTGAACGGGGATGTGAACGGGGATGTGAACGGGGACGTGAACGGGGACGTGTTGGGGACGTGTAGGGGATGTGAACGGGGACGTGTAGGGAACGTGTAGGGGATGTGAACGGGGATGTGAACGGGGACGTGTCGGGGATGTGAACGGGGATGTGAACGGGGACGTGTAGGGGACGTGTAGGGGATGTGAACGGGGACGTGTAGGGAACGTGTAGGGGATGTTAACGGGGATGTGAACGGGGATGTGAACGGGGATGTGAACGGGGACGTGAACGGGGACGTGTAGGGGACGTGTCGGGGATGTGAACGGGGATGTGAACGGGGACGTGAACGGGGATGTGTAGGGGATGTGAACGGGGACGTGTCGGGGATGTGAACGGGGACGTGTAGGGGATGTGAACGGGGACGTGTAGGGAACGTGTAGGGGATGTGAACGGGGATGTGAACGGGGATGTGAACGGGGATGTGAACGGGGACGTGAACGGGGACGTGTAGGGGACGTGTCGGGGATGTGAACGGGGATGTGAACGGGGACGTGAACGGGGACGTGTAGGGGGTGTGAACGGGGACGTGTAGGGGATGTGAACGGGGACGTGTAGGGGATGTGAACGGGGACGTGTAGGGGACGTGTAGGGGATGTGAACGGGGACGTGTAGGGGATGTGAACGGGGACGTGTAGGGGATGTGAACGGGGATGTGTACGGGGATGTGAACGGGGACGTGTAGGGGATGTGAACGGGGATGTGAACGGGGATGTGTAGGGGACGTGTAGGGGACGTGTAGGGGACGTGTCGGGGATGTGAACGGGGATGTGAACGGGGATGTGTAGGGGACGTGTAAGGGACGTGTAGGGGATGTGAACGGGGACGTGTAGGGGACGTGTAGGGGATGTGAACGGGGACGTGTAGGGGACGTGTAGGGGATGTGAACGGGGACGTGTAGGGGATGTGAACGGGGACGTGTAGGGGATGTGAACGGGGACGTGTAGGGGCTGTGAACGGGGACGTGTAGGGGATGTGAACGGGGACGTGTAGGGGATGTGAACGGGGATGTGAACGGGGACGTGTAGGGGACGTGTAGGGGCTGTGAACGAGGACGTGAACGGGGATGTGTAGGGGATGTGAACGGGGACGTGTAGGGGATGTGAACGGGGACGTGAACGGGGATGTGAACGGGGATGTGTAGGGGACGTGTAGGGGACGTGTAGGGGATGTGAACGGGGACGTGTAGGGGACGTGTAGGGGATGTGAACGGGGACGTGTAGGGGACGTGTAGGGGATGTGAACGGGGATGTGTAGGGGATGTGAACGGGGACGTGTAGGGGATGTCAACGGGGACGTGTAGGGGCTGTGAACGGGGACGTGTAGGGGATGTGAACGGGGACGTGTAGGGGATGTGAACGGGGATGTGAACGGGGACGTGTAGGGGACGTGTCGGGGATGTGAACGGGGACGTGTAGGGGATGTGAACGGGGACGTGTAGGGGACGTGTAGGGGATGTGAACGGGGACGTGAACGGGGACGTGTCGGGGATGTGAACGGGGACGTGTAGGGGATGTGAACGGGGACGTGTAGGGGATGTGAACGGGGACGTGTAGGGGATGTGAACGGGGATGTGAACAGGGACGTGTAGGGGATGTGAACGGGGATGTGAACGGGGACGTGCAGGGGATGTGAACGGGGACGTGTAGGGGATTTGAACGGGGATGTGAACGGGGACGTGTAGGGGATGTGAACGGGGATGTGAACGGGGATGTGAACGGGGACGTGTAGGGGATGTGAACGGGGATGTGAACGGGGATGTGAACGGGGACGTGAACGGGGACGTGTAGGGGATGTGAACGGGGACGTGTAGGGGATGTGAACGGGGACGTGTAGGGGATGTGAACGGGGACGTGTAGGGGACGTGTCGGGGATGTGAACGGGGACGTGTAGGGGATGTGAACGGGGATGTGTAGGGGATGTGAACGGGGATGTGAACGGGGACGTGTAGGGGATGTGAACGGGGACGTGTAGGGGATGTGAACGGGGATGTGTAGGGGATGTGAACGGGGATGTGAACGGGGACGTGTAGGGGACGTGTAGGGGACGTGTAGGGGATGTGAACGGGGATGTGAACGGGGACGTGTCGGGGATGTGAACGGGGACGTGTAGGGGATGTGAACGGGGATGTGAACGGGCACGTGTAGGGGATGTGAACGGGGACGTGTAGGGGATGTGAACGGGGACGTGTAGGGGATGTGAACGGGGACGTGTAGGGGATGTGAACGGGGATGTGAACGGGGATGTGAACGGGGACGTGTAGGGGATGTGAACGGGGATGTGAACGGGGACGTGTAGGGGATGTGAACGGGGACGTGTAGGGGATGTGAACGGGGATGTGAACGGGGACGTGTAGGGGACGTGAACGGGGATGTGAACGGGGATGTGTAGGGGATGTGTAGGGGATGTGAACGGGGACGTGTAGGGGACGTGAACGGGGATGTGAACGGGGACGTGTAGGGGATGTGAATGGGGACGTGTAGGGGACGTGAACGGGGATGTGAACGGGGACGTGTAGGGGACGTGTAGGGGATGTGAACGGGGACGTGTAGGGGACGTGAACGGGGATGTGAACGGGGACGTGTAGGGGATGTGAATGGGGACGTGTAGGGGATGTGGACGGGGATGTGAACGGGGACGTGTAGGGGATGTGAACGGGGACGTGTAGGGGATGTGAACGGGGATTTGAACGGGGACGTGAACGGGGACGTGTAGGGGACGTGAACGGGGATGTGAACGGGGACGTGTAGGGGATGTGAACGGGGACGTGTAGGGGATGTGAACGGGGATGTGAACGGGGACGTGTAGGGGACGTGTAGGGGATGTGAACGGGGACGTGTAGGGGATGTGAACGGGGATGTGAACGGGGACGTGTAGGGGATGTGAACGGGGATGTGAACGGGGACGTGTAGGGGATGTGAACGGGGACGTGTAGGGGATGTGAACGGGGACGTGTAGGGGATGTGAACGGGGATTTGAACGGGGACGTGAACGGGGACGTGTAGGGGATGTGAACGGGGACGTGTAGGGGACGTGAACGGGGATGTGAACGGGGACGTGTAGGGGATGTGAACGGGGACGTGTAGGGGATGTGAACGGGGATGTGAACGGGGACGTGTAGGGGATGTGGACGGGGATGTGAACGGGGACGTGTAGGGGATGTGGACGGGGACGTGTAGGGGATGTGAACGGGGACGTGTAGGGGACGTGAACGGGGATGTGAACGGGGACGTGTAGGGGATGTGAACGGGGACGTGTAGGGGATGTGAACGGGGATGTGAACGGGGATGTGAACGGGGACGTGTAGGGGATGTGAACGGGGACGTGTAGGGGATGTGAACGGTGACGTGAACGGGGACGTGTAGGGGATGTGAACGGGGACGTGTAGGGGACGTGAACGGGGATGTGAACGGGGACGTGTAGGGGATGTGAACGGGGACGTGTAGGGGATGTGGACGGGGATGTGAACGGGGACGTGTAGGGGATGTGGACGGGGACGTGTAGGGGATGTGAACGGGGATGTGAACGGGGACGTGTCGGGGATGTGAACGGGGACGTGTAGGGGATGTGAACGGGGACGTGTAGGGGATGTGAACGGGACGTGAACGGGGACGTGTAGGGGATGTGGACGGGGATGTGAACGGGGATGTGAACGGGGATGTGAACGGGGATGTGAACGGGGACGTGTAGGGGATGTGGACGGGACGTGAACGGGGATGTGAACGGGGATGTGAACGGGGATGTGAACGGGGACGTGTAGGGGATGTGGACGGGGATGTGAACGGGGACGTGTAGGGGATGTGGACGGGGACGTGTAGGGGATGTGAACGGGACGTGAACGGGGACGTGTAGGGGATGTGGACGGGGATGTGAACGGGGACGTGTAGGGGATGTGGACGGGGACGTGTAGGGGATGTGAACGGGGATGTGAACGGGGACGTGTCGGGGATGTGAACGGGGACGTGTAGGGGATGTGAACGGGGACGTGTAGGGGACGTGTAGGGGATGTGAACGGGGACGTGTAGGGGATGTGAACGGGGATGTGAACGGGGACGTGTAGGGGATGTGGACGGGGATGTGAACGGGGACGTGTAGGGGATGTGGACGGGGACGTGTAGGGGATGTGAACGGGGACGTGTAGGGGACGTGTAGGGGATGTGAACGGGGATGTGAACGGGGATGTGAACGGGGACGTGTAGGGGATGTGAACGGGGACGTGTAGGGGATGTGAACGGGGACGTGAACGGGGACGTGTAGGGGATGTGAACGGGGACGTGTAGGGGACGTGAACGGGGATGTGAACGGGGACGTGTAGGGGATGTGGACGGGGATGTGAACGGGGACGTGTAGGGGATGTGGACGGGGACGTGTAGGGGATGTGAACGGGGATGTGAACGGGGACGTGTCGGGGATGTGAACGGGGACGTGTAGGGGATGTGAACGGGGACGTGTAGGGGATGTGAACGGGGATGTGAACGGGGACGTGTAGGGGATGTGGACGGGGATGTGAACGGGGACGTGTAGGGGATGTGGACGGGGACGTGTAGGGGATGTGACCGGGACGTGAACGGGGACGTGTAGGGGATGTGGACGGGGATGTGAACGGGGACGTGTAGGGGATGTGGACGGGGACGTGTAGGGGATGTGAACGGGGATGTGAACGGGGACGTGTCGGGGATGTGAACGGGGACGTGTAGGGGATGTGAACGGGGACGTGTAGGGGACGTGTAGGGGATGTGAACGGGGACGTGTAGGGGATGTGAACGGGGACGTGAACGGGGACGTGTAGGGGATGTGAACGGGGACGTGTAGGGGATGTGAACGGGGATGTGAACGGGGACGTGTAGGGGATGTGAACGGGGACGTGTAGGGGATGTGAACGGGGACGTGTAGGGGTTGTGAACGGGGACGTGTAGGGGATGTGAACGGGGACGTGTAGGGGATGTGAACGGGGACGTGTAGGGGATGTGAACGGGGACGTGTAGGGGATGTGAACGGGGACGTGAACGGGGACGTGTCGGGGATGTGAACGTGGATGTGAACGGGGACGTGTAGGGGATGTGAACGGGGACGTGTAGGGGACGTGAACGGGGATGTGAACGGGGACGTGTAGGGGATGTGAACGGGGACGTGTAGGGGATGTGAACGGGGATGTGAACGGGGACGTGTAGGGGATGTGGACGGGGATGTGAACGGGGACGTGTAGGGGATGTGGACGGGGACGTGTAGGGGACGTGAACGGGGATGTGAACGGGGACGTGTAGGGGATGTGAACGGGGACGTGTAGGGGATGTGAACGGGGATGTGAACGGGGATGTGAACAGGGACGTGTAGGGGATGTGAACGGGGACGTGTAGGGGATGTGAACGGGGACATGAACGGGGACGTGTAGGGGATGTGAACGGGGACGTGTAGGGGATGTGAACGGGGACGTGTAGGGGACGTGAACGGGGATGTGAACGGGGACGTGTAGGGGATGTGAACGGGGACGTGTAGGGGATGTGTACGGGGATGTGAACGGGGACGTGTAGGGGATGTGAACGGGGACGTGTAGGGGATGTGAACGGGGATGTGAACGGGGACGTGTAGGGGATGTGGACGGGGATGTGAACGGGGACGTGTAGGGGATGTGGACGGGGACGTGTAGGGGATGTGAACGGGACGTGAACGGGGACGTGTAGGGGATGTGGACGGGGACGTGTAGGGGATGTGAACGGGGATGTGAACGGGGACGTGTCGGGGATGTGAACGGGGACGTGTAGGGGATGTGAACGGGGATGTGAACGGGGACGTGTAGGGGATGTGGACGGGGATGTGAACGGGGACGTGTAGGGGATGTGGACGGGGACGTGTAGGGGATGTGAACGGGACGTGAACGGGGACGTGTAGGGGATGTGGACGGGGATGTGAACGGGGACGTGTAGGGGATGTGGACGGGGACGTGTAGGGGATGTGAACGGGGATGTGAACGGGGACGTGTCGGGGATGTGAACGGGGACGTGTAGGGGATGTGAACGGGGACGTGTAGGGGACGTGTAGGGGATGTGAACGGGGACGTGAACGGGGACGTGTAGGGGATGTGAACGGGGACGTGTAGGGGATGTGAACGGGGATGTGAACGGGGACGTGCAGGGGATGTGAACGGGGACGTGTAGGGGATGTGAACGGGGACGTGTAGGGGATGTGAACGGGGACGTGTAGGGGATGTGAACGGGGACGTGTAGGGGATGTGAACGGGGACGTGTAGGGGATGTGAACGGGGACGTGTAGGGGACGTGTAGGGGATGTGAACGGGGACGTGTAGGGGATGTGAACGGGGATGTGCAGGGGATGTGAACGGGGATGTGAACGGGGACGTGTAGGGGACGTGTAGGGGATGTGAACGGGGACGTGTAGGGGATGTGAACGGGGACGTGTAGGGGATGTGAACGGGGATGTGAACGGGGACGTGTAGGGGATGTGAACGGGGATGTGAACGGGGACGTGTAGGGGATGTGAACGGGGACGTGTAGGGGACGTGAACGGGGATGTGAACGGGGACGTGTAGGGGATGTGAACGGGGATGTGAACGGGGACGTGTAGGCGATGTGGACGGGGATGTGAACGGGGACGTGTAGGGGATGTGGACGGGGACGTGTAGGGGATGTGAATGGGGACGTGTAGGGGACGTGAACGGGGATGTGAACGGGGACGTGTAGGGGATGTGAACGGGGACGTGTAGGGGATGTGAACGGGGATGTGAACGGGGACGTGTAGGGGATGTGAACAGGGACGTGTAGGGGACGTGAACGGGGATGTGAACGGGGACGTGTAGGGGATGTGAACGGGGACGTGTAGGGGATGTGAACGGGGATGTGAACGGGGACGTGTAGGGGATGTGGACGGGGATGTGAACGGGGACGTGTAGGGGATGTGGACGGGGACGTGTAGGGGATGTGAATGGGGACGTGTAGGGGACGTGAACGGGGATGTGAACGGGGACGTGTAGGGGATGTGAATGGGGACGTGTAGGGGATGTGAACGGGGATGTGAACGGGGACGTGTAGGGGACGTGAAGGGGATGTGAACGGGGACGTGTAGGGGATGTGAACGGGGACGTGTAGGGGATGTGAACGGGGATTTTAACGGGGACGTGTAGGGGACGTGTAGGGGATATGAACGGGGACGTGTAGGGGACGTGAACGGGGATGTGAACGGGGACGTGTAGGGGATGTGAACGGGGACGTGTAGGGGATGTGAACGGGGATGTGAACGGGGACGTGTAGGGGACGTGAAGGGGATGTGAACGGGGACGTGTAGGGGATGTGAACGGGGACGTGTAGGGGATGTGAACGGGGATTTTAACGGGGACGTGTAGGGGACGTGTAGGCGATGTGAACGGGGACGTGTAGGGGACGTGAACGGGGATGTGAACGGGGACGTGTAGGGGATGTGAATGGGGACGTGTAGGGGATGTGAACGGGGATGTGAACGGGGACGTGTAGGGGATGTGGACGGGGATGTGAACGGGGACGTGTAGGGGATGTGGACGGGGACGTGTAGGGGATGTGAACGGGGACGTGTAGGGGACGTGAACGGGGATGTGAACGGGGATGTGAACGGAGACGTGTAGGGGATGTGAACGGGGATGTGAACGGGGACGTGTAGGGGATGTGAACGGGGATGTGAACGGGGACGTGTAGGGGACGTGTAGGGGATGTGAACGGGGACGTGTAGGGGATGTGAACGGGGATGTGAACGGGGACGTGTAGGGGATGTGAACGGGGATGTGAACGGGGACGTGTAGGGGATGTGAACGGGGACGTGTAGGGGATGTGAACGGGGACGTGTAGGGGATGTGAACAAGGATTTGAACGGGGACGTGAACGGGGACGTGTAGGGGATGTGAACGGGGACGTGTAGGGGACGTGAACGGGGATGTGAACGGGGACGTGTAGGGGATGTGAACGGGGACGTGTAGGGGATGTGAACGGGGATGTGAACGGGGACGTGAACGGGGACGTGTAGGGGATGTGGACGGGGACGTGTAGGGGATGTGAACGGGGACGTGTAGGGGACGTGAACGGGGATGTGAACGGGGACGTGTAGGGGATGTGAACGGGGACGTGTAGGGGATGTGAACGGGGACGTGAACGGGGATGTGAACGGGGACGTGTAGGGGATGTGAACGGGGACGTGTAGGGGATGTGAACGGGGACGTGAACGGGGACGTGTAGGGGATGTGAACGGGGACGTGTAGGGGATGTGAACGGGGACGTGTAGGGGACGTGAACGGGGATGTGAACGGGGACGTGTAGGGGATGTGAACGGGGACGTGTAGGGGATGTGAACGGGGACGTGTAGGGGATGTGAACGGGGATGTGAACGGGGACGTCCAGGGGATGTGGACGGGGACGTGTAGGGGATGTGAACGGGGATGTGAACGGGGCTGTGAACGGGGACGTGTAGGGGATGTGAACGGGGATGTGAACGGGGACGTGTAGGGGATGTGAACGGGGATGTGAACGGGGACGTGTAGGGGATGTGAACGGGGATGTGAACGGGGACGTGTAGGGGATGTGGACGGGGATGTGAACGGGGACGTGTAGGGGATGTGGACGGGGACGTGTAGGGGATGTGAACGGGGATGTGAACGGGGACGTGTCGGGGATGTGAACGGGGACGTGTAGGGGATGTGAACGGGGACGTGTAGGGGATGTGAACGGGGATGTGAACGGGGACGTGTAGGGGATGTGGACGGGGACGTGTAGGGGATGTGAACGGGGATGTGGACGGGGACGTGAACGGGGATGTGAACGGGGACGTGAACGGGGACGTGTAGGGAATGTGAACGGGGATGTGAACGGGGATGTGAACGGGGACGTGGACGGGATGTGAACGGGGACGTGTAGGGGATGTGAACGGGGATGTGAACGGGGACGTGTAGGGGATGTGAACGGGGATGTGAACGGGGACGTGTAGGGGATGTGGACGGGGATGTGAACGGGGACGTGTAGGGGATGTGAACGGGGACGTGTAGGGGATGTGGACGGGGACGTGTAGGGGATGTGGACGGGGACGTGTAGGGGATGTGGACGGGGACGTGTAGGGGATGTGAACGGGGATGTGAACGGGGACGTGTCGGGGATGTGAACGGGGACGTGTAGGGGATGTGAACGGGGACGTGTAGGGGATGTGAACGGGGATGTGAACGGGGACGTGTAGGGGATGTGGACGGGGATGTGAACGGGGACAGGTAGGGGATGTGGACGGGGACGTGTAGGGGATGTGAACGGGGATGTGAACGGGGACGTGTAGGGGATGTGAACGGGGACGTGTAGGGGACGTGAACGGGGATGTCAACGGGGACGTGTAGGGGATGTGAACGGGGACGTGTAGGGGATGTGAACGGGGATGTGAACGGGGACGTGTAGGGGATGTGGACGGGGATGTGAACGGGGACGTGTAGGGGATGTGAACGGGGACGTGTAGGGGATGTGAACGGGGACGTGTAGGGGATGTGAACGGGGACGTGTAGGGGATGTGAACGGGGATGTGAACGGGGATGTGAACGGGGACGTGTAGGGGATGTGAACGGGGACGTGTAGGGGATGTGAACGGGGACGTGTAGGGGATGTGAACGGGGATGTGAACGGGGACGTGTAGGGGATGTGAACGGGGACGTGAACGGGGATGTGAACGGGGACGTGAACGGGGATGTGAACGGGGACGTGTAGGGGATGTGAACGGGGACGTGAACGGGGATGTGAACGGGGACGTGAACGGGGACGTGTAGGGGATGTGAACGGGGACGTGTAGGGGATGTGAACGGGGACGTGAACGGGGACGTGTAGGGGACGTGTAGGGGATGTGAACGGGGATGTGAACGGGGACGTGTAGGGGATGTGAACGGGGACGTGAACGGGGACGTGTAGGGGATGTGAACGGGGACGTGAACGGGGACGTGTAGGGGATGTGAACGGGGATGTGAACGGGGACGTGTAGGGGATGTGAACGGGGACGTGAACGGGGACGTGTAGGGGATGTGGACGGGGACGTGTAGGGGATGTGAACGGGGACGTGTACGGGACGTGAACGGGGATGTGAACGGGGACGTGTAGGGGATGTGAACGGGGATGTGAACGGGGATGTGAACGGAGACGTGTAGGGGATGTGAACGGGGACGTGTAGGGGATGTGAACGGGGATGTGAACGGGGACGTGTAGGGGACGTGTAGGGGATGTGAACGGGGACGTGTAGGGGATGTGAACGGGGATGTGAACGGGGACGTGTAGGGGATGTGAACGGGGATGTGAACGGGGACGTGTAGGGGATGTGAACGGGGACGTGTAGGGGATGTGAACGGGGACGTGTAGGGGATGTGAACGGGGATTTGAACGGGGACGTGAACGGGGACGTGTAGGGGATGTGAACGGGGACGTGTAGGGGACGTGAACGGGGATGTGAACGGGGACGTGTAGGGGATGTGAACGGGGACGTGTAGGGGATGTGAACGGGGATGTGAACGGGGACGTGAACGGGGACGTGTAGGGGATGTGGACGGGGACGTGTAGGGGATGTGAACGGGGACGTGTAGGGGACGTGAACGGGGATGTGAACGGGGACGTGTAGGGGATGTGAACGGGGACGTGTAGGGGATGTGAACGGGGACGTGTAGGGGACGTGAACGGGGATGTGAACGGGGACGTGTAGGGGATGTGAACGGGGACGTGTAGGGGATGTGAACGGGGACGTGAACGGGGATGTGAACGGGGACGTGTAGGGGATGTGAACGGGGACGTGTAGGGGATGTGAACGGGGACGTGAACGGGGACGTGTAGGGGATGTGAACGGGGACGTGTAGGGGATGTGAACGGGGACGTGTAGGGGACGTGAACGGGGATGTGAACGGGGACGTGTAGGGGATGTGAACGGGGACGTGTAGGGGATGTGAACGGGGACGTGTAGGGGATGTGAACGGGGATGTGAACGGGGACGTCCAGGGGATGTGGACGGGGACGTGTAGGGGATGTGAACGGGGATGTGAACGGGGCTGTGAACGGGGACGTGTAGGGGATGTGAACGGGGATGTGAACGGGGACGTGTAGGGGATGTGAACGGGGATGTGAACGGGGACGTGTAGGGGATGTGAACGGGGATGTGAACGGGGACGTGTAGGGGATGTGGACGGGGATGTGAACGGGGACGTGTAGGGGATGTGGACGGGGACGTGTAGGGGATGTGAACGGGGATGTGAACGGGGACGTGTCGGGGATGTGAACGGGGACGTGTAGGGGATGTGAACGGGGACGTGTAGGGGATGTGAACGGGGATGTGAACGGGGACGTGTAGGGGATGTGGACGGGGACGTGTAGGGGATGTGAACGGGGATGTGGACGGGGACGTGAACGGGGATGTGAACGGGGACGTGAACGGGGACGTGTAGGGAATGTGAACGGGGATGTGAACGGGGATGTGAACGGGGACGTGGACGGGATGTGAACGGGGACGTGTAGGGGATGTGAACGGGGATGTGAACGGGGACGTGTAGGGGATGTGAACGGGGATGTGAACGGGGACGTGTAGGGGATGTGGACGGGGATGTGAACGGGGACGTGTAGGGGATGTGAACGGGGACGTGTAGGGGATGTGGACGGGGACGTGTAGGGGATGTGGACGGGGACGTGTAGGGGATGTGGACGGGGACGTGTAGGGGATGTGAACGGGGATGTGAACGGGGACGTGTCGGGGATGTGAACGGGGACGTGTAGGGGATGTGAACGGGGACGTGTAGGGGATGTGAACGGGGATGTGAACGGGGACGTGTAGGGGATGTGGACGGGGATGTGAACGGGGACAGGTAGGGGATGTGGACGGGGACGTGTAGGGGATGTGAACGGGGATGTGAACGGGGACGTGTAGGGGATGTGAACGGGGACGTGTAGGGGACGTGAACGGGGATGTCAACGGGGACGTGTAGGGGATGTGAACGGGGACGTGTAGGGGATGTGAACGGGGATGTGAACGGGGACGTGTAGGGGATGTGGACGGGGATGTGAACGGGGACGTGTAGGGGATGTGAACGGGGACGTGTAGGGGATGTGAACGGGGACGTGTAGGGGATGTGAACGGGGACGTGTAGGGGATGTGAACGGGGATGTGAACGGGGATGTGAACGGGGACGTGTAGGGGATGTGAACGGGGACGTGTAGGGGATGTGAACGGGGACGTGTAGGGGATGTGAACGGGGATGTGAACGGGGACGTGTAGGGGATGTGAACGGGGACGTGAACGGGGATGTGAACGGGGACGTGAACGGGGATGTGAACGGGGACGTGTAGGGGATGTGAACGGGGACGTGAACGGGGATGTGAACGGGGACGTGAACGGGGACGTGTAGGGGATGTGAACGGGGACGTGTAGGGGATGTGAACGGGGACGTGAACGGGGACGTGTAGGGGACGTGTAGGGGATGTGAACGGGGATGTGAACGGGGACGTGTAGGGGATGTGAACGGGGACGTGAACGGGGACGTGTAGGGGATGTGAACGGGGATGTGAACGGGGACGTGTAGGGGATGTGAACGGGGACGTGTAGGGGATGTGAACGGGGACGTGAACGGGGACGTGTAGGGGATGTGAACGGGGATGTGAACGGGGACGTGTAGGGGATGTGAACGGGGACGTGAACGGGGACGTGTAGGGGATGTGAACGGGAATGTGAACGGGGACGTGTAGGGGATGTGAACGGGGATGTGAACGGGGACGTGTAGGGGATGTGAACGTGGATGTGAACGGGGACGTGTAGGGGATGTGAACGGGGACGTGTAGGGGACGTGTAGGGGATGTGAACGGGGACGTGTAGGGGATGTGAACGGGGATGTGAACGGGGACGTGTAGGGGATGTGAACGGGGACGTGTAGGGGATGTGAACGGGGATGTGAACGGGGACGTGTAGGGGATGTGAACGGGGACGTGTAGGGGATGTGAACGGGGATGTGTAGAGGATGTGAACGGGGATGTGAACGGGGATGTGAACGGGGACGTGTAGGGGATGTGAACGGGGACGTGAACGGGGACGTGTAGGGGACGTGTAGGGGATGTGAACGGGGACGTGTAGGGGATGTGAACGGGGATGTGAACGGGGACGTGTAGGGGATGTGAACGGGGACGTGTAGGGGATGTGAACGGGGATGTGAACGGGGATGTGAACGGGGATGTGAACGGGGATGTGAACGGGGACGTGTAGGGGATGTGAACGGGGACGTTTAGGGGATGTGAACGGGGACGTGAACGGGGACGTGTAGGGGACGTGTAGGGGATGTGAACGGGGACGTGAACGGGGATGTGAACGGGGACGTGTAGGGGACGTGTCGGGGACATGTAGGGGATGTGAACGGGGATGTGAACGGGGACGTGAACGGGGACGTGTAGGGGACGTGTCGGGGATGTGAACGGGGACGTGTAGGGGATGTGAACGGGGACGTGAACGAGGACGTGTAGGGGACGTGAACGGGGACGTGTAGGGGATGTGAACGGGGATGTGAACGAGGACGTGTAGGGGATGTGAACGGGGATGTGAACGGGGACGTGTAGGGGATGTGAACGGGGATGTGAACGGGGATGTGAACGGGGTCGTGTAGGGGACGTGTCGGGGATGTGAACGGGGACGTGTAGGGGATGTGAACGGGGATGTGAACGGGGACGTGTAGGGGACGTGTCGGGGATGTGAACGGGGACGTGTAGGGGATGTGAACGGGGACGTGAACGAGGACGTGTAGGGGACGTGAACGGGGACGTGTAGGGGATGTGAACGGGGATGTGAACGAGGACGTGTAGGGGATGTGAACGGGGATGTGAACGGGGACGTGTAGGGGATGTGAACGGGGATGTGTAGGGGATGTGAACGGGGATGTGAACGGGGATGTGAACGGGGATGTGAACGGGGACGTGTAGGGGATGTGAACGGGGACGTGTCGGGGATGTGAACGGGGATGTGAACGGGGATGTGAACGGGGATGTGAACGGGGACGTGTAGGGGATGTGAACGGGGATGTGAACGGGGATGTGAACGGGGACGTGTCGGGGATGTGAACGGGGATGTGAACGGGGATGTGAACGGGGACGTGTAGGGGATGTGTAGGGGATGTGAACGGGGACGTGTAGGGGATGTGAACGGGGACGTGCAGGGGATGTGAACGGGGATGTGAACGGGGATGTGAACGGGGATGTGAACGGGGATGTGAACGGGGACGTGTCGGGGATGTGAACGGGGATGTGAACGGGGATGTGAACGGGGACGTGTAGGGGATGTGAACGGGGACGTGTAGGGGACGTGTAGGGGATGTGAACGGGGACGTGTAGGGGATGTGAACGGGGACGTGTAGGGGACGTGTAGGGGATGTGAACGGGGACGTGTAGGGGACGTGAACGGGGACGTGCAGGGGATGTGAACGGGGATGTGAACCGGGACGTGTAGGGGATGTGAACGGGGACGTGAACGGGGACGTGTAGGGGACGTGTAGGGGATGTGAACGGGGATGTGAACGGGGACGTGTAGGGGATGTGAACGGGGACGTGAACGGGGACGTGTAGGGGATGTGAACGGGGATGTGAACGGGGACGTGTAGGGGATGTGAACGGGGACGTGAACGGGGACGTGTAGGGGATGTGAACGGGGATGTGAACGGGGACGTGTAGGGGATGTGAACGGGGACGTGAACGGGGACGTGTAGGGGATGTGAACGGGGATGTGAACGGGGACGTGTAGGGGATGTGAACGGGGATGTGAATGGGGACGTGTAGGGGATGTGAACGGGGATGTGAACGGGGACGTGTAGGGGATGTGAACGGGGACGTGTAGGGGACGTGTAGGGGATGTGAACGGGGACGTGTAGGGGATGTGAACGGGGATGTGAACGGGGACGTGTAGGGGATGTGAACGGGGACGTGTAGGGGATGTGAACGGGGATGTGAACGGGGACGTGTAGGGGATGTGAACGGGGACGTGTAGGGGATGTGAACGGGGATGTGTAGGGGATGTGAACGGGGATGTGAACGGGGATGTGAACGGGGACGTGTAGGGGATGTGAACGGGGACGTGAACGGGGACGTGTAGGGGACGTGTAGGGGATGTGAACGGGGACGTGTAGGGGATGTGAACGGGGATGTGAACGGGGACGTGTAGGGGATGTGAACGGGGACGTGTAGGGGATGTGAACGGGGATGTGAACGGGGATGTGAACGGGGATGTGAACGGGGATGTGAACGGGGACGTGTAGGGGATGTGAACGGGGACGTTTAGGGGATGTGAACGGGGACGTGAACGGGGACGTGTAGGGGACGTGTAGGGGATGTGAATGGGGACGTGAACGGGGATGTGAACGGGGACGTGTAGGGGACGTGTCGGGGACATGTAGGGGATGTGAACGGGGATGTGAACGGGGACGTGAACGGGGACGTGTAGGGGACGTGTCGGGGATGTGAACGGGGACGTGTAGGGGATGTGAACGGGGACGTGAACGAGGACGTGTAGGGGACGTGAACGGGGACGTGTAGGGGATGTGAACGGGGATGTGAACGAGGACGTGTAGGGGATGTGAACGGGGATGTGAACGGGGACGTGTAGGGGATGTGAACGGGGATGTGAACGGGGATGTGAACGGGGTCGTGTAGGGGACGTGTCGGGGATGTGAACGGGGACGTGTAGGGGATGTGAACGGGGATGTGAACGGGGACGTGTAGGGGACGTGTCGGGGATGTGAACGGGGACGTGTAGGGGATGTGAACGGGGACGTGAACGAGGACGTGTAGAGGACGTGAACGGGGACGTGTAGGGGATGTGAACGGGGATGTGAACGAGGACGTGTAGGGGATGTGAACGGGGATGTGAACGGGGACGTGTAGGGGATGTGAACGGGGATGTGTAGGGGATGTGAACGGGGATGTGAACGGGGATGTGAACGGGGATGTGAACGGGGACGTGTAGGGGATGTGAACGGGGACGTGTCGGGGATGTGAACGGGGATGTGAACGGGGATGTGAACGGGGATGTGAACGGGGACGTGTAGGGGATGTGAACGGGGATGCGAACGGGGATGTGAACGGGGACGTGTCGGGGATGTGAACGGGGATGTGAACGGGGATGTGAACGGGGACGTGTAGGGGATGTGAACGGGGACGTGTAGGGGATGTGAACGGGGACGTGTAGGGGATGTGAACGGGGACGTGTAGGGGATGTGAACGGGGACGTGCAGGGGATGTGAACGGGGATGTGAACGGGGATGTGAACGGGGATGTGAACGGGGACGTGTCGGGGATGTGAACGGGGATGTGAACGGGGACGTGTCGGGGATGTGTCGGGGATGTGAACGGGGACGTGTAGGGGATGTGAACGGGGACGTGTAGGGGACGTGTAGGGGATGTGAACGGGGACGTGTAGGGGACGTGTAGGGGATGTGAACGGGGACGTGTAGGGGACGTGTAGGGGATGTGAACGGGGACGTGTAGGGGACGTGAACGGGGACGTGTAGGGGATGTGAACGGGGATGTGAACGGGGACGTGTAGGGGATGTGAACGGGGACGTGTAGGGGATGAGAACGGGGACGTGTAGGGGCTGTGAACGGGGACGTGTAGGGGATGTGAACGGGGACGTGTAGGGGATGTCAACGGGGATGTGAACGGGGACGTGTAGGGGACGTGTAGGGGATGTGAACGGGGACGTGAACGGGGACGTGTAGGGGCTGTGAACGGGGACGTGTAGGGGCTGTGAACGGGGACGTGAACGAGGACGTGTAGAGGACGTGAACGGGGACGTGTAGGGGATGTGAACGGGGATGTGAACGAGGACGTGTAGGGGATGTGAACGGGGACGTGTAGGGGATGTGAACGGGGATGTGAACGGGGACGTGTAGGGGATGTGAACGGGGATGTGAACGGGGACATGAACGGGGATGTGAACGGGGATGTGAACGGGGATGTGAACGGGGATGTGAACGGGGACGTGTAGGGGATGTGAACGGGGATGTGAACGGGGATGTGTAGGGGACGTGTAGGGGATGTGAACGGGGACGTGTAGGGGACGTGTAGGGGATGTGAACGGGGACGTGTAGGGGATGTGAACGGGGACGTGTAGGGGACGTGTAGGGGATGTGAACGGGGACGTGTAGGGGATGAGAACGGGGACGTGTAGGGGATGTGAACGGGGACGTGTAGGGGACGTGTAGGGGCTGTGAACGGGGACGTGTAGGGGATGTGAACGGGGACGTGTAGGGGACGTGTAGGGGATGTGAACGGGGACGTGAACGGGGACGTGAACGGGGACGTGTAGGGGCTGTGAACGGGGATGTGAACGGGGACATGATCGGGGATGTGAACGGGGATGTGACCGGGGACGTGTAGGGGATGTGAACGGGGACGTGTAGGGGATGTGAACGGGGACGTGAACGGGGACGTGTAGGGGCTGTGAACGGGGACGTGTAGGGGACGTGTCGGGGATGTGAACGGGGACGTGTAGGGGATGTGAACGGGGACGTGTAGGGGACGTGTAGGGGATGTGAACGGGGACGTGAACGGGGACGTGTAGGGGATGTGAACGGGGACGTGTAGGGGATGTGAACGGGGATGTGTAGGGGATGTGAACGGGGACGTGTAGGGGATGTGAACGGGGACGTGTAGGGGATGTGAACGGGGACGTGAACGGGGACGTGTAGGGGATGTGAACGGGGACGTGTAGGGGATGTGAACGGGGACGTGTAGGGGATGTGAACGGGGATGTGAACGGGGACGTGTAGGGGATGTGAACGGGGACGTGTAGGGGATGTGAACGGGGACGTGTAGGGGATGTGAACGGGGACGTGTAGGGGATGTGAACGGGGACGTGTAGGGGACGTGTCGGGGATGTGAACGGGGACGTGTAGGGGATGTGAACGGGGATGTGAACGGGGACGTGTAGGGGATGTGAACGGGGACGTGAACGGGGACGTGTAGGGGATGTGAACGGGGACGTGTAGGGGATGTGAACGGGGACGTGTAGGGGACGTGTAGGGGATGTGAACGGGGACGTGTAGGGGATGTGAACGGGGACGTGTAGGGGACGTGTAGGGGATGTGAACGGGGACGTGTAGGGGACGTGTAGGGGATGTGAATGGGGATGTGAACGGGGACGTGTAGGGGACGTGTAGGGGACGTGTAGGGGATGTGAACGGGGATGTGAACGGGGACGTGTAGGGGATGTGTCGGGGATGTGAACGGGGATGTGAACGGGGATGTGAACGGGGATGTGAACGGGGACGTGTAGGGGATGTGAACGGGGACGTGCAGGGGATGTGAACGGGGATGTGAACGGGAATGTGAACGGGGATGTGAACGGGGACGTGCAGGGGATGTGAACGGGGATGTGAACGGGGATGTGAACGGGAATGTGAACGGGGATGTGAACGGGGATGTGAACGGGGATGTGAACGGGGACGTGTCGGGGATGTGAACGGGGATGTGAACGGGGATGTGAACGGGGACGTGTCGGGGATGTGAACGGGGATGTGTAGGGGACGTGTAGGGGATGTGAACGGGGATGTGAACGGGGACGTGTCGGGGATGTGAACGGGGACGTGTAGGGGACGTGTAGGGGATGTGAACGGGGACGTGTAGGGGACGTGTAGGGGATGTGAACGGGGACGTGTAGGGGACGTGTAGGGGATGTGAACGGGGACGTGTAGGGGACGTGAACGGGGACGTGCAGGGGATGTGAACGGGGATGTGAACGGGGATGTGAACGGGGACGTGTCGGGGATGTGAACGGGGATGTGTAGGGGACGTGTAGGGGATGTGAACGGGGACGTGTAGGGGACGTGTAGGGGATGTGAACGGGGACGTGTAGGGGACGTGTAGGGGATGTGAACGGGGACGTGTAGGGGACGTGTAGGGGATGTGAACGGGGACGTGTAGGGGATGAGAACGGGGACGTGTAGGGGATGTGAACGGGGACGTGTAGGGGACGTGTAGGGGCTGTGAACGGGGACGTGTAGGGGATGTGAACGGGGACGTGTAGGGGATGTGAACGGGGACGTGTAGGGGATGTGAACGGGGACGTGTAGGGGACGTGTAGGGGATGTGAACGGGGACGTGTAGGGGATGAGAACGGGGACGTGTAGGGGATGTGAACGGGGACGTGTAGGGGACGTGTAGGGGATGTGAACGGGGACGTGTAGGGGATGAGAACGGGGACGTGTAGGGGATGTGAACGGGGACGTGTAGGGGACGTGTAGGGGCTGTGAACGGGGACGTGTTGGGGATGTGAACGGGGACGTGTAGGGGATGTCAACGGGGATGTGAACGGGGACGTGTAGGGGACGTGTAGGGGATGTGAACGGGGACGTGAACGGGGACGTGTAGGGGACGTGTAGGGGATGTGAACGGGGACGTGAACGGGGACGTGTAGGGGCTGTGAACGGGGATGTGAACGGGGACATGAACGGGGATGTGAACGGGGATGTGAACGGGGATGTGAACGGGGATGTGAACGGGGATGTGTAGGGGATGTGAACGGGGACGTGTAGGGGATGTGAACGGGGATGTGAACGGGGATGTGAACGGGGACGTGTCGGGGATGTGAACGGGGACGTGTAGGGGACGTGTAGGGGATGTGAACGGGGATGTGAACAGGGACGTGTCGGGGATGTGAACGGGGACGTGTAGGGGACGTGTAGGGGATGTGAACGGGGACGTGTAGGGGACGTGTAGGGGATGTGAACGGGGACGTGTAGGGGACGTGTAGGGGATGTGAACGGGGACGTGTAGGGGACGTGTAGGGGATGTGAACGGGGACGTGTAGGAGATGAGAACGGGGACGTGTAGGGGATGTGAACGGGGACGTGTAGGGGATGTGAACGGGGACGTGTAGGGGATGTGTAGGGGATGTGAACGGGGATGTGAACGGGGATGTGAACGGGGATGTGAACGGGGACGTGTCGGGGACGTGTCGGGGATGTGAACGGGGACGTGTAGGGGACGTGTAGGGGATGTGAACGGGGACGTGTAGGGGACGTGTAGGGGATGTGTAGGGGACGTGTAGGGGATGTGAACGGGGACGTGTAGGGGACGTGTAGGGGATGTGAACGGGGACGTGTAGGGGATGAGAACGGGGACGTGTAGGGGATGTGAACGGGGATGTGAACGGGGATGTGAACGGGGACGTGTAGGGGATGTGAACGGGGATGTGAACGGGGATGTGAACGGGGACGTGTCGGGGATGTGAACGGGGATGTGAACGGGGACGTGTAGGGGACGTGTAGGGGATGTGAACGGGGACGTGTAGGGGACGTGTAGGGGATGTGAACGGGGACGTGTAGGGGACGTGTAGGGGATGTGAACGGGGACGTGTAGGGGATGTGAACGGGGACGTGTAGGGGATGAGAACGGGGACGTGTAGGGGATGTGAACGGGGACGTGTAGGGGACGTGTAGGGGCTGTGAACGGGGACGTGTAGGGGACGTGTAGGGGATGTGAACGGGGACGTGTAGGGGATGTCAACGGGGATGTGAACGGGGACGTGTAGGGGACGTGTAGGGGATGTGAACGGGGACGTGAACGGGGACGTGTAGGGGCTGTGAACGGGGATGTGAACGGGGACATGAACGGGGATGTGAACGGGGATGTGAACGGGGACGTGTAGGGGATGTGAACGGGGACGTGTAGGGGATGTGAACGGGGACGTGAACGGGGACGTGTAGGGGCTGTGAACGGGGACGTGTAGGGGACGTGTCGGGGATGTGAACGGGGACGTGTAGGGGATGTGAACGGGGACGTGTAGGGGACGTGTAGGGGATGTGAACGGGGACGTGAACGGGGACGTGTAGGGGATGTGAACGGGGACGTGTAGGGGATGTGAACGGGGATGTGTAGGGGATGTGAACGGGGACGTGTAGGGGACGTGTAGGGGATGTGAACGGGGACGTGAACGGGGACGTGTAGGGGATGTGAACGGGGACGTGTAGGGGATGTGAACGGGGACGTGTAGGGGATGTGAACGGGGATGTGAACGGGGACGTGTAGGGGATGTGAACGGGGACGTGTAGGGGATGTGAACGGGGACGTGTAGGGGATGTGAACGGGGACGTGTAGGGGATGTGAACGGGGACGTGTAGGGGATGTGAACGGGGACGTGTAGGGGATGTGAACGGGGATGTGTAGGGGATGTGAACGGGGATGTGAATGGGGACGTGTAGGGGATGGGAACGGGGACGTGAACGGGGACGTGTAGGGGATGTGAACGGGGACGTGTAGGGGATGTGAACGGGGACGTGTAGGGGACGTGTAGGGGATGTGAACGGGGACGTGTAGGGGATGTGAACGGGGACGTGTAGGGGACGTGTAGGGGATGTGAACGGGGACGTGTAGGGGACGTGTAGGGGATGTGAATGGGGATGTGAACGGGGACGTGTAGGGGACGTGTAGGGGACGTGTAGGGGATGTGAACGGGGATGTGAACGGGGATGTGTAGGGGATGTGAACGGGGATGTGAACGGGGACGTGTAGGGGATGTGAACGGGGACGTGTAGGGGATGTGAACGGGGACGTGTAGGGGATGTGAACGGGGATGTGAACGGGGACGTGTAGGGGACGTGTAGGGGATGTGAACGGGGACGTGTAGGGGATGTGAACGGGGACGTGTAGGGGATGTGAACGGGGATGTGAACGGGGACGTGTAGGGGATGTGAACGGGGATGTGTAGGGGATGTGAACGGGGATGTGAACGGGGACGTGTAGGGGATGTGAACGGGGATGTGTAGGGGATGTGAACGGGGATGTGAACGGGGACGTGTAGGGGACGTGTAGGGGATGTGAACGGGGACGCGTAGGGGATGTGAACGGGGACGTGTAGGGGATGTGAACGGCGACGTAAGGGGATGTGAACGGGGATGTGAACGGGGATGTGAACGGGGACGTGTAGGGGACGTGAACGGGGATGTGAACGGGGACGTGTAGGGGATGTGAACGGGGACGTGTAGGGGATGTGAACGGGGATGTGAACGGGGACGTGAACGGGGACGTGTAGGGGATGTGAACGGGGACGTGTAGGGGATGTGAACGGGGACGTGTAGGGGATGTGAACGGGGATGTGAACGGGGACGTGTAGGGGATGTGAACGGGGATGTGAACGGGGACATGAACGGGGATGTGAACGGGGATGTGAACGGGGATGTGAACGGGGATGTGAACGGGGACGTGTAGGGGATGTGAACGGGGATGTGAACGGGGATGTGAACGGGGACGTGTCGGGGATGTGAACGGGGATGTGTAGGGGACGTGTAGGGGATGTGAACGGGGACGTGTAGGGGACGTGTAGGGGATGTGAACGGGGACGTGTAGGGGATGTGAACGGGGACGTGTAGGGGACGTGTAGGGGATGTGAACGGGGACGTGTAGGGGATGAGAACGGGGACGTGTAGGGGATGTGAACGGGGACGTGTAGGGGACGTGTAGGGGCTGTGAACGGGGACGTGTAGGGGATGTGAACGGGGACGTGTAGGGGACGTGTAGGGGATGTGAACGGGGACGTGAACGGGGACGTGTAGGGGCTGTGAACGGGGACGTGTAGGGGATGTGAACGGGGCTGTGAACGGGGATGTGAACGGGGACATGATCGGGGATGTGAACGGGGATGTGACCGGGGACGTGTAGGGGATGTGAACGGGGACGTGTAGGGGATGTGAACGGGGACGTGAACGGGGACGTGTAGGGGCTGTGAACGGGGACGTGTAGGGGACGTGTCGGGGATGTGAACGGGGACGTGTAGGGGATGTGAACGGGGACGTGTAGGGGACGTGTAGGGGATGTGAACGGGGACGTGAACGGGGACGTGTAGGGGATGTGAACGGGGACGTGTAGGGGATGTGAACGGGGATGTGTAGGGGATGTGAACGGGGACGTGTAGGGGATGTGAACGGGGACGTGTAGGGGATGTGAACGGGGACGTGAACGGGGACGTGTAGGGGATGTGAACGGGGACGTGTAGGGGATGTGAACGGGGACGTGTAGGGGATGTGAACGGGGATGTGAACGGGGACGTGTAGGGGATGTGAACGGGGACGTGTAGGGGATGTGAACGGGGACGTGTAGGGGATGTGAACGGGGACGTGTAGGGGATGTGAACGGGGACGTGTAGGGGACGTGTCGGGGATGTGAACGGGGACGTGTAGGGGATGTGAACGGGGATGTGAACGGGGACGTGTAGGGGATGTGAACGGGGACGTGAACGGGGACGTGTAGGGGATGTGAACGGGGACGTGTAGGGGATGTGAACGGGGACGTGTAGGGGACGTGTAGGGGATGTGAACGGGGACGTGTAGGGGATGTGAACGGGGACGTGTAGGGGACGTGTAGGGGATGTGAACGGGGACGTGTAGGGGACGTGTAGGGGATGTGAATGGGGATGTGAACGGGGACGTGTAGGGGACGTGTAGGGGACGTGTAGGGGATGTGAACGGGGATGTGAACGGGGACGTGTAGGGGATGTGTCGGGGATGTGAACGGGGATGTGAACGGGGATGTGAACGGGGATGTGAACGGGGACGTGTAGGGGATGTGAACGGGGACGTGCAGGGGATGTGAACGGGGATGTGAACGGGAATGTGAACGGGGATGTGAACGGGGACGTGCAGGGGATGTGAACGGGGATGTGAACGGGAATGTGAACGGGGATGTGAACGGGGATGTGAACGGGGATGTGAACGGGAATGTGAACGGGGATGTGAACGGGGATGTGAACGGGGATGTGAACGGGGACGTGTCGGGGATGTGAACGGGGATGTGAACGGGGATGTGAACGGGGACGTGTCGGGGATGTGAACGGGGATGTGTAGGGGACGTGTAGGGGATGTGAACGGGGATGTGAACGGGGACGTGTCGGGGATGTGAACGGGGACGTGTAGGGGACGTGTAGGGGATGTGAACGGGGACGTGTAGGGGACGTGTAGGGGATGTGAACGGGGACGTGTAGGGGACGTGTAGGGGATGTGAACGGGGACGTGTAGGGGACGTGAACGGGGACGTGCAGGGGATGTGAACGGGGATGTGAACGGGGATGTGAACGGGGACGTGTCGGGGATGTGAACGGGGATGTGTAGGGGACGTGTAGGGGATGTGAACGGGGACGTGTAGGGGACGTGTAGGGGATGTGAACGGGGACGTGTAGGGGACGTGTAGGGGATGTGAACGGGGACGTGTAGGGGACGTGTAGGGGATGTGAACGGGGACGTGTAGGGGATGAGAACGGGGACGTGTAGGGGATGTGAACGGGGACGTGTAGGGGACGTGTAGGGGCTGTGAACGGGGACGTGTAGGGGATGTGAACGGGGACGTGTAGGGGATGTGAACGGGGACGTGTAGGGGATGTGAACGGGGACGTGTAGGGGACGTGTAGGGGATGTGAACGGGGACGTGTAGGGGATGAGAACGGGGACGTGTAGGGGATGTGAACGGGGACGTGTAGGGGACGTGTAGGGGATGTGAACGGGGACGTGTAGGGGATGAGAACGGGGACGTGTAGGGGATGTGAACGGGGACGTGTAGGGGACGTGTAGGGGCTGTGAACGGGGACGTGTTGGGGATGTGAACGGGGACGTGTAGGGGATGTCAACGGGGATGTGAACGGGGACGTGTAGGGGACGTGTAGGGGATGTGAACGGGGACGTGAACGGGGACGTGTAGGGGACGTGTAGGGGATGTGAACGGGGACGTGAACGGGGACGTGTAGGGGCTGTGAACGGGGATGTGAACGGGGACATGAACGGGGATGTGAACGGGGATGTGAACGGGGATGTGAACGGGGATGTGAACGGGGATGTGTAGGGGATGTGAACGGGGACGTGTAGGGGATGTGAACGGGGATGTGAACGGGGATGTGAACGGGGACGTGTCGGGGATGTGAACGGGGACGTGTAGGGGACGTGTAGGGGATGTGAACGGGGATGTGAACAGGGACGTGTCGGGGATGTGAACGGGGACGTGTAGGGGACGTGTAGGGGATGTGAACGGGGACGTGTAGGGGACGTGTAGGGGATGTGAACGGGGACGTGTAGGGGACGTGTAGGGGATGTGAACGGGGACGTGTAGGGGACGTGTAGGGGATGTGAACGGGGACGTGTAGGAGATGAGAACGGGGACGTGTAGGGGATGTGAACGGGGACGTGTAGGGGATGTGAACGGGGACGTGTAGGGGATGTGTAGGGGATGTGAACGGGGATGTGAACGGGGATGTGAACGGGGATGTGAACGGGGACGTGTCGGGGACGTGTCGGGGATGTGAACGGGGACGTGTAGGGGACGTGTAGGGGATGTGAACGGGGACGTGTAGGGGACGTGTAGGGGATGTGTAGGGGACGTGTAGGGGATGTGAACGGGGACGTGTAGGGGACGTGTAGGGGATGTGAACGGGGACGTGTAGGGGATGAGAACGGGGACGTGTAGGGGATGTGAACGGGGATGTGAACGGGGATGTGAACGGGGACGTGTAGGGGATGTGAACGGGGATGTGAACGGGGATGTGAACGGGGACGTGTCGGGGATGTGAACGGGGATGTGAACGGGGACGTGTAGGGGACGTGTAGGGGATGTGAACGGGGACGTGTAGGGGACGTGTAGGGGATGTGAACGGGGACGTGTAGGGGACGTGTAGGGGATGTGAACGGGGACGTGTAGGGGATGTGAACGGGGACGTGTAGGGGATGAGAACGGGGACGTGTAGGGGATGTGAACGGGGACGTGTAGGGGACGTGTAGGGGCTGTGAACGGGGACGTGTAGGGGACGTGTAGGGGATGTGAACGGGGACGTGTAGGGGATGTCAACGGGGATGTGAACGGGGACGTGTAGGGGACGTGTAGGGGATGTGAACGGGGACGTGAACGGGGACGTGTAGGGGCTGTGAACGGGGATGTGAACGGGGACATGAACGGGGATGTGAACGGGGATGTGAACGGGGACGTGTAGGGGATGTGAACGGGGACGTGTAGGGGATGTGAACGGGGACGTGAACGGGGACGTGTAGGGGCTGTGAACGGGGACGTGTAGGGGACGTGTCGGGGATGTGAACGGGGACGTGTAGGGGATGTGAACGGGGACGTGTAGGGGACGTGTAGGGGATGTGAACGGGGACGTGAACGGGGACGTGTAGGGGATGTGAACGGGGACGTGTAGGGGATGTGAACGGGGATGTGTAGGGGATGTGAACGGGGACGTGTAGGGGACGTGTAGGGGATGTGAACGGGGACGTGAACGGGGACGTGTAGGGGATGTGAACGGGGACGTGTAGGGGATGTGAACGGGGACGTGTAGGGGATGTGAACGGGGATGTGAACGGGGACGTGTAGGGGATGTGAACGGGGACGTGTAGGGGATGTGAACGGGGACGTGTAGGGGATGTGAACGGGGACGTGTAGGGGATGTGAACGGGGACGTGTAGGGGATGTGAACGGGGACGTGTAGGGGATGTGAACGGGGATGTGTAGGGGATGTGAACGGGGATGTGAATGGGGACGTGTAGGGGATGGGAACGGGGACGTGAACGGGGACGTGTAGGGGATGTGAACGGGGACGTGTAGGGGATGTGAACGGGGACGTGTAGGGGACGTGTAGGGGATGTGAACGGGGACGTGTAGGGGATGTGAACGGGGACGTGTAGGGGACGTGTAGGGGATGTGAACGGGGACGTGTAGGGGACGTGTAGGGGATGTGAATGGGGATGTGAACGGGGACGTGTAGGGGACGTGTAGGGGACGTGTAGGGGATGTGAACGGGGATGTGAACGGGGATGTGTAGGGGATGTGAACGGGGATGTGAACGGGGACGTGTAGGGGATGTGAACGGGGACGTGTAGGGGATGTGAACGGGGACGTGTAGGGGATGTGAACGGGGATGTGAACGGGGACGTGTAGGGGACGTGTAGGGGATGTGAACGGGGACGTGTAGGGGATGTGAACGGGGACGTGTAGGGGATGTGAACGGGGATGTGAACGGGGACGTGTAGGGGATGTGAACGGGGATGTGTAGGGGATGTGAACGGGGATGTGAACGGGGACGTGTAGGGGATGTGAACGGGGATGTGTAGGGGATGTGAACGGGGATGTGAACGGGGACGTGTAGGGGACGTGTAGGGGATGTGAACGGGGACGCGTAGGGGATGTGAACGGGGACGTGTAGGGGATGTGAACGGCGACGTAAGGGGATGTGAACGGGGATGTGAACGGGGATGTGAACGGGGACGTGTAGGGGACGTGAACGGGGATGTGAACGGGGACGTGTAGGGGATGTGAACGGGGACGTGTAGGGGATGTGAACGGGGATGTGAACGGGGACGTGAACGGGGACGTGTAGGGGATGTGAACGGGGACGTGTAGGGGATGTGAACGGGGACGTGTAGGGGACGTGAACGGGGATGTGAACGGGGACGTGTAGGGGATGTGAACGGGGATGTGAACGGGGACGTGTAGGGGATGAGAACGGGGACGTGTAGGGGACGTGAACGGGGATGTGAACGGGGACGTGTAGGGGATGTGAACGGGGATGTGAACGGGGACGTGTAGGGGATGCGAACGGGGACGTGTAGGGGATGTGAACGGGGACGTGTAGGGGACGTGTAGGGGATGTGAACGGGGACGTGTAGGGGATGTGGACGGGGATGTGAACGGGGACGTGTAGGGGATGTGGACGGGGACGTGTCGGGGATGTGTACGGGGACGTGTAGGGGATGTGAACGGGGACGTGTAGGGGATGTGAACGGGGACGTGTAGGGGACGTGAACGGGGATGTGAACGGGGACGTGTAGGGGATGTGAACGGGGACGTGTAGGGGATGTGAACGGGGATGTGAACGGGGACGTGTAGGGGATGTGGACGGGGATGTGAACGGGGACGTGTAGGGGACGTGAACGGGGATGTGAACGGGGACGTGTCGGGGATGTGGACGGTGATGTGAACGGGGACGTGTAGGGGATTTGAACGGGGATGTGAACGGGGACGTGTCGGGGATGTGAACGGGGATGTGTAGGGGATGTGAACGGGGATGTGAACGGGGACGTGTAGGGGATTTGAACGGGGATGTGAACGGGGACGTGTAGGGGATGTGAACGGGGACGTGTAGGGGATGTGAACGGGGACGTGTCGGGGATGTGGACGGGGATGTGAACGGGGACGTGTCGGGGATGTGAACGGCGATGTGAACGGGGACGTGTAGGGGATGTGAACGGGGATGTGAACGGGGATGTGAACGGGGATGTGAACGGGGGCGTGTAGGGGCTGTGAACGGGGATGTGAACGGGGATGTGAACGGGGATGTGAACGGGGGCGTGTAGGGGATGTGAACGGGGATGTGAACGGGGATGTGAACGGGGACGTGTAGGGGCTGTGAACGGGGATGTGAACGGGGATGTGAACGGGGATGTGAACGGGGGCGTGTAGGGGATGTGAACGGGGACGTGTAGGGGACGTGTAGGGGATGTGAACGGGGACGTGTCGGGGACGTGTAGGGGATGTGAACGGGGATGTGAACGGGGATGTGAACGGGGACGTGTAGGGGATGTGAACGGGGACGTGTAGGGGATGTGAACGGGGACGTGTAGGGGATGTGAACGGGGACGTGTAGGGGATGTGAACGGGGACGTGTCGGGGACGTGTAGGGGATGTGAACGGGGATGTGAACGGGGATGTGAACGGGGACGTGTAGGGGATGTGAACGGGGACGTGTCGGGGATGTGAACGGGGACGTTTAGGGGATGTGAACTGGGACGTGAACGGGGACGTGTAGGGGATGTGAACGGGGACGTGTAGGGAACGTGTAGGGGATGTGAACGGGGATGTGAACGGGGATGTGAACGGGGATGTGAACGGGGACGTGTCGGGGATGTGAACGGGGATGTGAACGGGGACGTGTAGGGGACGTGTAGGGGATGTGAACGGGGACGTGTAGGGAACGTGTAGGGGATGTGAACGGGGATGTGAACGGGGATGTGAACGGGGATGTGAACGGGGACGTGAACGGGGACGTGTAGGGGACGTGTAGGGGATGAAATGAATGAAAATCGCTTATTGTCACAAGTAGGTGTCAAATGAAGTTACTGTGAAAAGCCCCTAGTCGCCACATTCCGGCGCCTGTTCGGGGAGGCTGTTACGGGAATTGAACCGTGCTGCTGGCCTGCCTTCAAAGCCAGCGATTTAGCCCTGTGCTAAACAGCCTCTATTTGCATAGAACGTGCTGCTCACAAGCCAAAATACAAATAAACCAAGAACAAATATCTCAATGTATTTCCTGACTGCCGTGTCAGATAAAGGCTTGGCTTTGACCGGGAATCTGCAGCCATTCTGGTTGACGGACTCTTCCAGAAATGTCGATGTTAACGTGGATGTGAACGGGGTCGTGTAGGGGATGTGAACGGGGACGTGTAGGGGATGTGAACGGGGATGTGAACGGGGATGTGAACGGGGACGTGTAGGGGATGTGAACGGGGATGCGAACGGGGACGTGTAGGGAATGCGAACGGGGATGTGAACGGGGACGTGTCGGGGATGTGAACGGGGACGTGTAGGGGATGTGAACGGGGACGTGTAGGGGATGTGAACGGGGATGTGAACGGGGACGTGTAGGGGATGTGAACGGGGACGTGTAGGGGACGTGTAGGGGATGTGAACGTGGACGTGTAGGGGATGTGAACGGGGATGCGAACGGGGACGTGTAGGGGATGCGAACGTGGATGTGAACGGGGACGTGTAGGGGATGTGAACGGGGACGTGTAGGGGATGTAAACGGGGACGTGTAGGGGATGTGAACGGGGATGCGAACGGGGACGTGTAGGGGATGCGAACGGGGACGTGTAGGGGATGTGAACGGGGACGTGTAGGGGACGTGAACGGGGACGTGTAGGGGATGTGAACGGGGACGTGTAGGGGATGTGAACGGGGACGTGTAGGGGATGTGAACGGGGACGTGTAGGGGACGTGTAGGGGATGTAAACGGGGACGTGTCGGGGATGTGAACGGGGACGTGTAGGGGACGTGTAGGGGATGTGAACGGGGACGTGTAGGGGATGTGAACGGGGACGTGTAGGGGATGTGAACGGGGACGTGTAGGGGATGTGAACGGGGATGTGAACGGGGACGTGTAGGGGACGTGTAGGGGATGTGAACGGGGACGTGTAGGGGATGTGAACGGGGATGTGAACGGGGACGTGTAGGGGACGTGTAGGGATGTGAGCGGGGACGTGTAGGGGACGTGTAGGGGATGTGAACGGGGATGTGAACGGGGACGTGTAGGGGACGTGTAGGGGACGTGTAGGGGATGTGAACGGGGATGTGAACGGGAATGTGTAGGGGATGTGAACGGGGATGTGAACGGGGACGTGTAGGGGACGTGTAGGGGATGTGAACGGGGATGTGTAGGGGATGTGAACGGGGATGTGAACGGGGACGTGTAGGGGACGTGTAGGGGATGTGAACGGGGACGTGTAGGGGACGTGTAGGGGATGTGAACGGGGATGTGAACGGGGACGTGTAGGGGACGTGTAGGGGACGTGAACGGGGATGTGAACGGGGATGTGTAGGGGATGTGAACGGGGACGTGTAGGGGACGTGTAGGGGATGTGAACGGGGATGTGAACGGGGACGTGTAGGGGACGTGTAGGGGATGTGAACGGGGATGTGAACGGGGATGTGAACGGGGACGTGTAGGGGATGTGAACGGGGATGTGAACGGGGACGTGTAGGGGATGTGAACGGGGACGTGTAGGGGATGTGAACGGGGATGTGAACGGGGACGTGTAGGGGACGTGTAGGGGATGTGAACGGGGATGTGAACGGGGATGTGAACGGGGACGTGTAGGGGATGTGAACGGGGATGTGAACGGGGACGTGTAGGGGATGTGAACGGGAATGTGAACGGGGATGCGAACGGGGACGTGTAGGGGATGCGAACGGGGACGTGTAGGGGATGTGAACGGGGACGTGTAGGGGATGTGAACGGGGATGCGAACGGGGACGTGTAGGGGATGCGAACGTGGACGTGTAGGGGATGTGAACGGGGATGCGAACGGGGACGTGTAGGGGATGCGAACGGGGACGTGTAGGGGATGTGAACGGGGACGTGTAGGGGATGTGAACGGGGACGTGTAGGGGATGTGAACGGGGATGTGTCGGGGATGTGAACGGGGATGTGAACGGGGATGTGAACGGGGATGTGAACGGGGATGTGAACGGGGATGTGTAGGGGATGTGAACGGGGATGTGAACGGGGACGTGTCGGGGACGTGTAGGGGATGTGTAGGGGATGTGAACGGGGATGTGAACGGGGATGTGAACGGGGACGTGTCGGGGACGTGTAGGGGATGTGAACGGGGACGTGTAGGGGATGTGAACGGGGATGTGAACGGGGACGTGTAGGGGATGTGAACGGGGACGTGTAGGGGATGTGAACGGGGACGTGTAGGGGATGTGGACGGGGATGTGTAGGGGATGTGGACGGGGATGTGAACGGGGACGTGTAGGGGATGTGAACGGGGACGTGTAGGGGATGTGAACGGGGACGTGTAGGGGATGTGAACGGGGACGTGTAGGGGATGTGGACGGGGATGTGAACGGGGACGTGTAGGGGATGTGGACGGGGACGTGTAGGGGATGTGAACGGGGACGTGTAGGGGACGTGAACGGGGATGTGAACGGGGACGTGTAGGGGATGTGAACGGGGACGTGTAGGGGATGTGAACGGGGATGTGAACGGGGACGTGTAGGGGATGTGGACGGGGATGTGAACGGGGACGTGTAGGGGATGTGAACGGGGACGTGTAGGGTCGTGAACGGGGATGTGAACGGGGACGTGTAGGGGATGTGAACGGGGACGTGTAGGGGATGTGGACGGGGATGTGAACGGGGACGTGTAGGGGATGTGAACGGGGATGTGAACGGGGACGTGTAGGGGATGTGAACGGGGACGTGTAGGGGATGTGAACGGGGACGTGAACGGGGATGTGAACGGGGATGTGAACGGGGACGTGAACGGGGACGTGTAGGGGATGTGAACGGGGATGTGAACGGGGACGTGTAGGGGATGTGAACGGGGATGTGAACGGGGACGTGTAGGGGATGTGAACGGGGACGTGTAGGGGATGTGAACGGGGACGTGAACGGGGATGTGGACGGGGATGTGAACGGGGACGTGTAGGGGATGTGAACGGGGACGTGTAGGGGATGTGAACGGGGACGTGTAGGGGATGTGAACGGGGACGTGAACGGGGACGTGTAGGGGATGTGAACGGGGATGTGAACGGGGACGTGTAGGGGATGTGAACGGGGACGTGAACGGGGACGTGTAGGGGATGTGAACGGGGATGTGAACGGGGACGTGTAGGGGATGTGAACGGGGACGTGAACGGGAACGTGTAGGGGATGTGAACGGGGACGTGAACGGGGATGTGAACGGGGACGTGTAGGGGATGTGAACGGGGACGTGTAGGGGATGTGAACGGGGACGTGTAGGGGATGTGAACGGGGACGTGAACGGGGACGTGTAGGGGATGTGAACGGGGATGTGAACGGGGACGTGTAGGGGATGTGAACGGGGACGTGAACGGGGACGTGTAGGGGATGTGAACGGGGATGTGAACGGGGACGTGTAGGGGATGTGAACGGGGACGTGAACGGGAACGTGTAGGGGATGTGAACGGGGACGTGTAGGGGATGTGAACGGGGATGTGAACGGGGATGTGTAGGGGATGTGAACGGGGACGTGTAGGGGATGTGAACGGGGATGTGAACGGGGATGTGAACGGGGATGTGAACGGGGATGTGAACGGGGATGTGAACGGGGATGTGAACGGGGACGTGTAGGGGACGTGTAGGGGATGTGAACGGGGACGTGTAGAGGACGTGTAGGGGATGTGAACGGGGACGTGAACGGGGACGTGTAGGGGACGTGTAGGGGATGTGAACGGGGACGTGTAGGGGACGTGTAGGGGATGTGAACGGGGACGTGTAGAGGACGTGTAGGGGATGTGAACGGGGACGTGAACGGGGATGTGAACGGGGATGTGTAGGGGATGTGAACGGGGACGTGAACGGGGATGTGAACGGGGATGTGTAGGGGATGTGAACGGGGATGTGAACGGGGATGTGAACGGGGACGTGTCGGGGACGTGTAGGGGACGTGTAGGGGATGTGAACGGGGATGTGAACGGGGATGTGAACGGGGACGTGTCGGGGACGTGTCGGGGACGTGTAGGGGATGTGAACGGGGATGTGAACGGGGATGTGAACGGGGATGTGAACGGGGATGTGAACGGGGATGTGTAGGGGATGTGAACGGGGATGTGAACGGGGACGTGTCGGGGACGTGTAGGGGACGTGTAGGGGATGTGAACGGGGATGTGAACGGGGATGTGAACGGGGATGTGAACGGGGATGTGAACGGGGATGTGAACGGGGATGTGAACGGGGACGTGTCGGGGACGTGAACGGGGACGTGTAGGGGACGTGAACGGGGACGTGTAGGGGACGTGAACGGGGACGTGTAGGGGATGTGAACGGGGACGTGTCGGGGACGTGAACGGGGACGTGTAGGGGACGTGAACGGGGACGTGTAGGGGATGTGAACGGGGACGTGAACGAGGACGTGTAGGGGATGTGAACGAGGACGTGTAGGGGATGTGAACGGGGACGTGTAGGGGACGTGTAGGGGATGTGAACGGGGACGTGTAGGGGATGTGAACGGGGATGTGTAGGGGATGTGAACGGGGATGTGAACGGGGACGTGTAGGGGATGTGAACGGGGACGTGTAGGGGATGTGAACGGGGATGTGAACGGGGACGTGTCGGGGATGTGAACGGGGATGTGAACGGGGACGTGTAGGGGATGTGAACGGGGATGTGAACGGGGACGTGTAGGGGACGTGTAGGGGCTGTGAAAGAGGACGTGAAAGGGGATGTGTAGGGGATGTGAACGGGGACGTGTAGGGGATGTGAACGGGGACGTGAACGGGGACGTGTAGGGGCTGTGAACGGGGACGTGTAGGGGACGTGTCGGGGATGTGAACGGGGACGTGTAGGGGATGTGAACGGGGACGTGTAGGGGACGTGTAGGGGATGTGAACGGGGACGTGAACAGGGACGTGTAGGGGATGTGAACGGGGACGTGTAGGGGATGTGAACGGGGACGTGTAGGGGACGTGTCGGGGATGTGAACGGGGACGTGTAGGGGATGTGAACGGGGACGTGAACGGGGACGTGTAGGGGATGTGAACGGGGACATGTAGGGGATGTGAACGGGGATGTGAACGGGGACGTGTAGGGGACGTGTAGGGGATGTGAACGGGGACGTGAACGGGGACGTGTAGGGGATGTGAACGGGGATGTGAACGGGGACGTGTAGGCGATGTGAACGGGGACGTGAACGGGGACGTGTAGGGGATGTGAACGGGGACATGTAGGGGATGTGAACGGGGATGTGTAGGGGATGTGAACGGGGACGTGTAGGGGATGTGAACGGGGATGTGAACGGGGATGTGAACGGGGACGTGTAGGGGATGTGAACGGGGATGTGAACGGGGACGTGTAGGGGACGTGTAGGGGATGTGAACGGGGACGTGTAGGGGATGTGAACGGGGATGTGAACGGGGACGTGTAGGGGATGTGAACGGGGATGTGAACGGGGACGTGTAGGGGACGTGAACGGGGATGTGAACGGGGACGTGTAGGGGATGTGAACGGGGATTTGAACGGGGACGTGAACGGGGACGTGTAGGGGATGTGAACGGGGACGTGTAGGGGACGTGAACGGGGATGTGATCGGGGACGTGTAGGGGTTGTGAACGGGGACGTGTAGGGGATGTGAACGGGGATGTGAAGGGGGACGTGTAGGGGATGTGGACGGGGATGTGAACGGGGACGTGTAGGGGATGTGGACGGGGACGTGTAGGGGATGTGAACGGGGACGTGTAGGGGAAGTGAACGGGGACGTGAACGGGGACGTGTAGGGGATGTGAACGGGGACGTGTCGGGGATGTGAACGGGGATGTGAACGGGGACGTGTAGGGGATGTGAACGGGGACGTGTAGGGGATGTGAACGGGGATGTGAACGGGGACGTGTAGGGGACGTGTAGGGGCTGTGAAAGAGGACGTGAACGGGGATGTGTAGGGGATGTGAACGGGGACGTGTAGGGGATGTGAACGGGGACGTGAACGGGGACGTGTAGGGGCTGTGAACGGGGACGTGTAGGGGACGTGTCGGGGATGTGAACGGGGACGTGTAGGGGATGTGAACGGGGACGTGTAGGGGACGTGTAGGGGATGTGAACGGGGACGTGAACGGGGACGTGTAGGGGATGTGAACGGGGACGTGTAGGGGATGTGAACGGGGACGTGTAGGGGATGTGAACGGGGACGTGTAGGGGATGTGGACGGGGACGTGAACGGGGACGTGTAGGGGATGTGAACGGGGACGTGTAGGGGATGTGAACGGGGACGTGTAGGGGACGTGTCGGGGATGTGAACGGGGACGTGTAGGGGACGTGTCGGGGATGTGAACGGGGACGTGTAGGGGATGTGAACGGGGATGTGTAGGGGATGTGAACGGGGATGTGAACGGGGACGTGTAGGCGATGTGAACGGGGACGTGAACGGGGACGTGTAGGGGATGTGAACGGGGACATGTAGGGGATGTGAACGGGGATGTGTAGGGGATGTGAACGGGGACGTGTAGGGGATGTGAACGGGGATGTGAACGGGGATGTGAACGGGGACGTGTAGGGGATGTGAACGGGGATGTGAACGGGGACGTGTAGGGGACGTGTAGGGGATGTGAACGGGGACGTGTAGGGGATGTGAACGGGGATGTGAACGGGGACGTGTAGGGGATGTGAACGGGGATGTGAACGGGGACGTGTAGGGGACGTGAACGGGGATGTGAACGGGGACGTGTAGGGGATGTGAACGGGGATTTGAACGGGGACGTGAACGGGGACGTGTAGGGGATGTGAACGGGGACGTGTAGGGGACGTGAACGGGGATGTGATCGGGGACGTGTAGGGGATGTGAACGGGGACGTGTAGGGGATGTGAACGGGGATGTGAAGGGGGACGTGTAGGGGATGTGGACGGGGATGTGAACGGGGACGTGTAGGGGATGTGGACGGGGACGTGTAGGGGATGTGAACGGGGACGTGTAGGGGAAGTGAACGGGGACGTGAACGGGGACGTGTAGGGGATGTGAACGGGGACGTGTAGGGGATGTGAACGGGGACGTGAACGGGGACGTGTAGGGGACGTGTAGGGGATGTGAACGGGGACGTGTAGGGGACGTGTAGGGGATGTGAACGGGGACGTGAACGGGGACGTGTAGGGGATGTGAACGGGGACGTGTAGGGGACGTGAACGGGGATGTGAACGGGGACGTGTCGGGGATGTGAACGGGGACGTGTAGGGGATGTGGACGGGGACGTGTAGGGGATGTGGACGGGGACGTGTAGGGGTGTGAACGAGGATGTGAACGGGGACGTGTCGGGGATGTGAACGGGGACGTGTAGGGGATGTGAACGGGGACGTGTAGGGGATGTGAACGGGGATGTGAACGGGGACGTGTAGGGGATGTGGACGGGGATGTGAACGGGGACGTGTAGGGGATGTGGACGGGGACGTGTAGGGGATGTGAACGGGGATGTGAACGGGGACGTCTAGGGGATGTGGACGGGGATGTGAACGGGGACGTGTAGGGGATGTGGACGGGGACGTGTAGGGGATGTGAACGGGGATGTGAACGGGGACGTGTAGGGGATGTGAACGGGGACGTGTAGGGGACGTGAACGGGGATGTGAACGGGGACGTGTAGGGGATGTGAACGGGGACGTGTAGGGGATGTGAACGGGAATGTGAACGGGGACGTGTAGGGGATGTGGACGGGGATGTGAACGGGGACGTGTAGCAGATGTGAACGGGGACGTGTAGGGGATGTGAACGGGGATGTGAACGGGGACGTGTAGGGGATGTGAACGGGGACGTGTAGGGGATGTGAACGGGGACGTGAACGGGGACGTGTAGGGGATGTGAACGGGGATGTGAACGGGGACGTGTAGGGGATGTGAACGGGGACGTGAACGGGGACGTGTAGGGGATGTGAACGGGGATGTGTCGGGGACGTGTAGGGGATGTGAACGGGGACGTGTCGGGGACGTGTAGGGGATGTGAACGGGGATGTGAACGGGGATGTGAACGGGGATGTGAACGGGGATGTGAACGGGGACGTGTAGGGGACGTGAACGGGGACGTTTAGGGGATGTGAACTGGGACGTGAACGGGGACGTGTAGGGGACGTGTAGGGGATGTGAACGGGGACGTGTAGGGAACGTGTAGGGGATGTGAACGGGGATGTGAACGGGGATGTGAACGGGGATGTGAACGGGGACGTGTCGGGGATGTGAACGGGGATGTGAACGGGGACGTGTAGGGGACGTGTAGGGGATGTGAACGGGGACGTGTAGGGAACGTGTAGGGGATGTTAACGGGGATGTGAACGGGGATGTGAACGGGGATGTGAACGGGGACGTGAACGGGGACGTGTAGGGGACGTGTCGGGGATGTGAACGGGGATGTGAACGGGGACGTGAACGGGGATGTGTAGGGGATGTGAACGGGGACGTGTCGGGGATGTGAACGGGGACGTGTAGGGGATGTGAACGGGGACGTGTAGGGAACGTGTAGGGGATGTGAACGGGGATGTGAACGGGGATGTGAACGGGGATGTGAACGGGGACGTGAACGGGGACGTGTAGGGGACGTGTCGGGGATGTGAACGGGGATGTGAACGGGGACGTGTAGGGGACGTGTCGGGGATGTGTAGGGGATGTGAACGGGGACGTGTCGGGGACGTGAACGGGGACGTGTAGGGGATGTGAACGGGGATGTGAACGGGGACGTGTAGGGGGTGTGAACGGGGACGTGTAGGGGATGTGAACGGGGACGTGTAGGGGATGTGAACGGGGACGTGTAGGGGATGTGAACGGGGATGTGTACGGGGATGTGAACGGGGACGTGTAGGGGATGTGAACGGGGATGTGAACGGGGATGTGTAGGGGACGTGTAGGGGACGTGTAGGGGACGTGTCGGGGATGTGAACGGGGATGTGAACGGGGATGTGTAGGGGACGTGTAAGGGACGTGTCGGGGATGTGAACGGGGACGTGTAGGGGACGTGTAGGGGATGTGAACGGGGACGTGTAGGGGACGTGTAGGGGATGTGAACGGGGACGTGTAGGGGATGTGAACGGGGACGTGTAGGGGATGTGAACGGGGACGTGTAGGGGCTGTGAACGGGGACGTGTAGGGGATGTGAACGGGGACGTGTAGGGGATGTGAACGGGGATGTGAACGGGGACGTGTAGGGGACGTGTAGGGGCTGTGAACGAGGACGTGAACGGGGATGTGTAGGGGATGTGAACGGGGACGTGTAGGGGATGTGAACGGGGACGTGAACGGGGATGTGAACGGGGATGTGTAGGGGACGTGTAGGGGACGTGTAGGGGATGTGAACGGGGACGTGTAGGGGACGTGTAGGGGATGTGAACGGGGACGTGTAGGGGACGTGTAGGGGATGTGAACGGGGATGTGTAGGGGATGTGAACGGGGACGTGTAGGGGATGTGAACGGGGACGTGTAGGGGCTGTGAACGGGGACGTGTAGGGGATGTGAACGGGGACGTGTAGGGGATGTGAACGGGGATGTGAACGGGGACGTGCAGGGGACGTGTCGGGGATGTGAACGGGGACGTGTAGGGGATGTGAACGGGGACGTGTAGGGGACGTGTAGGGGATGTGAACGGGGACGTGAACGGGGACGTGTCGGGGATGTGAACGGGGACGTGTAGGGGATGTGAACGGGGACGTGTAGGGGATGTGAACGGGGACGTGTAGGGGATGTGAACGGGGATGTGAACAGGGACGTGTAGGGGATGTGAACGGGGATGTGAACGGGGACGTGCAGGGGATGTGAACGGGGACGTGTAGGGGATTTGAACGGGGATGTGAACGGGGACGTGTAGGGGATGTGAACGGGGATGTGAACGGGGATGTGAACGGGGACGTGTAGGGGATGTGAACGGGGATGTGAACGGGGATGTGAACGGGGACGTGAACGGGGACGTGTAGGGGATGTGAACGGGGACGTGTAGGGGATGTGAACGGGGACGTGTAGGGGATGTGAACGGGGACGTGTAGGGGATGTGAACGGGGACGTGTAGGGGATGTGAACGGGGACGTGTAGGGGATGTGAACGGGGACGTGTAGGGGACGTGTCGGGGATGTGAACGGGGACGTGTAGGGGATGTGAACGGGGATGTGTAGGGGATGTGAACGGGGATGTGAACGGGGACGTGTAGGGGATGTGAACGGGGACGTGTAGGGGATGTGAACGGGGATGTGTAGGGGATGTGAACGGGGATGTGAACGGGGACGTGTAGGGGACGTGTAGGGGACGTGTAGGGGATGTGAACGGGGATGTGAACGGGGACGTGTCGGGGATGTGAACGGGGACGTGTAGGGGATGTGAACGGGGATGTGAACGGGCACGTGTAGGGGATGTGAACGGGGACGTGTAGGGGATGTGAACGGGGACGTGTAGGGGATGTGAACGGGGACGTGTAGGGGATGTGAACGGGGATGTGAACGGGGATGTGAACGGGGACGTGTAGGGGATGTGAACGGGGATGTGAACGGGGACGTGTAGGGGATGTGGACGGGGATGTGAACGGGGACGTGTAGGGGATGTGAACGGGGATGTGAACGGGGACGTGTAGGGGACGTGAACGGGGATGTGAACGGGGACGTGTAGGGGATGTGAACGGGGACGTGTAGGGGACGTGAACGGGGATGTGAACGGGGACGTGTAGGGGATGTGAATGGGGACGTGTAGGGGATGTGGACGGGGATGTGAACGGGGACGTGTAGGGGATGTGGACGGGGACGTGTAGGGGATGTGAACGGGGACGTGTAGGGGACGTGTAGGGGATGTGGACGGGGATGTGAACGGGGACGTGTAGGGGATGTGGACGGGGATGTGAACGGGGACGTGTAGGGGATGTGGACGGGGACGTGTAGGGGATGTGAACGGGGACGTGTAGGGGACGTGAACGGGGATGTGAACGGGGACGTGTAGGGGATGTGAACGGGGACGTGAACGGGGACGTGAACGGGGATGTGAACGGGGACGTGTAGGGGATGTGAACGGGGATGTGAACGGGGACGTGCAGGGGATGTGAACGGGGACGTGTAGGGGATGTGAACGGGGACGTGTAGGGGATGTGAACGGGGACGTGTAGGGGATGTGAACGGGGACGTGTAGGGGATGTGAACGGGGACGTGTAGGGGACGTGTCGGGGATGTGAACGGGGACGTGTAGGGGATGTGAACGGGGACGTGTAGGGGACGTGTCGGGGATGTGAACGGGGACGTGTAGGGGATGTGAACGGGGATGTGTAAGGGATGTGAACGGGGATGTGAACGGGGACGTGTAGGGGATGTGAACGGGGACGTGTAGGGGATGTGAACGGGGATGTGTAGGGGATGTGAACGGGGATGTGAACGGGGACGTGTAGGGGATGTGAACGGGGACGTGTAGGGGATGTGAACGGTGACGTGAACGGGGACGTGTAGGGGACGTGAACGGGGATGTGAACGGGGACGTGTAGGGGATGTGAACGGGGACGTGTAGGGGATGTGAACGGGGATGTGAACGGGGACGTGTAGGGGACGTGTAGGGGATGTGAACGGGGACGTGTAGGGGATGTGAACGGGGATGTGAACGGGGACGTGTAGGGGATGTGAACGGGGATGTGAACGGGGACGTGTAGGGGATGTGAACGGGGACGTGTAGGGGATGTGAACGGGGACGTGTAGGGGATGTGAACGGGGATTTGAACGGGGACGTGAACGGGGACGTGTAGGGGATGTGAACGGGGACGTGTAGGGGACGTGAACGGGGATGTGAACGGGGACGTGTAGGGGATGTGAACGGGGACGTGTAGGGGATGTGAACGGGGATGTGAACGGGGACGTGTAGGGGATGTGGACGGGGATGTGAACGGGGACGTGTAGGGGATGTGGACGGGGACGTGTAGGGGACGTGAACGGGGATGTGAACGGGGACGTGTAGGGGATGTGAACGGGGACGTGAACGGGGATGTGAACGGGGACGTGTAGGGGATGTGAACGGGGACGTGTAGGGGATGTGAACGGTGACGTGAACGGGGACGTGTAGGGGATGTGAACGGGGACGTGTAGGGGACGTGAACGGGGATGTGAACGGGGACGTGTAGGGGATGTGAACGGGGACGTGTAGGGGATGTGGACGGGGATGTGAACGGGGACGTGTAGGGGATGTGGACGGGGACGTGTAGGGGATGTGAACGGGGATGTGAACGGGGACGTGTCGGGGATGTGAACGGGGACGTGTAGGGGATGTGAACGGGGACGTGTAGGGGATGTGAACGGGACGTGAACGGGGACGTGTAGGGGATGTGGACGGGGATGTGAACGGGGATGTGAACGGGGATGTGAACGGGGATGTGAACGGGGACGTGTAGGGGATGTGGACGGGACGTGAACGGGGATGTGAACGGGGATGTGAACGGGGATGTGAACGGGGACGTGTAGGGGATGTGGACGGGGATGTGAACGGGGACGTGTAGGGGATGTGGACGGGGACGTGTAGGGGATGTGAACGGGACGTGAACGGGGACGTGTAGGGGATGTGGACGGGGATGTGAACGGGGACGTGTAGGGGATGTGGACGGGGACGTGTAGGGGATGTGAACGGGGATGTGAACGGGGACGTGTCGGGGATGTGAACGGGGACGTGTAGGGGATGTGAACGGGGACGTGTAGGGGACGTGTAGGGGATGTGAACGGGGACGTGTAGGGGATGTGAACGGGGATGTGAACGGGGACGTGTAGGGGATGTGGACGGGGATGTGAACGGGGACGTGTAGGGGATGTGGACGGGGACGTGTAGGGGATGTGAACGGGGACGTGTAGGGGACGTGAACGGGGATGTGAACGGGGACGTGTAGGGGATGTGAACGGGGACGTGTAGGGGATGTGAACGGGGATGTGAACAGGGATGTGAACGGGGACGTGTAGGGGATGTGAACGGGGACGTGTAGGGGATGTGAACGGGGACGTGAACGGGGACGTGTAGGGGATGTGAACGGGGACGTGTAGGGGACGTGAACGGGGATGTGAACGGGGACGTGTAGGGGATGTGAACGGGGACGTGTAGGGGATGTGGACGGGGATGTGAACGGGGACGTGTAGGGGATGTGGACGGGGACGTGTAGGGGATGTGAACGGGGATGTGAACGGGGACGTGTCGGGGATGTGAACGGGGACGTGTAGGGGATGTGAACGGGGACGTGTAGGGGATGTGAACGGGGATGTGAACGGGGACGTGTAGGGGATGTGGACGGGGATGTGTAGGGGATGTGAACGGGGATGTGAACGGGGACGTGTAGGGGATGTGAACGGGGACGTGTAGGGGATGTGAACGGGGATGTGTAGGGGATGTGAACGGGGATGTGAACGGGGACGTGTAGGGGACGTGTAGGGGACGTGTAGGGGATGTGAACGGGGATGTGAACGGGGACGTGTCGGGGATGTGAACGGGGACGTGTAGGGGATGTGAACGGGGATGTGAACGGGCACGTGTAGGGGATGTGAACGGGGACGTGTAGGGGATGTGAACGGGGACGTGTAGGGGATGTGAACGGGGACGTGTAGGGGATGTGAACGGGGATGTGAACGGGGATGTGAACGGGGACGTGTAGGGGATGTGAACGGGGATGTGAACGGGGACGTGTAGGGGATGTGGACGGGGATGTGAACGGGGACGTGTAGGGGATGTGAACGGGGATGTGAACGGGGACGTGTAGGGGACGTGAACGGGGATGTGAACGGGGACGTGTAGGGGATGTGAACGGGGACGTGTAGGGGACGTGAACGGGGATGTGAACGGGGACGTGTAGGGGATGTGAATGGGGACGTGTAGGGGATGTGGACGGGGATGTGAACGGGGACGTGTAGGGGATGTGGACGGGGACGTGTAGGGGATGTGAACGGGGACGTGTAGGGGACGTGTAGGGGATGTGGACGGGGATGTGAACGGGGACGTGTAGGGGATGTGGACGGGGATGTGAACGGGGACGTGTAGGGGATGTGGACGGGGACGTGTAGGGGATGTGAACGGGGACGTGTAGGGGACGTGAACGGGGATGTGAACGGGGACGTGTAGGGGATGTGAACGGGGACGTGAACGGGGACGTGAACGGGGATGTGAACGGGGACGTGTAGGGGATGTGAACGGGGATGTGAACGGGGACGTGCAGGGGATGTGAACGGGGACGTGTAGGGGATGTGAACGGGGACGTGTAGGGGATGTGAACGGGGACGTGTAGGGGATGTGAACGGGGACGTGTAGGGGATGTGAACGGGGACGTGTAGGGGACGTGTCGGGGATGTGAACGGGGACGTGTAGGGGATGTGAACGGGGACGTGTAGGGGACGTGTCGGGGATGTGAACGGGGACGTGTAGGGGATGTGAACGGGGATGTGTAAGGGATGTGAACGGGGATGTGAACGGGGACGTGTAGGGGATGTGAACGGGGACGTGTAGGGGATGTGAACGGGGATGTGTAGGGGATGTGAACGGGGATGTGAACGGGGACGTGTAGGGGATGTCAACGGGGACGTGTAGGGGATGTGAACGGGGACGTGTAGGGGATGTGAACGGGGATTTGAACGGGGACGTGAACGGGGACGTGTAGGGGACGTGAACGGGGATGTGAACGGGGACGTGTAGGGGATGTGAACGGGGACGTGTAGGGGATGTGAACGGGGATGTGAACGGGGACGTGTAGGGGACGTGTAGGGGATGTGAACGGGGACGTGTAGGGGATGTGAACGGGGATGTGAACGGGGACGTGTAGGGGATGTGAACGGGGATGTGAACGGGGACGTGTAGGGGATGTGAACGGGGACGTGTAGGGGATGTGAACGGGGATTTGAACGGGGACGTGAACGGGGACGTGTAGGGGATGTGAACGGGGACGTGTAGGGGACGTGAACGGGGGTGTGAACGGGGACGTGTAGGGGATGTGAACGGGGACGTGTAGGGGATGTGAACGGGGATGTGAACGGGGACGTGTAGGGGATGTGGACGGGGATGTGAACGGGGACGTGTAGGGGATGTGGACGGGGACGTGTAGGGGATGTGAACGGGGACGTGTAGGGGACGTGAACGGGGATGTGAACGGGGACGTGTAGGGGATGTGAACGGGGACGTGTAGGGGATGTGAACGGGGATGTGAACGGGGATGTGAACGGGGACGTGTAGGGGATGTGAACGGGGACGTGTAGGGGATGTGAACGGTGACGTGAACGGGGACGTGTAGGGGATGTGAACGGGGACGTGTAGGGGACGTGAACGGGGATGTGAACGGGGACGTGTAGGGGATGTGAACGGGGACGTGTAGGGGATGTGGACGGGGATGTGAACGGGGACGTGTAGGGGATGTGGACGGGGACGTGTAGGGGATGTGAACGGGGATGTGAACGGGGACGTGTCGGGGATGTGAACGGGGACGTGTAGGGGATGTGAACGGGGACGTGTAGGGGATGTGAACGGGACGTGAACGGGGACGTGTAGGGGATGTGGACGGGGATGTGAACGGGGATGTGAACGGGGATGTGAACGGGGATGTGAACGGGGACGTGTAGGGGATGTGGACGGGACGTGAACGGGGATGTGAACGGGGATGTGAACGGGGATGTGAACGGGGACGTGTAGGGGATGTGGACGGGGATGTGAACGGGGACGTGTAGGGGATGTGGACGGGGACGTGTAGGGGATGTGAACGGGACGTGAACGGGGACGTGTAGGGGATGTGGACGGGGATGTGAACGGGGACGTGTAGGGGATGTGGACGGGGACGTGTAGGGGATGTGAACGGGACGTGAACGGGGACGTGTAGGGGATGTGAACGGGGATGTGAACGGGGACGTGTCGGGGGTGTGAACGGGGACGTGTAGGGGATGTGAACGGGGACGTGTAGGGGACGTGTAGGGGATGTGAACGGGGACGTGTAGGGGATGTGAACGGGGATGTGAACGGGGATGTGTAGGGGATGTGGACGGGGATGTGAACGGGGACGTGTAGGGGATGTGGACGGGGACGTGTAGGGGATGTGAACGGGGACGTGTAGGGGACGTGAACGGGGATGTGAACGGGGACGTGTAGGGGATGTGAACGGGGACGTGTAGGGGATGTGAACGGGGATGTGAACAGGGATGTGAACGGGGACGTGTAGGGGATGTGAACGGGGACGTGTAGGGGATGTGAACGGGGACGTGAACGGGGACGTGTAGGGGATGTGAACGGGGACGTGTAGGGGACGTGAACGGGGATGTGAACGGGGACGTGTAGGGGATGTGAACGGGGACGTGTAGGGGATGTGGACGGGGATGTGAACGGGGACGTGTAGGGGATGTGGACGGGGACGTGTAGGGGATGTGAACGGGGATGTGAACGGGGACGTGTCGGGGATGTGAACGGGGACGTGTAGGGGATGTGAACGGGGACGTGTAGGGGATGTGAACGGGGATGTGAACGGGGACGTGTAGGGGATGTGGACGGGGATGTGAACGGGGACGTGTAGGGGATGTGGACGGGGACGTGTAGGGGATGTGACCGGGACGTGAACGGGGACGTGTAGGGGATGTGGACGGGGACGTGTAGGGGATGTGAACGGGGATGTGAACGGGGATGTGAACGGGGACGTGTAGGGGATGTGGACGGGGACGTGTAGGGGATGTGAACGGGGATGTGAACGGGGACGTGTCGGGGATGTGAACGGGGACGTGTAGGGGATGTGAACGGGGACGTGTAGGGGACGTGTAGGGGATGTGAACGGGGACGTGTAGGGGATGTGAACGGGGACGTGAACGGGGACGTGTAGGGGATGTGAACGGGGACGTGTAGGGGATGTGAACGGGGATGTGAACGGGGACGTGCAGGGGATGTGAACGGGGACGTGTAGGGGATGTGAACGGGGACGTGTAGGGGTTGTGAACGGGGACGTGTAGGGGATGTGAACGGGGACGTGTAGGGGATGTGAACGGGGACGTGAACGGGGACGTGTCGGGGATGTGAACGTGGATGTGAACGGGGACGTGTAGGGGATGTGAACGGGGACGTGTAGGGGACGTGAACGGGGACGTGAACGGGGACGTGTAGGGGATGTGAACGGGGATGTGAACGGGGACGTGTAGGGGATGTGAACGGGGATGTGAACGGGGACGTGAACGGGGACGTGTCGGGGATGTGAACGTGGATGTGAACGGGGACGTGTAGGGGATGTGAACGGGGACGTGTAGGGGACGTGAACGGGGATTTGAACGGGGACGTGTAGGGGATGTGAACGGGGACGTGTAGGGGATGTGAACGGGGACGTGTAGGGGATGTGAACGGGGACGTGTAGGGGATGTGGACGGGGATGTGAACGGGGACGTGTAGGGGATGTGGACGGGGACGTGTAGGGGACGTGAACGGGGATGTGAACGGGGACGTGTAGGGGATGTGAACGGGGACGTGTAGGGGATGTGAACGGGGATGTGAACGGGGATGTGAACAGGGACGTGTAGGGGATGTGAACGGGGACGTGTAGGGGATGTGAACGGGGACATGAACGGGGACGTGTAGGGGATGTGAACGGGGACGTGTAGGGGATGTGAACGGGGACGTGTAGGGGACGTGAACGGGGATGTGAACGGGGACGTGTAGGGGATGTGAACGGGGACGTGTAGGGGATGTGTACGGGGATGTGAACGGGGACGTGTAGGGGATGTGAACGGGGACGTGTAGGGGATGTGAACGGGGATGTGAACGGGGACGTGTAGGGGATGTGGACGGGGATGTGAACGGGGACGTGTAGGGGATGTGGACGGGGACGTGTAGGGGATGTGAACGGGACGTGAACGGGGACGTGTAGGGGATGTGGACGGGGACGTGTAGGGGATGTGAACGGGGATGTGAACGGGGACGTGTCGGGGATGTGAACGGGGACGTGTAGGGGATGTGAACGGGGACGTGTAGGGGATGTGAACGGGGATGTGAACGGGGACGTGTAGGGGATGTGGACGGGGATGTGAACGGGGACGTGTAGGGGATGTGGACGGGGACGTGTAGGGGATGTGAACGGGAAGTGAACGGGGACGTGTAGGGGATGTGGACGGGGATGTGAACGGGGACGTGTAGGGGATGTGGACGGGGACGTGTAGGGGATGTGAACGGGGATGTGAACGGGGACGTGTCGGGGATGTGAACGGGGACGTGTAGGGGATGTGAACGGGGACGTGTAGGGGACGTGTAGGGGATGTGAACGGGGACGTGAACGGGGACGTGTAGGGGATGTGAACGGGGACGTGTAGGGGATGTGAACGGGGATGTGAACGGGGACGTGCAGGGGATGTGAACGGGGACGTGTAGGGGATGTGAACGGGGACGTGTAGGGGATGTGAACGGGGACGTGTAGGGGATGTGAACGGGGACGTGTAGGGGATGTGAACGGGGACGTGTAGGGGATGTGAACGGGGACGTGTAGGGGACGTGTAGGGGATGTGAACGGGGACGTGTAGGGGATGTGAACGGGGATGTGCAGGGGATGTGAACGGGGATGTGAACGGGGACGTGTAGGGGACGTGTAGGGGATGTGAACGGGGACGTGTAGGGGATGTGAACGGGGACGTGTAGGGGATGTGAACGGGGATGTGAACGGGGACGTGTAGGGGATGTGAACGGGGATGTGAACGGGGACGTGTAGGTGATGTGAACGGGGACGTGTAGGGGACGTGAACGGGGATGTGAACGGGGACGTGTAGGGGATGTGAACGGGGACGTGTAGGGGATGTGAACGGGGATGTGAACGGGGACGTGTAGGCGATGTGGACGGGGATGTGAACGGGGACGTGTAGGGGATGTGGACGGGGACGTGTAGGGGATGTGAATGGGGACGTGTAGGGGACGTGAACGGGGATGTGAACGGGGACGTGTAGGGGATGTGAACGGGGACGTGTAGGGGATGTGAACGGGGATGTGAACGGGGACGTGTAGGGGATGTGAACAGGGACGTGTAGGGGACGTGAACGGGGATGTGAACGGGGACGTGTAGGGGATGTGAACGGGGACGTGTAGGGGATGTGAACGGGGATGTGAACGGGGACGTGTAGGGGATGTGGACGGGGATGTGAACGGGGACGTGTAGGGGATGTGGACGGGGACGTGTAGGGGATGTGAATGGGGACGTGTAGGGGACGTGAACGGGGATGTGAACGGGGACGTGTAGGGGATGTGAATGGGGACGTGTAGGGGATGTGAACGGGGATGTGAACGGGGACGTGTAGGGGACGTGAAGGGGATGTGAACGGGGACGTGTAGGGGATGTGAACGGGGACGTGTAGGGGATGTGAACGGGGATTTTAACGGGGACGTGTAGGGGACGTGTAGGGGATGTGAACGGGGACGTGTAGGGGACGTGAACGGGGATGTGAACGGGGACGTGTAGGGGATGTGAACGGGGACGTGTAGGGGATGTGAACGGGGATGTGAACGGGGACGTGTAGGGGACGTGAAGGGGATGTGAACGGGGACGTGTAGGGGATGTGAACGGGGACGTGTAGGGGATGTGAACGGGGATTTTAACGGGGACGTGTAGGGGACGTGTAGGGGATGTGAACGGGGACGTGTAGGGGACGTGAACGGGGATGTGAACGGGGACGTGTAGGGGATGTGAATGGGGACGTGTAGGGGATGTGAACGGGGATGTGAACGGGGACGTGTAGGGGATGTGGACGGGGATGTGAACGGGGACGTGTAGGGGATGTGGACGGGGACGTGTAGGGGATGTGAACGGGGACGTGTAGGGGACGTGAACGGGGATGTGAACGGGGACGTGTAGGGGATGTGAACGGGGATGTGAACGGGGATGTGAACGGAGACGTGTAGGGGATGTGAACGGGGACGTGTAGGGGACGTGTAGGGGATGTGAACGGGGACGTGTAGGGGATGTGAACGGGGATGTGAACGGGGACGTGTAGGGGATGTGAACGGGGATGTGAACGGGGACGTGTAGGGGATGTGAACGGGGACGTGTAGGGGATGTGAACGGGGACGTGTAGGGGATGTGAACGGGGATTTGAACGGGGACGTGAACGGGGACGTGTAGGGGATGTGAACGGGGACGTGTAGGGGACGTGAACGGGGATGTGAACGGGGACGTGTAGGGGATGTGAACGGGGACGTGTAGGGGATGTGAACGGGGATGTGAACGGGGACGTGAACGGGGACGTGTAGGGGATGTGGACGGGGACGTGTAGGGGATGTGAACGGGGACGTGTAGGGGATGTGAACGGGGACGTGTAGGGGATGTGAACGGGGACGTGAACGGGGACGTGTAGGGGATGTGAACGGGGACGTGTAGGGGATGTGAACGGGGATGTGAACGGGGACGTGTAGGGGACGTGTAGGGGATGTGAACGGGGTTGTGAACGGGGACGTGTAGGGGACGTGAACGGGGATGTGAACGGGGACGTGTAGGGGATGTGAACGGGGACGTGTAGGGGATGTGAACGGGGACGTGTAGGGGATGTGAACGGGGATGTGAACGGGGACGTCCAGGGGATGTGGACGGGGACGTGTAGGGGATGTGAACGGGGATGTGAACGGGGATGTGAACGGGGACGTGTAGGGGATGTGAACGGGGATGTGAACGGGGACGTGTAGGGGATGTGAACGGGGATGTGAACGGGGACGTGTAGGGGATGTGAACGGGGATGTGAACGGGGACGTGTAGGGGATGTGGACGGGGATGTGAACGGGGACGTGTAGGGGATGTGGACGGGGACGTGTAGGGGATGTGAACGGGGATGTGAACGGGGACGTGTCGGGGATGTGAACGGGGACGTGTAGGGGATGTGAACGGGGACGTGTAGGGGATGTGAACGGGGATGTGAACGGGGACGTGTAGGGGATGTGGACGGGGACGTGTAGGGGATGTGAACGGGGATGTGGACGGGGACGTGAACGGGGATGTGAACGGGGACGTGAACGGGGACGTGTAGGGAATGTGAACGGGGATGTGAACGGGGATGTGAACGGGGACGTGGACGGGATGTGAACGGGGACGTGTAGGGGATGTGAACGGGGATGTGAACGGGGACGTGTAGGGGATGTGAACGGGGATGTGAACGGGGACGTGTAGGGGATGTGGACGGGGATGTGAACGGGGACGTGTAGGGGATGTGAACGGGGACGTGTAGGGGATGTGGACGGGGACGTGTAGGGGATGTGGACGGGGACGTGTAGGGGATGTGGACGGGGACGTGTAGGGGATGTGAACGGGGATGTGAACGGGGACGTGTCGGGGATGTGAACGGGGACGTGTAGGGGATGTGAACGGGGACGTGTAGGGGATGTGAACGGGGATGTGAACGGGGACGTGTAGGGGATGTGGACGGGGATGTGAACGGGGACATGTAGGGGATGTGGACGGGGACGTGTAGGGGATGTGAACGGGGATGTGAACGGGGACGTGTAGGGGATGTGAACGGGGACGTGTAGGGGACGTGAACGGGGATGTCAACGGGGACGTGTAGGGGATGTGAACGGGGACGTGTAGGGGATGTGAACGGGGATGTGAACGGGGACGTGTAGGGGATGTGGACGGGGATGTGAACGGGGACGTGTAGGGGATGTGAACGGGGACGTGTAGGGGATGTGAACGGGGACGTGTAGGGGATGTGAACGGGGACGTGTAGGGGATGTGAACGGGGATGTGAACGGGGATGTGAACGGGGACGTGTAGGGGATGTGAACGGGGACGTGTAGGGGATGTGAACGGGGACGTGTAGGGGATGTGAACGGGGATGTGAACGGGGACGTGTAGGGGATGTGAACGGGGACGTGAACGGGGATGTGAACGGGGACGTGAACGGGGATGTGAACGGGGACGTGTAGGGGATGTGAACGGGGACGTGAACGGGGATGTGAACGGGGACATGAACGGGGACGTGTAGGGGATGTGAACGGGGACGTGTAGGGGATGTGAACGGGGACGTGAACGGGGACGTGTAGGGGACGTGTAGGGGATGTGAACGGGGATGTGAACGGGGACGTGTAGGGGATGTGAACGGGGACGTGAACGGGGACGTGTAGGGGATGTGAACGGGGATGTGAACGGGGACGTGTAGGGGATGTGAACGGGGACGTGTAGGGGATGTGAACGGGGACGTGAACGGGGACGTGTAGGGGATGTGAACGGGGATGTGAACGGGGACGTGTAGGGGATGTGAACGGGGACGTGAACGGGGACGTGTAGGGGATGTGAACGGGAATGTGAACGGGGACGTGTAGGGGATGTGAACGGGGATGTGAACGGGGACGTGTAGGGGATGTGAACGGGGATGTGAACGGGGACGTGTAGGGGATGTGAACGGGGACGTGTAGGGGACGTGTAGGGGATGTGAACGGGGACGTGTAGGGGATGTGAACGGGGATGTGAACGGGGACGTGTAGGGGATGTGAACGGGGACGTGTAGGGGATGTGAACGGGGATGTGAACGGGGACGTGTAGGGGATGTGAACGGGGACGTGTAGGGGATGTGAACGGGGATGTGTAGAGGATGTGAACGGGGATGTGAACGGGGATGTGAACGGGGACGTGTAGGGGATGTGAACGGGGACGTGAACGGGGACGTGTAGGGGACGTGTAGGGGATGTGAACGGGGACGTGTAGGGGATGTGAACGGGGATGTGAACGGGGACGTGTAGGGGATGTGAACGGGGACGTGTAGGGGATGTGAACGGGGATGTGAACGGGGATGTGAACGGGGATGTGAACGGGGATGTGAACGGGGACGTGTAGGGGATGTGAACGGGGACGTTTAGGGGATGTGAACGGGGACGTGAACGGGGACGTGTAGGGGACGTGTAGGGGATGTGAACGGGGACGTGTAGGGGATGTGAACGGGGACGTGTAGGGGACGTGTCGGGGACATGTAGGGGATGTGAACGGGGATGTGAACGGGGACGTGAACGGGGACGTGTAGGGGACGTGTCGGGGATGTGAACGGGGACGTGTAGGGGATGTGAACGGGGACGTGAACGAGGACGTGTAGGGGACGTGAACGGGGACGTGTAGGGGATGTGAACGGGGATGTGAACGAGGACGTGTAGGGGATGTGAACGGGGATGTGAACGGGGACGTGTAGGGGATGTGAACGGGGATGTGAACGGGGATGTGAACGGGGATGTGAACGGGGACGTGTAGGGGATGTGAACGGGGACGTGTAGGGGACGTGTAGGGGATGTGAACGGGGACGTGTAGGGGACGTGTAGGGGATGTGAACGGGGACGTGTAGGGGACGTGTAGGGGATGTGAACGGGGACGTGTAGGGGACGTGAACGGGGACGTGCAGGGGATGTGAACGGGGATGTGAACCGGGACGTGTAGGGGATGTGAACGGGGACGTGAACGGGGACGTGTAGGGGACGTGTAGGGGATGTGAACGGCGATGTGAACGGGGACGTGTAGGGGATGTGAACGGGGACGTGAACGGGGACGTGTAGGGGATGTGAACGGGGATGTGAACGGGGACGTGTAGGGGATGTGAACGGGGACGTGAACGGGGACGTGTAGGGGATGTGAACGGGGATGTGAACGGGGACGTGTAGGGGATGTGAACGGGGACGTGAACGGGGACGTGTAGGGGATGTGAACGGGGATGTGAACGGGGACGTGTAGGGGATGTGAACGGGGATGTGAACGGGGACGTGTAGGGGATGTGAACGGGGATGTGAACGGGGACGTGTAGGGGATGTGAACGGGGACGTGTAGGGGACGTGTACGGGATGTGAACGGGGACGTGTAGGGGATGTGAACGGGGATGTGAACGGGGACGTGTAGGGGATGTGAACGGGGATGTGAACGGGGACGTGTAGGGGATGTGAACGGGGACGTGTAGGGGATGTGAACGGGGATGTGAACGGGGACGTGTAGGGGATGTGAACGGGGACGTGTAGGGGATGTGAACGGGGATGTGTAGGGGATGTGAACGGGGATGTGAACGGGGATGTGAACGGGGACGTGTAGGGGATGTGAACGGGGACGTGAACGGGGATGTGTAGGGGACGTGTAGGGGATGTGAACGGGGACGTGTAGGGGATGTGAACGGGGATGTGAACGGGGACGTGTAGGGGATGTGAACGGGGACGTGTAGGGGATGTGAACGGGGATGTGAACGGGGATGTGAACGGGGATGTGAACGGGGATGTGAACGGGGACGTGTAGGGGATGTGAACGGGGACGTTTAGGGGATGTGAACGGGGACGTGAACGGGGACGTATAGGGGACGTGTAGGGGATGTGAACGGGGACGTGAACGGGGATGTGAACGGGGACGTGTAGGGGACGTGTCGGGGACATGTAGGGGATGTGAACGGGGATGTGAACGGGGACGTGAACGGGGACGTGTAGGGGACGTGTCGGGGATGTGAACGGGGACGTGTAGGGGATGTGAACGGGGACGTGAACGAGGACGTGTAGGGGACGTGAACGGGGACGTGTAGGGGATGTGAACGGGGATGTGAACGAGGACGTGTAGGGGATGTGAACGGGGATGTGAACGGGGACGTGTAGGGGATGTGAACGGGGATGTGAACGGGGATGTGAACGGGGTCGTGTAGGGGACGTGTCGGGGATGTGAACGGGGACGTGTAGGGGATGTGAACGGGGATGTGTACGGGGACGTGTAGGGGACGTGTCGGGGATGTGAACGGGGACGTGTAGGGGATGTGAACGGGGACGTGAACGAGGACGTGTAGGGGACGTGAACGGGGACGTGTAGGGGATGTGAACGGGGATGTGAACGAGGACGTGTAGGGGATGTGAACGGGGATGTGAACGGGGACGTGTAGGGGATGTGAACGGGGATGTGTAGGGGATGTGAACGGGGATGTGAACGGGGATGTGAACGGGGATGTGAACGGGGACGTGTAGGGGATGTGAACGGGGACGTGTCGGGGATGTGAACGGGGATGTGAACGGGGATGTGAACGGGGATGTGAACGGGGACGTGTAGGGGATGTGAACGGGGATGTGAACGGGGATGTGAACGGGGACGTGTCGGGGATGTGAACGGGGACGTGTAGGGGATGTGAACGGGGATGTGAACGGGGATGTGAACGGGGATGTGAACGGGGACGTGTAGGGGATGTGAACGGGGACGTGTAGGGGATGTGAACGGGGACGTGTAGGGGATGTGAACGGGGACGTGTAGGGGATGTGAACGGGGACGTGTCGGGGATGTGAACGGGGATGTGAACGGGGATGTGAACGGGGACGTGTAGGGGATGTGAACGGGGACGTGTAGGGGACGTGTAGGGGATGTGAACGGGGACGTGTAGGGGACGTGTAGGGGATGTGAACGGGGACGTGTAGGGGACGTGTAGGGGATGTGAACGGGGACGTGTAGGGGACGTGAACGGGGACGTGCAGGGGATGTGAACGGGGATGTGAACGGGGATGTGAACGGGGACGTGTCGGGGATGTGAACGGGGATGTGTAGGGGACGTGTAGGGGATGTGAACGGGGACGTGTAGGGGATGAGAACGGGGACGTGTAGGGGATGTGAACGGGGACGTGTAGGGGACGTGTAGGGGCTGTGAACGGGGACGTGTAGGGGATGTGAACGGGGACGTGTAGGGGATGTCAACGGGGATGTGAACGGGGACGTGTAGGGGACGTGTAGGGGATGTGAACGGGGACGTGAACGGGGACGTGTAGGGGCTGTGAACGGGGACGTGTAGGGGATGTGAACGGGGATGTGAACGGGGATGTGAACGGGGATGTGAACGGGGATGTGAACGGGGACGTGTCGGGGATGTGAACGGGGATGTGTCGGGGATGTGAACGGGGATGTGAACGGGGACGTGTAGGCGATGTGAACGGGGATGTGAACGGGGATGTGAACGGGGATGTGAACGGGGATGTGAACGGGGATGTGAACGGGGACGTGTCGGGGATGTGAACGGGGATGTGTAGGGGACGTGTAGGGGATGTGAACGGGGATGTGAACGGGGATGTGAACGGGGATGTGAACGGGGATGTGAACGGGGATGTGAACGGGGATGTGAACGGGGATGTGAACGGGGACGTGTCGGGGATGTGAACGGGGATGTGTAGGGGACGTGTAGGGGATGTGAACGGGGACGTGTAGGGGACGTGTAGGGGATGTGTAGGGGACGTGTAGGGGACGTGTAGGGGACATGAACGGGGATGTGAACGGGGATGTGAACGGGGATGTGAACGGGGACGTGTCGGGGATGTGAACGGGGATGTGTAGGGGACGTGTAGGGGATGTGAACGGGGACGTGTAGGGGATGTGAACGGGGATGTGAACGGGGATGTGAACGGGGACGTGTCGGGGATGTGAACGGGGATGTGTAGGGGACGTGTAGGGGATGTGAACGGGGACGTGTAGGGGACGTGTAGGGAATGTGAACGGGGACGTGTAGGGGATGTGTAGGGGATGTGAACGGGGACGTGTAGGGGACGTGTAGGGGATGTGAACGGGGACGTGTAGGGGATGAGAACGGGGACGTGTAGGGGATGTGAACGGGGACGTGTAGGGGACGTGTAGGGGCTGTGAACGGGGACGTGTAGGGGATGTGAACGGGGACGTGTAGGGGACGTGTAGGGGATGTGAACGGGGACGTGAACGGGGACGTGTAGGGGCTGTGAACGGGGACGTGTAGGGGCTGTGAACGGGGATGTGACCGGGGACGTGTAGGGGATGTGAACGGGGACGTGTAGGGGATGTGAACGGGGACGTGAACGGGGACGTGTAGGGGCTGTGAACGGGGACGTGTAGGGGACGTGTCGGGGATGTGAACGGGGACGTGTAGGGGATGTGAACGGGGACGTGTAGGGGACGTGTAGGGGATGTGGACGGGGACGTGTAGGGGATGTGAACGGGGACGTGAACGGGGACGTGTAGGGGCTGTGAACGGGGACGTGTAGGGGATGTGAACGGGGATGTGAACGGGGACATGATCGGGGATGTGAACGGGGATGTGACCGGGGACGTGTAGGGGATGTGAACGGGGACGTGTAGGGGATGTGAACGGGGACGTGTAGGGGATGTGAACGGGGACGTGTAGGGGCTGTGAACGGGGATGTGAACGGGGACATGATCGGGGATGTGAACGGGGATGTGACCGGGGACGTGTAGGGGATGTGAACGGGGACGTGTAGGGGATGTGAACGGGGATGTGAACGGGGACATGATCGGGGATGTGAACGGGGATGTGAACGGGGACGTGTAGGGGATGTGAACGGGGACGTGAACGGGGACGTGTAGGGGCTGTGAACGGGGACGTGTAGGGGACGTGTCGGGGATGTGACCGGGGACGTGTAGGGGATGTGAACGGGGACGTGTAGGGGATGTGAACGGGGATGTGAACGGGGACATGATCGGGGATGTGAACGGGGATGTGAACGGGGACGTGTAGGGGATGTGAACGGGGACGTGAACGGGGACGTGTAGGGGCTGTGAACGGGGACGTGTAGGGGACGTGTCGGGGATGTGAACGGGGACGTGTAGGGGATGTGAACGGGGACGTGAACGGGGACGTGTAGGGGATGTGAACGGGGACGTGTAGGGGATGTGAACGGGGATGTGTAGGGGATGTGAACGGGGACGTGTAGGGGACGTGTAGGGGATGTGAACGGGGACGTGAACGGGGACGTGTAGGGGATGTGAACGGGGACGTGTAGGGGATGTGAACGGGGACGTGTAGGGGATGTGAACGGGGATGTGAACGGGGACGTGTAGGGGATGTGAACGGGGACGTGTAGGGGATGTGAACGGGGACGTGTAGGGGATGTGAACGGGGACGTGTAGGGGATGTGAACGGGGACGTGTAGGGGACGTGTCGGGGATGTGAACGGGGACGTGTAGGGGATGTGAACGGGGATGTGAACGGGGACGTGTAGGGGATGTGAACGGGGACGTGAACGGGGACGTGTAGGGGATGTGAACGGGGACGTGTAGGGGATGTGAACGGGGACGTGTAGGGGACGTGTAGGGGATGTGAACGGGGACGTGTAGGGGATGTGAACGGGGACGTGTAGGGGACGTGTAGGGGATGTGAACGGGGACGTGTAGGGGACGTGTAGGGGATGTGAATGGGGATGTGAACGGGGACGTGTAGGGGACGTGTAGGGGACGTGTAGGGGATGTGAACGGGGATGTGAACGGGGACGTGTAGGGGATGTGTCGGGGATGTGAACGGGGATGTGAACGGGGATGTGAACGGGGATGTGAACGGGGACGTGTAGGGGATGTGAACGGGGACGTGCAGGGGATGTGAACGGGGATGTGAACGGGAATGTGAACGGGGATGTGAACGGGGATGTGAACGGGGACGTGTCGGGGATGTGAACGGGGATGTGAACGGGGATGTGAACGGGGACGTGTCGGGGATGTGAACGGGGATGTGTAGGGGACGTGTAGGGGATGTGAACGGGGATGTGAACGGGGACGTGTCGGGGATGTGAACGGGGACGTGTAGGGGACGTGTAGGGGATGTGAACGGGGACGTGTAGGGGACGTGTAGGGGATGTGAACGGGGACGTGTAGGGGACGTGTAGGGGATGTGAACGGGGACGTGTAGGGGACGTGAACGGGGACGTGCAGGGGATGTGAACGGGGATGTGAACGGGGATGTGAACGGGGACGTGTCGGGGATGTGAACGGGGATGTGTAGGGGACGTGTAGGGGATGTGAACGGGGACGTGTAGGGGATGAGAACGGGGACGTGTAGGGGATGTGAACGGGGACGTGTAGGGGACGTGTAGGGGCTGTGAACGGGGACGTGTAGGGGATGTGAACGGGGACGTGTAGGGGATGTCAACGGGGATGTGAACGGGGACGTGTAGGGGACGTGTAGGGGATGTGAACGGGGACGTGAACGGGGACGTGTAGGGGCTGTGAACGGGGACGTGTAGGGGATGTGAACGGGGACATGAACGGGGACGTGAACGGGGATGTGAACGGGGATGTGAACGGGGATGTGAACGGGGATGTGTAGGGGATGTGAACGGGGACGTGTAGGGGATGTGAACGGGGACGTGTAGGGGATGTGAACGGGGACGTGTAGGGGATGTGAACGGGGATGTGAACGGGGATGTGAACGGGGACGTGTCGGGGACGTGTAGGGGATGTGAACGGGGATGTGAACAGGGACGTGTCGGGGATGTGAACGGGGACGTGTAGGGGACGTGTAGGGGATGTGAACGGGGACGTGTAGGGGACGTGTAGGGGATGTGAACGGGGACGTGTAGGGGACGTGTAGGGGATGTGAACGGGGACGTGTAGGGGACGTGTAGGGGATGTGAACGGGGACGTGTAGGAGATGAGAACGGGGACGTGTAGGGGATGTGAACGGGGACGTGTAGGGGATGTGAACGGGGACGTGTAGGGGATGTGTAGGGGATGTGAACGGGGATGTGAACGGGGATGTGAACGGGGATGTGAACGGGGACGTGTCGGGGACGTGTCGGGGATGTGAACGGGGACGTGTAGGGGACGTGTAGGGGATGTGAACGGGGACGTGTAGGGGACGTGTAGGGGATGTGTAGGGGACGTGTAGGGGATGTGAACGGGGACGTGTAGGGGACGTGTAGGGGATGTGAACGGGGACGTGTAGGGGATGAGAACGGGGACGTGTAGGGGATGTGAACGGGGATGTGAACGGGGATGTGAACGGGGACGTGTAGGGGATGTGAACGGGGATGTGAACGGGGATGTGAACGGGGACGTGTCGGGGATGTGAACGGGGACGTGTAGGGGACGTGTAGGGGATGTGAACGGGGACGTGTAGGGGACGTGTAGGGGATGTGAACGGGGACGTGTAGGGGACGTGTAGGGGATGTGAACGGGGACGTGTAGGGGATGTGAACGGGGACGTGTAGGGGATGAGAACGGGGACGTGTAGGGGATGTGAACGGGGACGTGTAGGGGACGTGTCGGGGCTGTGAACGGGGACGTGTAGGGGATGTGAACGGGGACGTGTAGGGGATGTCAACGGGGATGTGAACGGGGACGTGTAGGGGACGTGTAGGGGATGTGAACGGGGACGTGAACGGGGACGTGTAGGGGCTGTGAACGGGGATGTGAACGGGGACATGAACGGGGATGTGAACGGGGATGTGACCGGGGACGTGTAGGGGATGTGAACGGGGACGTGTAGGGGATGTGAACGGGGACGTGAACGGGGACGTGTAGGGGCTGTGAACGGGGACGTGTAGGGGATGTGAACGGGGACGTGTAGGGGACGTGTAGGGGATGTGAACGGGGACGTGTCGGGGATGTGAACGGGGACGTGTAGGGGATGTGAACGGGGACGTGTAGGGGACGTGTAGGGGATGTGAACGGGGACGTGAACGGGGACGTGTAGGGGATGTGAACGGGGACGTGTAGGGGATGTGAACGGGGATGTGTAGGGGATGTGAACGGGGACGTGTAGGGGACGTGTAGGGGATGTGAACGGGGACGTGAACGGGGACGTGTAGGGGATGTGAACGGGGACGTGTAGGGGATGTGAACGGGGACGTGTAGGGGATGTGAACGGGGATGTGAACGGGGACGTGTAGGGGATGTGAACGGGGACGTGTAGGGGATGTGAACGGGGACGTGTAGGGGATGTGAACGGGGACGTGTAGGGGATGTGAACGGGGACGTGTAGGGGATGTGAACGGGGACGTGTAGGGGATGTGAACGGGGATGTGTAGGGGATGTGAACGGGGATGTGAACGGGGACGTGTAGGGGATGGGAACGGGGACGTGAACGGGGACGTGTAGGGGATGTGAACGGGGACGTGTAGGGGATGTGAACGGGGACGTGTAGGGGACGTGTAGGGGATGTGAACGGGGACGTGTAGGGGATGTGAACGGGGACGTGTAGGGGACGTGTAGGGGATGTGAACGGGGACGTGTAGGGGACGTGTAGGGGATGTGAATGGGGATGTGAACGGGGACGTGTAGGGGACGTGTAGGGGACGTGTAGGGGATGTGAACGGGGATGTGAACGGGGATGTGTAGGGGATGTGAACGGGGATGTGAACGGGGACTTGTAGGGGATGTGAACGGGGATGTGTAGGGGATGTGAACGGGGACGTGTAGGGGATGTGAACGGGGATGTGAACGGGGACGTGTAGGGGACGTGTAGGGGATGTGAACGGGGACGTGTAGGGGATGTGAACGGGGACGTGTAGGGGATGTGAACGGGGATGTGAACGGGGACGTGTAGGGGATGTGAACGGGGATGTGTAGGGGATGTGAACGGGGATGTGAACGGGGACGTGTAGGGGATGTGAACGGGGATGTGTAGGGGATGTGAACGGGGATGTGAACGGGGACGTGTAGGGGACGTGTAGGGGATGTGAACGGGGACGCGTAGGGGATGTGAACGGGGACGTGTAGGGGATGTGAACGGCGACGTAAGGGGATGTGAACGGGGATGTGAACGGGGATGTGAACGGGGACGTGTAGGGGACGTGAACGGGGATGTGAACGGGGACGTGTAGGGGATGTGAACGGGGACGTGTAGGGGATGTGAACGGGGATGTGAACGGGGACGTGAACGGGGACGTGTAGGGGATGTGAACGGGGACGTGTAGGGGATGTGAACGGGGACGTGTAGGGGACGTGAACGGGGATGTGAATGGGGACGTGTAGGGGATGTGAACGGGGATGTGAACGGGGACGTGTAGGGGATGAGAACGGGGACGTGTAGGGGATGCGAACGGGGACGTGTAGGGGATGTGAACGGGGACGTGTAGGGGACGTGTAGGGGATGTGAACGGGGACGTGTAGGGGATGTGGACGGGGATGTGAACGGGGACGTGTAGGGGATGTGGACGGGGACGTGTCGGGGATGTGTACGGGGACGTGTAGGGGATGTGAACGGGGACGTGTAGGGGATGTGAACGGGGACGTGTAGGGGACGTGAACGGGGATGTGAACGGGGACGTGTAGGGGATGTGAACGGGGACGTGTAGGGGATGTGAACGGGGATGTGAACGGGGACGTGTAGGGGATGTGGACGGGGATGTGAACGGGGACGTGTAGGGGATGTGAACGGGGACGTGTAGGGGACGTGAACGGGGATGTGAACGGGGACGTGTAGGGGATGTGAACGGGGATGTGAACGGGGACGTGTAGGGGATTTGAACGGGGATGTGAACGGGGACGTGTCGGGGATGTGAACGGGGATGTGTAGGGGATGTGAACGGGGATGTGAACGGGGACGTGTAGGGGATTTGAACGGGGATGTGAACGGGGATGTGAACGGGGACGTGAACGGGGATGTGAACGGGGACGTGTAGGGGATGTGAACGGGGATGTGAACGGGGACGTGTAGGGGATGTGAACGGGGACGTGTAGGGGACGTGAACGGGGATGTGAACGGGGATGTGTAGGGGATGTGAACGGGGATGTGAACGGGGACGTGTAGGGGATGTGAACGGGGACGTGTAGGGGATGTGAACGGGGACGTGTCGGGGATGTGGACGGGGATGTGAACGGGGACGTGTAGGGGATGTGAACGGGGTCGTGAACCGGGACGTGTAGGGGATGTGAACGGGGTCGTGAACCGGGACGTGTAGGGGATGTGAACGGGGATGTGAACGGGGACGTGTAGGGGATGTGAACGGGGTCGTGTAGGGGATTTGAACGGGGATGTGAACGGGGACGTGTCGGGGATGTGAACGGGGTCGTGTAGGGGATTTGAACGGGGATGTGAACGGGGACGTGTAGGGGATTTGAACGGGGATGTGAACGGGGACGTGTAGGGGATGTGAACGGGGTCGTGAACCGGGACGTGTAGGGGATGTGAACGGGGTCGTGAACCGGGACGTGTAGGGGATGTGAACGGGGATGTGAACGGGGACGTGTAGGGGATGTGAACGGGGTCGTGAACCGGGACGTGTAGGGGATGTGAACGGGGACGTGAACGGGGACGTGTAGGGGATGTGAACGGGGACGTGTAGGGGATGTGAACGGGGATGTGAACGGGGACGTGTAGGGGATGTGAACGGGGATGTGAACGGGGATGTGAACGGGTACGTGAACGGGGACGTGTCGGGGATGTGAACGGGGACGTGTAGGGGATGTGAACGGGGATGTGAACGGGGATGTGAACGGGGACGTGTAGGGGATGTGAACGGGGACGTGTAGGGGATGTGAACGGGGATGTGAACGGGGACGTGTAGGGGATGTGAACGGGGATGTGAACGGGGATGTGAACGGGGACGTGTAGGGGATGTGAACGGGGATGTGAACGGGGATGTGAACGGGGACATGTAGGGGATGTGAACGGGGATGTGAACGGGGATGTGAACGGGGACGTGTAGGGGATGTGAACGGGGATGTGAACGGGGACGTGTAGGGGACGTGTAGGGGATGTGAACGGGGACGTGTAGGGGATGTGAACGGGGATGTGAACGGGGACGTGTAGGGGATGTGAACGGGGACGTGAACGGGGACGTGTAGGGGATGTGGACGGGGACGTGTAGGGGATGTGGACGGGGACGTGTAGGGGATGTGAACGGGGACGTGAACGGGGACGTGTAGGGGATGTGAACGGGGACGTGTAGGGGACGTGAACGGGGATGTGAACGGGGACGTGTAGGGGATGAGAACGGGGACGTGTAGGGGATGCGAACGGGGACGTGTAGGGGATGTGAACGGGGACGTGTAGGGGATGTGAACGGGGATGTGAACGGGGACGTGTAGGGGATGTGAACGGGGACGTGTAGGGGATGTGGACGGGGATGTGAACGGGGACGTGTAGGGGATGTGGACGGGGACGTGTCGGGGATGTGTACGGGGACGTGTAGGGGATGTGAACGGGGACGTGTAGGGGATGTGAACGGGGACGTGTAGGGGACGTGAACGGGGATGTGAACGGGGACGTGTAGGGGATGTGAACGGTGACGTGTAGGGGATGTGAACGGGGACGTGTAGGGGACGTGAACGGGGATGTGAACGGGGACGTGTAGGGGATGTGAACGGGGATGTGAACGGGGACGTGTAGGGGATGTGAACGGGGATGTGAACGGGGACGTGTAGGGGATGTGGACGGGGATGTGAACTGGGACGTGTAGGGGATGTGAACGGGGACGTGTAGGGGACGTGAACGGGGATGTGAACGGGGACGTGTCGGGGATGTGGATGGGGATGTGAACGGGGACGTGTAGGGGACGTGTAGGGGATGTGAACGGGGATGTGTAGGGGATGTGGACGGGGATGTGAACGGGGACGTGTAGGGGATTTGAACGGGGATGTGAACGGGGACGTGTAGGGGATGTGAACGGGGACGTGTAGGGGATGTGAACGGGGACGTGAACGGGGACGTGTAGGGGATGTGAACGGCGATGTGAACGGGGACGTGTAGGGGATGTGAACGGGGTCGTGAACCGGGACGTGTAGGGGATGTGAACGGGGATGTGAACGGGGACGTGTAGGGGATGTGAACGGGGACGTGTAGGGGATGTGAACGGGGACGTGAACGGGGACGTGTAGGGGATGTGAACGGGGATGTGAACGGGGACGTGTAGGGGATGTGAACGGGGATGTGAACGGGGACGTGTAGGGGATGTGAACGGGGATGTGAACGGGGATGTGTCGGGGATGTGAACGGGGACGTGTAGGGGATGTGAACGGGGACGTGTAGGGGATGTGAACGGGGACGTGTAGGGGATGTGAACGGGGAGGTGAACGGGGACGTGTAGGGGACGTGTAGGGGATGTGAACGGGGACGTGTAGGGGACGTGTAGGGGATGTGAACGGGGACGTGTAGGGGACGTGTAGGGGATGTGAACGGGGATGTGAACGGGGATGTGAACGGGGATGTGAACGGGGACGTGAACGGGGACGTGTAGGGGACGTGTCGGGGATGTGAACGGGGACGTGTAGGGGATGTGAACGGGGACGTGAACGAGGACGTGTAGGGGATGTGAACGGGGATGTGAACGGGGACGTGAACGGGGACGTGAACGAGGACGTGTAGGGGATGTGAACGGGGACGTGTAGGGGATGTGAACGGGGATGTGAACGGGGATGTGAACGAGGACGTGTAGGGGATGTGAACGGGGACGTGTAGGGGATGTGAACGGGGACGTGTAGGGGATGTGAACGGGGACGTGAACGGGGACGTGTAGGGGATGTGAACGGGGACGTGTAGGGGATGTGAACGGGGACGTGTAGGGGATGTGAACGGGGACGTGTAGGGGATGTGAACGGGGACGTGTAGGGGATGTGAACGGGGACGTGAACGGGGACGTGTCGGGGATGTGAACGGGGACGTGTAGGGGATGTGAACGGGGACGTGTAGGGGATGTGAACGGGGACGTGTAGGGGATGTGAACGGGGACGTGAACGAGGACGTGTAGGGGATGTGAACGGGGACGTGAACGAGGACGTGTAGGGGATGTGAACGGGGACGTGTAGGGGATGTGAACGGGGACGTGTAGGGGATGTGAACGGGGACGTGTAGGGGATGTGAACGGGGACGTGAACGGGGATGTGAACGGGGACGTGAACGGGGACGTGAACGGGGACGTGTAGGGGATGTGAACGGGGACGTGTAGGGGATGTGAACGGGGACGTGAACGGGGACGTGTAGGGGACGTGTAGGGGATGTGAACGGGGATGTGAACGGGGACGTGTAGGGGATGTGAACGGGGACGTGTAGGGGATGTGAACGGGGACGTGTAGGGGATGTGAACGGGGACGTGAACGGGGACGTGTAGGGGACGTGTAGGGGATGTGAACGGGGATGTGAACGGGGACGTGTAGGGGACGTGTAGGGGATGTGAACGGGGATGTGAACGGGGACGTGTAGGGGATGTGAACGGGGACGTGTAGGGGATGTGAACGGGGACGTGTAGGGGACGTGAACGGGGATGTGAACGGGGACGTGTAGGGGACGTGTAGGGGATGTGAACGGGGATGTGAACGGGGATGTGAACGGGGACGTGTAGGGGATGTGAACGGGGATGTGTAGGGGATGTGAACGGGGATGTGAACGGGGACGTGTAGGGGACGTGTAGGGGATGTGAACGGGGACGTGTAGGGGATGTGAACGGGGATGTGAACGAGGACGTGTAGGGGATGTGAACGGGGACGTGAACGGGGACGTGTAGGGGATGTGAACGGGGACGTGTAGGGGATGTGAACGGGGACGTGTAGGGGACGTGAACGGGGATGTGAACGGGGACGTGTAGGGGATGTGAACGGGGACGTGTAGGGGATGTGAACGGGGACGTGTAGGGGATGTGAACGGGGACGTGAACGGGGACGTGTAGGGGATGTGAACGGGGACGTGTAGGGGATGTGAACGGGGACGTGTAGGGGACGTGAACGGGGATGTGAACGGGGACGTGTAGGGGATGTGAACGGGGATGTGAACGGGGACGTGTAGGGGATGTGAACGGGGACGTGTAGGGGATGTGAACGGGGACGTGAACGGGGACGTGTAGGGGATGTGAACGGGGACGTGTAGGGGATGTGAACGGGGACGTGTAGGGGACGTGAACGGGGATGTGAACGGGGACGTGTAGGGGATGTGAACGGGGATGTGAACGGGGACGTGTAGGGGATGAGAACGGGGACGTGTAGGGGATGCGAACGGGGACGTGTAGGGGATGTGAACGGGGACGTGTAGGGGATGTGAACGGGGATGTGAACGGGGACGTGTAGGGGATGTGGACGGGGATGTGAACGGGGACGTGTAGGGGATGTGAACGGGGACGTGTAGGGGATGTGGACGGGGATGTGTACGGGGACGTGTAGGGGATGTGAACGGGGACGTGTAGGGGATGTGAACGGGGACGTGTAGGGGACGTGAACGGGGATGTGAACGGGGACGTGTAGGGGATGTGAACGGGGACGTGTAGGGGATGTGAACGGGGATGTGAACGGGGACGTGTAGGGGATGTGGACGGGGATGTGAACGGGGACGTGTAGGGGATGTGAACGGGGACGTGAACGGGGATGTGAACGGGGACGTGTAGGGGATGTGAACGGGGATGTGAACGGGGACGTGTAGGGGATGTGGACGGGGATGTGAACGGGGACGTGTAGGGGATGTGAACGGGGACGTGTAGGGGATGTGAACGGGGACGTGTCGGGGATGTGGACGGGGATGTGAACGGGGACGTGTAGGGGATGTGGACGGGGATGTGAACGGGGACGTGTAGGGGATTTGAACGGGGATGTGAACGGGGACGTGTAGGGGATGTGAACGGGGACGTGTAGGGGATGTGAACGGGGACGTGAACGGGGACGTGTAGGGGATGTGAACGGCGATGTGAACGGGGACGTGTAGGGGATGTGAACGGGGTCGTGAACCGGGACGTGTAGGGGATGTGAACGGGGATGTGAACGGGGACGTGTATGGGAATGTGAACGGGGACGTGTAGGGGATGTGAACGGGGACGTGTAGGGGACGTGAACGGGGACGTGTAGGTGATGTGAACGGGGATGTGAACGGGGACGTGTAGGGGATGTGAACGGGGATGTGAACGGGGACGTGTAGGGGATGTGAACGGGGATGTGAACGGGGATGTGTAGGGGATGTGAACGGGGACGTGTAGGGGATGTGAACGGGGACGTGTAGGGGATGTGAACGGGGACGTGTAGGGGATGTGAACGGGGAGGTGAACGGGGACGTGTAGGGGACGTGTATGGGATGTGAACGGGGACGTGTAGGGGACGTGTAGGGGATGTGAACGGGGACGTGTAGGGGATGTGAACGGGGATGTGAACGGGGACGTGAACGGGGACGTGTAGGGGACGTGTCGGGGATGTGAACGGGGACGTGTAGGGGATGTGAACGGGGACGTGAACGAGGACGTGTAGGGGATGTGAACGGGGATGTGAACGGGGACGTGAACGGGGACGTGAACGAGGACGTGTAGGGGATGTGAACGGGGATGTGAACGAGGACGTGTAGGGGATGTGAACGGGGACGTGTAGGGGATGTGAACGGGGACGTGAACGGGGACGTGTAGGGGACGTGTAGGGGATGTGAACGGGGACGTGTAGGGGATGTGAACGGGGACGTGTAGGGGATGTGACCGGGGACGTGTAGTGGATGTGAACGGGGACGTGTAGGGGATGTGAACGGGGACGTGTAGGGGATGTGAACGGGGACGTGTAGGGGATGTGAACGGGGACGTGTAGGGGATGTGAACGGGGACGTGAACGGGGATGTGAACGGGGACGTGAACGGGGACGTGAACGGGGACGTGTAGGGGATGTGAACGGGGACGTGTAGGGGATGTGAACGGGGATGTGAACGAGGACGTGTAGGGGATGTGAACGGGGACGTGTAGGGGATGTGAACGGGGACGTGTAGGGGATGTGAACGGGGATGTGAACGGGGACGTGTAGGGGATGTGAACGGGGATGTGAACGGGGACGTGAACGGGGATGTGAACGGGGACGTGTCGGGGATGTGAACGGGGACGTGTAGGGGATGTGAACGGGGACGTGTAGGGGATGTGAACGGGGACGTGTAGGGGATGAGAACGGGGACGTGTAGGGGATGTGAACGGGGACGTGTAGGGGATGTGAACGGGGATGTGAACGAGGACGTGTAGGGGATGTGAACGGGGACGTGTAGGGGATGTGAACGGGGACGTGAACGGGGACGTGTAGGGGATGTGAACGGGGACGTGTAGGGGATGTGAACGGGGACGTGAACGGGGACGTGTAGGGTATGTGAACGGGGACGTGTAGGGGATGTGAACGGGGATGTGAACGAGGACGTGTAGGGGATGTGAACGGGGACGTGCAGGGGATGTGAACGGGGACGTGTAGGGGATGTGAACGGGGACGTGTAGGGGATGTGAACGGGGACGTGTAGGGGATGTGAACGGGGACGTGTAGGGGATGTGAACGGGGACGTGTAGGGGATGTGAACGGGGACGTGTAGGGGATGTGAACGAGGACGTGTAGGGGATGTGAACGGGGACGTGTAGGGGATGTGAACGGGGACGTGTAGGGGATGTGAACGGGGACGTGTAGGGGATGTGAACGGGGACGTGTAGGGGATGTGAACGGGGATGTGAACGGGGACGTGAACGGGGACGTGTAGGGGATGTGAACGGGGATGTGAACGGGGACGTGTAGGGGACGTGTCGGTGATGTGAACGGGGATGTGAACGGGGATGTGAACGGGGACGTGTAGGGGACGTGTCGGGGATGTGAACGGGGACGTGTGGGGGACGTGTAGGGGATGTGAACGGGGATGTGAACGGGGATGTGAACGGGGATGTGAACGGGGACGTGTCGGGGATGTGAACGGGGATGTGTAGGGGACGTGTAGGGGATGTGAACGGGGACGTGTAGGGGACGTGTAGGGGATGTGAACGGGGACGTGTAGGGGACGTGTAGGGGATGTGAACGGGGACGTGTAGGGGACGTGTAGGGGATGTGAACGGGGACGTGTAGGGGATGTGAACGGGGACGTGTAGGGGATGTGAACGGGGACGTGTAGGGGCTGTGAACGGGGACGTGTAGGGGACGTGTAGGGGCTGTGAACGGGGACGTGTAGGGGATGTGAACGGGGACGTGTAGGGGATGTGAACGGGGACGTGTAGGGGATGTGAACGGGGACGTGTAGGGGATGTGAACGGGGATGTGAACGGGGACGTGTAGGGGATGTGAACGGGGACGTGTAGGGGATGTGAACGGGGACGTGAACGGGGACGTGAACGGGGACGTGTAGGGGACGTGTAGGGGATGTGAACGGGGATGTGAACGGGGACGTGAACGGGGATGTGAACGTGGACGTGTAGGGGACGTGTAGGGGATGTGAACGGGGACGTGAACGGGGACGTGAACGGGGACGTGTAGGGGCTGTGAACGGGGACGTGTAGGGGACGTGTCGGGGATGTGAACGGGGACGTGTAGGGGATGTGAACGGGGATGTGAACGGGGACGTGTAGGGGATGTGAACGGGGACGTGTAGGGGATGTGAACGGGGACGTGTAGGGGATGTGAACGGGGACGTGTAGGGGATGTGAACGGGGACGTGTAGGGGATGTGAACGGGGACGTGTAGGGGATGTGAACGGGGACGTGTAGGGGATGTGAACGGGGACGTGTAGGGGATGTGAACGGGGATGTGTAGGGGATGTGAACGGGGACGTGTAGGGGCTGTGAACGGGGACGTGTAGGGGATGTGAACGGGGACGTGTAGGGGATGTGAACGGGGACGTGTAGGGGATGTGAACGGGGACGTGAACGGGGACGTGTAGGGGATGTGAACGGGGACGTGTAGGGGACGTGAACGGGGATGTGAACGGGGACGTGTAGGGGATGTGAACGGGGACGTGTAGGGGATGCGAACGGGGACGTGTAGGGGATGTGAACGGGGATGTGTAGGGGATGTGAACGGGGATGTGAACGGGGACGTGTAGGGGATGTGAACGGGGATGTGAACGGGGACGTGTAGGGGATGTGGACGGGGATGTGAACGGGGACGTGTAGGGGATGCGGACGGGGACGTGTCGGGGATGTGTACGGGGACGTGTAGGGGATGTGAACGGGGACGTGTAGGGGATGTGAACGGGGACGTGTAGGGGACGTGAACGGGGATGTGAACGGGGACGTGTAGGGGATGTGAACGGGGACGTGTAGGGGATGTGAACGGGGATGTGAACGGGGACGTGTAGGGGATGTGGACAGGGATGTGAACGGGGACGTGTAGGGGATGTGAACGGGGACGTGTAGGGGACGTGAACGGGGATGTGAATGGGGACGTGTAGGGGATGTGGACGGGGATGTGAACGCGGACGTGTAGGGGATGTGGACGGGGATGTGAACGGGGACGTGTAGGGGATGTGAACGGGGATGTGAACGGGGACGTGTAGGGGATGTGAACGGGGACGTGTAGGGGATGTGAACGGGGACGTGAACGGGGACGTGTAGGGGATGTGAACGGGGATGTGAACGGGGACGTGTAGGGGATGTGAACGGGGATGTGAACGGGGACGTGTAGGGGATGTGAACGGGGATGTGAACGGGGACGTGTAGGGGATGTGAACGGGGATGTGAACGGGGATGTGTAGGGGATGTGAACGGGGACGTGTAGGGGATGTGAACGGGGAAGTGTAGGGGATGTGAACGGGGACGTGTAGGGGATGTGAACGGGGACGTGAACGGGGACGTGTAGGGGACGTGTAGGGGATGTGAACGGGGACGTGTAGGGGACGTGTAGGGGATGTGAACGGGGACGTGTAGGGGACGTGTAGGGGATGTGAACGGGGATGTGAACGGGGACGTGTAGGGGATGTGAACGGGGACGTGAACGGGGACGTGAACGAGGACGTGTAGGGGATGTGAACGGGGATGTGAACGAGGACGTGTAGGGGATGTGAACGGGGACGTGTAGGGGATGTGAACGGGGACGTGTAGGGGATGTGAACGGGGACGTGTAGGGGATGTGAACGGGGATGTGAACGGGGACGTGAACGGGGATGTGAACGGGGATGTGAACGGGGATGTGTAGGGGATGTGAACGGGGACGAGTAGGGGATGTGAACGGGGACGTGTAGGGGATGTGAACGGGGATGTGAACGGGGACGTGTAGGGGATGTGAACGGGGATCTGAACGAGGACGTGTAGGGGATGTGAACGGGGACGTGTAGGGGATGTGAACGGGGATGTGAACGGGGACGTGAACGGGGACGTGTAGGGGATGTGAACGGGGACGTGTAGGGGATGTGAACGGGGATGTGAACGAGGACGTGTAGGGGATGTGAACGGGGACGTGTAGGGGATGTGAACGGGGACGTGTAGGGGATGTGAACGGGGATGTGAACGGGGACGTGTAGGGGATGTGAACGGGGATGTGAACGGGGACGTGTAGGGGATGTGAACGGGGATGTGAACGGGGACGTGTAGGGGACGAGTAGGGGATGTGAACGGGGACGAGTAGGGAATGTGAACGGGGACGTGAACGGGGACGTGTAGGGGATGTGAACGGGGATGTGAACGGGGACGTGAACGGGGACGTGTCGGGGATGTGAACGGGGATGTGAACGGGGATGTGAACGGGGACGTGAACGGGGACGTGTAGGGGATGTGAACGGGGACGTGTAGGGGACGTGTCGGTGATGTGAACGGGGATGTGAACGGGGACGTGTAGGGGATGTGAACGGGGACGTGTAGGGGACGTGTCGGTGATGTGAACGGGGATGTGAACGGGGATGTGAACGGGGACGTGTAGGGGATGTGAACGGGGACGTGTAGGGGACGTGTAGGGGATGTGAACGGGGACGTGTAGGGGACGTGTCGGTGATGTGAACGGGGATGTGAACGGGGATGTGAACGGGGACGTGTAGGGGATGTGAACGGGGATGTGAACGGGGACGTGTCGGGGATGTGAACGGGGACATGTAGGGGACGTGTAGGGGATGTGAACGGGGACGTGTCGGGGATGTGAACGGGGACGTGTCGGGGATGTGAACGGGGACGTGTAGGGGACGTGTAGGGGATGTGAACGGGGACGTGTAGGGGACGTGTAGGGGATGTGAACGGGGACGTGTAGGGGACGTGTAGGGGATGTGAACGGGGACGTGTAGGGGATGTGAACGGGGACGTGTAGGGGACGTGAACGGGGATGTGAACGGGGACGTGTAGGGGATGTGAACGGGGATGTGAACGGGGACGTGTAGGGGATGTGAACGGGGACGTGTAGGGGATGTGAACGGGGACGTGAACGGGGACGTGTAGGGGATGTGAACGGGGACGTGTAGGGGATGTGAACGGGGACGTGTAGGGGACGTGAACGGGGATGTGAACGGGGACGTGTAGGGGATGTGAACGGGGATGTGAACGGGGACGTGTAGGGGATGAGAACGGGGACGTGTAGGGGATGCGAACGGGGACGTGTAGGGGATGTGAACGGGGACGTGTAGGGGATGTGAACGGGGATGTGAACGGGGACGTGTAGGGGATGTGGACGGGGATGTGAACGGGGACGTGTAGGGGATGTGAACGGGGACGTGTAGGGGATGTGGACGGGGATGTGTACGGGGACGTGTAGGGGATGTGAACGGGGACGTGTAGGGGATGTGAACGGGGACGTGTAGGGGACGTGAACGGGGATGTGAACGGGGACGTGTAGGGGATGTGAACGGGGACGTGTAGGGGATGTGAACGGGGATGTGAACGGGGACGTGTAGGGGATGTGGACGGGGATGTGAACGGGGACGTGTAGGGGATGTGAACGGGGACGTGAACGGGGATGTGAACGGGGACGTGTAGGGGATGTGAACGGGGATGTGAACGGGGACGTGTAGGGGATGTGGACGGGGATGTGAACGGGGACGTGTAGGGGATGTGAACGGGGACGTGTAGGGGATGTGAACGGGGACGTGTCGGGGATGTGGACGGGGATGTGAACGGGGACGTGTAGGGGATGTGGACGGGGATGTGAACGGGGACGTGTAGGGGATTTGAACGGGGATGTGAACGGGGACGTGTAGGGGATGTGAACGGGGACGTGTAGGGGATGTGAACGGGGACGTGAACGGGGACGTGTAGGGGATGTGAACGGCGATGTGAACGGGGACGTGTAGGGGATGTGAACGGGGTCGTGAACCGGGACGTGTAGGGGATGTGAACGGGGATGTGAACGGGGACGTGTATGGGAATGTGAACGGGGACGTGTAGGGGATGTGAACGGGGACGTGTAGGGGACGTGAACGGGGACGTGTAGGTGATGTGAACGGGGATGTGAACGGGGACGTGTAGGGGATGTGAACGGGGATGTGAACGGGGACGTGTAGGGGATGTGAACGGGGATGTGAACGGGGATGTGTAGGGGATGTGAACGGGGACGTGTAGGGGATGTGAACGGGGACGTGTAGGGGATGTGAACGGGGACGTGTAGGGGATGTGAACGGGGAGGTGAACGGGGACGTGTAGGGGACGTGTATGGGATGTGAACGGGGACGTGTAGGGGACGTGTAGGGGATGTGAACGGGGACGTGTAGGGGACGTGTAGGGGATGTGAACGGGGATGTGAACGGGGATGTGAACGGGGATGTGAACGGGGACGTGAACGGGGACGTGTAGGGGACGTGTCGGGGATGTGAACGGGGACGTGTAGGGGATGTGAACGGGGACGTGAACGAGGACGTGTAGGGGATGTGAACGGGGATGTGAACGGGGACGTGAACGGGGACGTGAACGAGGACGTGTAGGGGATGTGAACGGGGATGTGAACGAGGACGTGTAGGGGATGTGAACGGGGACGTGTAGGGGATGTGAACGGGGACGTGAACGGGGACGTGTAGGGGACGTGTAGGGGATGTGAACGGGGACGTGTAGGGGATGTGAACGGGGACGTGTAGGGGATGTGACCGGGGACGTGTAGTGGATGTGAACGGGGACGTGTAGGGGATGTGAACGGGGACGTGTAGGGGATGTGAACGGGGACGTGTAGGGGATGTGAACGGGGACGTGAACGGGGACGTGTCGGGGATGTGAACGGGGACGTGTAGGGGATGTGAACGGGGACGTGTAGGGGATGTGAACGGGGACGTGTAGGGGATGTGAACGGGGACGTGAACGAGGACGTGTAGGGGATGTGAACGGGGACGTGAACGAGGACGTGTAGGGGATGTGAACGGGGACGTGTAGGGGATGTGAACGGGGACGTGTAGGGGATGTGAACGGGGACGTGTAGGGGATGTGAACGGGGACGTGAACGGGGATGTGAACGGGGACGTGAACGGGGACGTGAACGGGGACGTGTAGGGGATGTGAACGGGGACGTGTAGGGGATGTGAACGGGGATGTGAACGAGGACGTGTAGGGGATGTGAACGGGGACGTGTAGGGGATGTGAACGGGGACGTGTAGGGGATGTGAACGGGGATGTGAACGGGGACGTGTAGGGGATGTGAACGGGGATGTGAACGGGGACGTGAACGGGGATGTGAACGGGGACGTGTCGGGGATGTGAACGGGGACGTGTAGGGGATGTGAACGGGGACGTGTAGGGGATGTGAACGGGGACGTGTAGGGGATGAGAACGGGGACGTGTAGGGGATGTGAACGGGGACGTGTAGGGGATGTGAACGGGGATGTGAACGAGGACGTGTAGGGGATGTGAACGGGGACGTGTAGGGGATGTGAACGGGGACGTGAACGGGGACGTGTAGGGGATGTGAACGGGGACGTGTAGGGGATGTGAACGGGGACGTGAACGGGGACGTGTAGGGTATGTGAACGGGGACGTGTAGGGGATGTGAACGGGGATGTGAACGAGGACGTGTAGGGGATGTGAACGGGGACGTGCAGGGGATGTGAACGGGGACGTGTAGGGGATGTGAACGGGGACGTGTAGGGGATGTGAACGGGGACGTGTAGGGGATGTGAACGGGGACGTGTAGGGGATGTGAACGGGGACGTGTAGGGGATGTGAACGGGGACGTGTAGGGGATGTGAACGAGGACGTGTAGGGGATGTGAACGGGGACGTGTAGGGGATGTGAACGGGGACGTGTAGGGGATGTGAACGGGGACGTGTAGGGGATGTGAACGGGGACGTGTAGGGGATGTGAACGGGGATGTGAACGGGGACGTGAACGGGGACGTGTAGGGGATGTGAACGGGGATGTGAACGGGGACGTGTAGGGGACGTGTCGGTGATGTGAACGGGGATGTGAACGGGGATGTGAACGGGGACGTGTAGGGGACGTGTCGGGGATGTGAACGGGGACGTGTGGGGGACGTGTAGGGGATGTGAACGGGGATGTGAACGGGGATGTGAACGGGGATGTGAACGGGGACGTGTCGGGGATGTGAACGGGGATGTGTAGGGGACGTGTAGGGGATGTGAACGGGGACGTGTAGGGGACGTGTAGGGGATGTGAACGGGGACGTGTAGGGGACGTGTAGGGGATGTGAACGGGGACGTGTAGGGGACGTGTAGGGGATGTGAACGGGGACGTGTAGGGGATGTGAACGGGGACGTGTAGGGGATGTGAACGGGGACGTGTAGGGGCTGTGAACGGGGACGTGTAGGGGACGTGTAGGGGCTGTGAACGGGGACGTGTAGGGGATGTGAACGGGGACGTGTAGGGGATGTGAACGGGGACGTGTAGGGGATGTGAACGGGGACGTGTAGGGGATGTGAACGGGGATGTGAACGGGGACGTGTAGGGGATGTGAACGGGGACGTGTAGGGGATGTGAACGGGGACGTGAACGGGGACGTGAACGGGGACGTGTAGGGGACGTGTAGGGGATGTGAACGGGGATGTGAACGGGGACGTGAACGGGGATGTGAACGTGGACGTGTAGGGGACGTGTAGGGGATGTGAACGGGGACGTGAACGGGGACGTGAACGGGGACGTGTAGGGGCTGTGAACGGGGACGTGTAGGGGACGTGTCGGGGATGTGAACGGGGACGTGTAGGGGATGTGAACGGGGATGTGAACGGGGACGTGTAGGGGATGTGAACGGGGACGTGTAGGGGATGTGAACGGGGACGTGTAGGGGATGTGAACGGGGACGTGTAGGGGATGTGAACGGGGACGTGTAGGGGATGTGAACGGGGACGTGTAGGGGATGTGAACGGGGACGTGTAGGGGATGTGAACGGGGACGTGTAGGGGATGTGAACGGGGATGTGTAGGGGATGTGAACGGGGACGTGTAGGGGCTGTGAACGGGGACGTGTAGGGGATGTGAACGGGGACGTGTAGGGGATGTGAACGGGGACGTGTAGGGGATGTGAACGGGGACGTGAACGGGGACGTGTAGGGGATGTGAACGGGGACGTGTAGGGGACGTGAACGGGGATGTGAACGGGGACGTGTAGGGGATGTGAACGGGGACGTGTAGGGGATGCGAACGGGGACGTGTAGGGGATGTGAACGGGGATGTGTAGGGGATGTGAACGGGGATGTGAACGGGGACGTGTAGGGGATGTGAACGGGGATGTGAACGGGGACGTGTAGGGGATGTGGACGGGGATGTGAACGGGGACGTGTAGGGGATGCGGACGGGGACGTGTCGGGGATGTGTACGGGGACGTGTAGGGGATGTGAACGGGGACGTGTAGGGGATGTGAACGGGGACGTGTAGGGGACGTGAACGGGGATGTGAACGGGGACGTGTAGGGGATGTGAACGGGGACGTGTAGGGGATGTGAACGGGGATGTGAACGGGGACGTGTAGGGGATGTGGACAGGGATGTGAACGGGGACGTGTAGGGGATGTGAACGGGGACGTGTAGGGGACGTGAACGGGGATGTGAATGGGGACGTGTAGGGGATGTGGACGGGGATGTGAACGCGGACGTGTAGGGGATGTGGACGGGGATGTGAACGGGGACGTGTAGGGGATGTGAACGGGGATGTGAACGGGGACGTGTAGGGGATGTGAACGGGGACGTGTAGGGGATGTGAACGGGGACGTGAACGGGGACGTGTAGGGGATGTGAACGGGGATGTGAACGGGGACGTGTAGGGGATGTGAACGGGGATGTGAACGGGGACGTGTAGGGGATGTGAACGGGGATGTGAACGGGGACGTGTAGGGGATGTGAACGGGGATGTGAACGGGGATGTGTAGGGGATGTGAACGGGGACGTGTAGGGGATGTGAACGGGGAAGTGTAGGGGATGTGAACGGGGACGTGTAGGGGATGTGAACGGGGACGTGAACGGGGACGTGTAGGGGACGTGTAGGGGATGTGAACGGGGACGTGTAGGGGACGTGTAGGGGATGTGAACGGGGACGTGTAGGGGACGTGTAGGGGATGTGAACGGGGATGTGAACGGGGACGTGTAGGGGATGTGAACGGGGACGTGAACGGGGACGTGAACGAGGACGTGTAGGGGATGTGAACGGGGATGTGAACGAGGACGTGTAGGGGATGTGAACGGGGACGTGTAGGGGATGTGAACGGGGACGTGTAGGGGATGTGAACGGGGACGTGTAGGGGATGTGAACGGGGATGTGAACGGGGACGTGAACGGGGATGTGAACGGGGATGTGAACGGGGATGTGTAGGGGATGTGAACGGGGACGAGTAGGGGATGTGAACGGGGACGTGTAGGGGATGTGAACGGGGATGTGAACGGGGACGTGTAGGGGATGTGAACGGGGATCTGAACGAGGACGTGTAGGGGATGTGAACGGGGACGTGTAGGGGATGTGAACGGGGATGTGAACGGGGACGTGAACGGGGACGTGTAGGGGATGTGAACGGGGACGTGTAGGGGATGTGAACGGGGATGTGAACGAGGACGTGTAGGGGATGTGAACGGGGACGTGTAGGGGATGTGAACGGGGACGTGTAGGGGATGTGAACGGGGATGTGAACGGGGACGTGTAGGGGATGTGAACGGGGATGTGAACGGGGACGTGTAGGGGATGTGAACGGGGATGTGAACGGGGACGTGTAGGGGACGAGTAGGGGATGTGAACGGGGACGAGTAGGGAATGTGAACGGGGACGTGAACGGGGACGTGTAGGGGATGTGAACGGGGATGTGAACGGGGACGTGAACGGGGACGTGTCGGGGATGTGAACGGGGATGTGAACGGGGATGTGAACGGGGACGTGAACGGGGACGTGTAGGGGATGTGAACGGGGACGTGTAGGGGACGTGTCGGTGATGTGAACGGGGATGTGAACGGGGACGTGTAGGGGATGTGAACGGGGACGTGTAGGGGACGTGTCGGTGATGTGAACGGGGATGTGAACGGGGATGTGAACGGGGACGTGTAGGGGATGTGAACGGGGACGTGTAGGGGACGTGTAGGGGATGTGAACGGGGACGTGTAGGGGACGTGTCGGTGATGTGAACGGGGATGTGAACGGGGATGTGAACGGGGACGTGTAGGGGATGTGAACGGGGATGTGAACGGGGACGTGTCGGGGATGTGAACGGGGACATGTAGGGGACGTGTAGGGGATGTGAACGGGGACGTGTCGGGGATGTGAACGGGGACGTGTCGGGGATGTGAACGGGGACGTGTAGGGGACGTGTAGGGGATGTGAACGGGGACGTGTAGGGGACGTGTAGGGGATGTGAACGGGGACGTGTAGGGGACGTGTAGGGGATGTGAACGGGGACGTGTAGGGGATGTGAACGGGGACGTGTAGGGGATGTGAATGGGGACGTGTAGGGGCTGTGAACGGGGACGTGTAGGGGACGTGTAGGGGCTGTGAACGGGGACGTGTAGGGGATGTGAACGGGGACGTGTAGGGGATGTGAACGGGGACGTGTAGGGGATGTGAACGGGGATGTGAACGGGGACGTGTAGGGGACGTGTAGGGGCTGTGACCGGGGACGTGAACGGGGATGTGTAGGGGATGTGAACGGGGACGTGTAGGGGATGTGAACGGGGACGTGTAGGGGATGTGAACGGGGATGTGAACGGGGACGTGAACGGGGACGTGTAGGGGCTGTGAACGGGGACGTGTAGGGGACGTGTCGGGGATGTGAACGGGGACGTGTAGGGGATGTGAACGGGGATGTGAACGGGGACGTGTAGGGGATGTGAACGGGGACGTGTAGGGGATGTGAACGGGGACGTGTAGGGGATGTGAACGGGGACGTGTAGGGGATGTGAACGGGGATGTGAACGGGGACGTGTAGGGGATGTGAACGGGGATGTGAACGGGGACGTGTAGGGGATGTGAACGGGGACGTGTAGGGGATGTGAACGGGGACGTGTAGGGGATGTGAACGGGGATGTGAACGGGGACGTGTAGGGGATGTGAACGGGGACGTGTAGGGGATGTGAACGGGGACGTGTAGGGGATGTGAACGGGGACGTGTAGGGGATGTGAACGGGGACGTGTAGGGGATGTGAACGGGGACGTGTAGGGGATGTGAACGGGGATGTGAACGGGGATGTGAACGGGGATGTGAACGGGGACGTGTAGGGGACGTGTCGGGGATGTGAACGGGGATGTGAACGGGGACGTGTCGGGGATGTGAACGGGGACGTGCAGGGGATGTGAACGGGGACGTGTAGGGGATGTGAACGGGGATGTTAACGGGGACGTGTAGGGGATGTGAACGGGGACGTGTAGGGGATGTGAACGGGGATGTGTAGGGGATGTGAACGGGGATGTGAACGGGGATGTGAACGGGGCCGTGTAGGGGATGTGAACGGGGATGTGAACGGGGATGTGAACGGGGACGTGTAGGGGATGTGAACGGGGACGTGTAGGGGAAGTGAACGGGGATGTGTAGGGGATGTGAACGGGGACGTGTAGGGGATGTGAACGTGGATGTGAACGGGGACGTGTAGGGGACGAGTAGGGGATGTGAACGGGGACGTGTAGGGGATGTGAACGGGGACGTGTAGGGGACGTGAATGGGGATGTGAACGGGGACGTGTAGGGGATGTGAACGGGGACGTGAACGGGGACGTGACCGGGGACGTGTAGGGGATGTGAACGGGGACGTGTAGGGGATGTGTAGGGGACGTGTAGGGGATGTGAACGGGTCGTGTAGGGGACGTGAACGGGGATGTGAACGGGGACGTGTAGGGGATGCGAACGGGGACGTGTAGGGGATGTGGACGGGGATGTGAACGGGGATGAGAACGGGGATGTGAACGGGGACGTGTAGGGGATGTGAACGGGGATGTGAACGGGGATGTGAACGGGGATGTGAACGGGGATGTGAACGGGGACGTGTAGGGGACGTGAACGGGGACGTGTAGGGGATGTGAACGGGGATGTGAACGGGGACGTGTAGGGGATGTGAACGGGGATGTGAACGGGGACGTGTCGGGGATGTGAACGGGGATGTGAACGGGGACGTGTAGGGGATGTGAACGGGGATGTGAACGGGGATGTGAACGGGGATGTGAACGGGGACGTGTAGGGGATGTGGACGTGGACGTGTAGGGGATGTGAACGGGGATGTGAACGGGGACGTGTAGGGGATGTGAACGGGGATGTGTAGGGGATGTGAACGGGGATGTGAACGGTGATGTGAACGGGGACGTGTAGGGGATGTGAACGGGGATGTGAACGGGGACGTGTAGGGGATGTGAACGGGGATGTGAACGGGGACGTGTAGGGGATGTGGACGGGGATGTGAACGGGGACGTGTAGGGGATGTGAACGGGGATGTGAACGGGGACGTGTAGGGGATGTGAACGGGGATGTGAACGGGGACGTGTAGGGGATGTGGACGGGGACGTGTAGGGGATGTGGACGGGGATGTGAACGGGGACGTGTAAGGGATGTGAACGGGGATGTGTAGGGGATGTGAACGGGGATTTGAACGGGGACGTGTAGGGGATGTGGACGGGGATGTGTAGGGGACGTGAACGGGGATGTGAACGGGGACGTGTAGGGGATGTGAACGGGGACGTGTAGGGGATGTGAACGGGGATGTGAACGGGGACGTGTAGGGGATGTGGACGGGGATGTGAACGGGGACGTGTAGGGGATGTGGACGGGGACGTGTAGGGGATGTGAACGGGGATGTGAACGGGGACGTGTAGGGGATGTGAACGGGGATGTGGACGGGGACGTGTAGGGGATGTGAACGGGGACGTGTAGGGGATGTGAACGGGGACGTGTAGGGGCTGTGAACGGGGACGTGTAGGGGATGTGGACGGGGACGTGTAGGGGATGTGGACGGGGATGTGAACGGGGACGTGGAGGGGATGTGAACGGGGATGTGAACGGGGACGTGTAGGGGATGTGAACGGGGACGTGTAGGGGATGTGAACGGGGACGTGTAGGGGATGTGAACGGGGAAGTGAACGGGGACGTGTAGGGGATGTGAACGGGGACGTGAACGGGGACGTGTAGGGGCTGTGAACGGGGATGTGAACGGGGACGTGTAGGGGATGTGAACGGGGACGTGTAGGGGATGTGAACGGGGACGTGAACGGGGACGTGTAGGGGATGTGAACAGGGATGTGAACGGGGACGTGTAGGGGATGTGAACGGGGATGTGTAGGGGATGTGAACGGGGACGTGTAGGGGATGTGAACGTGGATGTGAACGGGGACGTGTAGGGGATGTGAACGGGGACGTGTAGGGGATGTGAACGGGGATGTGAACGGGGACGTGTAGGGGACGTGAATGGGGATGTGAACGGGGACGTGTAGGGGATGTGAATGGGGATGTGAACGGGGACGTGAACGGGGACGTGTAGGGGATGTGAACGGGGACGTGTAGGGGACGTGAACGGGGATGAGAACGGGGACGTGTAGGGGATGCGAACGGGGACGTGTAGGGGATGTGAACGGGGACGTGTAGGGGATGTGAACGGGGATGTGAACGGGGACGTGTAGGGGATGTGGACGGGGATGTGAACGGGGACGTGTAGGGGATGTGGACGGGAACGTGTCGGGGACGTGTAGGGGATGTGGACGGGGACGTGTAGGGGATGTGAACGGGGACGTGTAGGGGATGTGGACGGGGATGTGAACGGGGACGTGTAGGGGACGTGAACGGGGATGTGAACGGGGACGTGTCGGGGATGTGAACGGGGATGTGAACGGGGACGTGTAGGGGATGTGAACGGGGATGTGAACGGGGACGTGTAGGGGATGTGAACGGGGACGTGTAGGGGATGTGAACGGGGACGTGTAGGGGATGTGGACGGGGATGTGAACGGGGACGTGTAGGGGATGTGGACGGGGACGTGTAGGGGATGTGAACGGGGACGTGTAGGGGATGTGGACGGGGATGTGAACGGGGACGTGTAGGGGATGTGAACGGGGACGTGTAGGGGAAGTGAACGGGGATGTGAACGGGGACGTGTAGGGGATGTGAACGGGGATGTGAACGGGGACGTGTAGGGGATGTGGACGGGGATGTGAACGGGGACGTGTAGGGGATGTGGACGGGGATGTGAACGGGGACGTGGAGGGGATGTGAACGGGGATGTGAACGGGGACATGTAGGGGATGTGAACGGGGACGTGAACGGGGACGTGTAGGGGATGTGAACGGGGAAGTGAACGGGGACGTGTAGGGGATGTGAACGGGGACGTGTAGGGGATGTGAACGGGGACGTGAACGGGGACTTGTAGGGGATGTGAACGGGGATGTGAACGGGGACGTGTAGGGGATGTTAACGGGGACGTGTAGGGGATGTGAACGGGGACGTGTAGGGGATGTGAACGGGGACGTGAACGGGGACTTGTAGGGGATGTGAACGGGGATGTGAACGGGGACGTGTTGGGGATGTGAACGGGGACGTGTAGGGGATGTGAACGGGGACGTGAACGGGGATGTGAACGGGGACGTGTAGGGGATGTGAACGGGGACGTGAACGGGGACGTGTAGGGGACGTGTAGGGGATGTGAACGGGGATGTGAACGGGGACGTGTAGGGGATGTGAACGGGGACGTGAACGGGGACGTGTAGGGGATGTGAACGGGGATGTGAACGGGGACGTGTAGGGGATGTGAACGGGGATGTGAACGGGGATGTGAACGGGGACGTGTAGGGGATGTGAACGGGGACGTGTAGGGGATGTGAACGGGGACGTGAACGGGGATGTGAACGGGGACGTGAACGGGGACGTGTAGGGGACGTGTAGGGGATGTGAACGGGGACGTGTAGGGGACGTGTAGGGGATGTGAACGGGGACGTGTAGGGGACGTGTAGGGGATGTGAACGGGGATGTGAACGGGGATGTGAACGGGGATGTGAACGGGGACGTGAACGGGGACGTGTCGGGGATGTGAACGGGGACGTGTAGGGGATGTGAACGGGGACGTGAACGAGGACGTGTAGGGGATGTGAACGGGGATGTGAACGAGGACGTGTAGGGGATGTGAACGGGGACGTGTAGGGGATGTGAACGGGGACGTGAACGAGGACGTGTAGGGGATGTGAACGGGGATGTGAACGGGGATGTGAACGGGGATGTGAACGAGGACGTGTAGGGGATGTGAACGGGGACGTGTAGGGGATGTGAACGGGGACGTGAACGGGGATGTGAACGGGGACGTGTAGGGGATGTGAACGGGGATGTGAACGGGGACGTGTAGGGGATGTGAACGGGGATGTGAACGGGGACGTGTAGGGGATGCGAACGGGGACGTGAACGGGGACGTGTAGGGGATGTGAACGGGGACTTGTAGGGGATGTGAACGGGGATGTGTAGGGGATGTGAACGGGGACGTGTAGGGGATGTGAACGGGGACGTGTAGGGGATGTGAACTGGGACGTGTAGGGGATGTGAATGGGGACGTGTAGGGGATGTGAACGGGGACGTGTAGGGGATGTGAACGGGGACGTGTAGGGGACGTGTAGGGGACGTGTCGGGGATGTGAACGGGGATGTGAACGGGGACGTGTAGGGGACGTGTCGGGGATGTGAACGGGGATGTGAACGGGGACGTGTAGGGGATGTGAACGGGGACGTGTAGGGGATGTGAACGGGGATGTGAACGGGGACGTGTAGGGGACGTGTAGGGGATGTGAACGGGGATGTGAACGGGGATGTGAACGGGGACGTGTAGGGGATGTGAACGGGGACGTGTAGGGGACGTGAACGGGGATGTGAACGGGGACGTGTAGGGGATGTGAACGGGGACGTGTCGGGGATGTGAACGGGGACGTGAACGGGGACGTGTAGGGGATGTGAACGGGGACGTGTAGGGGATGTGAACGGGGACGTGTAGGGGATGTGAACGGGGACGTGAACGGGGATGTGAACGGGGATGTGAACGGGGACGTGTAGGGGATGTGAACGGGGACGTGTAGGGGATGTGAACGGGGATGTGAACGGGGATGTGAATGGGGACGTGTAGGGGATGTGTAGGGGATGTGAACGGGGACGTGTAGGGGATGTGTAGGGGATGTGAACGGGGACGTGTAGGGGATGTGAACGGGGACGTGTAGGGGATGTGAACGGGGACGTGTAGGGGATGTGAACGGGGATGTGAACGGGGACGTGTAGGGGATGTGAACGCGGATGTGAACGGGGACGTGTAGGGGATGTGAACGGGGATGTGAACGGGGACGTGTAGGGGATGCGAACGGGGACGTGTAGGGGATGTGAACGGGGACGTGAACGGGGACGTGTAGGGGATGTGAACGGGGACGTGAACGGGGACGTGTAGGGGATGTGAACTGGGATGTGAAAGGGGACGTGTAGGGGATGTGAACGGGGACGTGTAGGGGATGTGAACGGGGACGTGAACGGGGACGTGTAGGGGATGTGAACGGGGATGTGAACGGGGATGTGAACGGGGATGTGAACGGGGACGTGTAGGGGATGTGAACGGGGATGTGAACGGGGATGTGAACGGGGACGTGTAGGGGATGTGAACGGGGACGTGTAGGGGATGTGAACGGGGATGTGAACGGGGATGTGAACGGGGACGTGTAGGGGATGTGAACGGGGACGTGTAGGGGATGTGAACGGGGACGTGTAGGGGATGTGAACGGGGACGTGTAGGGGATGTGAACGGGGACGTGTAGGGGATGTGAACGGGGATGTGTAGGGGATGCGAACGGGGACGTGTAGGGGATGTGAACGGGGACGTGAACGGGGATGTGTAGGGGATGTGTAGGGGATGTGAACGGGGACGTGTAGGGGATGCGAACGGGGGCGTGTAGGGGATGTGTAGGGGATGTGAACGGGGACGTGTAGGGGATGCGAATGGGGGCGTGTAGGGGATGTGAACGGGGACGTGAACGGGGATGTGAACGGGGCCGTGTAGGGGATGCGAACGGGGACGTGTAGGGGATGCGAACGGGGGCGTGTAGGGGATGTGAACGGGGACGTGTAGGGGATGTGAACGGGGACGTGTTGGGGATGTGAACGGGGACGTGTAGGGGATGTGAACGGGGACGTGAACGGGGACGTGTAGGGGATGCAAACGGGGACGTGAACGGGGACGTGTAGGGGATGTGAACGGGGACGTGTAGGGGATGCGAACGGGGAAGTGAACGGGGACGTGTAGGGGACGTGTAGGGGACGTGAACGGGGATGTGAACGGGGACGTGTAGGGGATGTGAACGGGGATGTGAACGGGGACGTGTAGGGGATGCGAACGGGGACGTGTAGGGGATGCGAACGGGGACGTGAACGGGGACGTGTAGGGGATGTGAACGGGGACGTGTAGGGGACGTGAACGGGGATGTGTAGGGGACGTGAACGGGGACGTGTAGGGGATGCGAACGTGGACGTGAACGGGGACGTGTAGGGGATGCGAACGAGGACGTGAACGGGGACGTGTTGGGGATGTGAACGGGGACGTGTAGGGGACGTGAACGGGGACGTGTAGGTGATGTGAACGGGGACGTGTAGGGGATGCGAACGAGGACGTGAACGGGGACGTGTAGGGGATGTGAACGGGCCGTGTAGGGGACGTGAACGGGGACGTGTAGGGGATGTGAACGGGGACGTGAACGGGGACGTGTAGGGGATGTGAACGGGGACGTGAACGGGGACGTGTAGGGGATGTGAACGGGGACGTGTAGGGGATGTGAACGGGGACGTGTAGGGGATGTGAACGGGGACGTGTAGGGGATGTGAACGGGGACGTGAACGGGGACGTGTAGGGGATGTGAACGGGGACGTGTCGGGGATGTGAACGGGGATGTGAACGGGGATGTGAACGGGGACGTGTAGGGGATGTGAACGGGGATGTGAACGGGGACGTGTCGGGGATGTGAACGGGGACGTGTAGGGGATGTGAACGGGGACGTGTAGGGGATGTGAACGGGGACGTGTAGGGGATGTGAACGGCGATGTGAACGGGGATGTGAACGGGGACGTGTAGGGGATGTGAACGGCGATGTGAACGGGGATGTGAACGGGGACGTGTAGGGGATGTGAACGGGGACGTGTAGGGGATGTGAACGGGGACGTGAACGGGGACGTGTAGGGGATGTGAACGGGGACTTGTAGGGGATGTGAACGGGGACGTGTAGGGGATGTGAACGGGGACGTGTAGGGGATGTGAACGGGGACGTGTAGGGGACGTGAACGGTGACGTGAACGGGGATGTGAACTGGGACGTGTCGGGGACGTGAACGGGGACGTGTAGGGGATGTGAACGGGGACGTGTAGGGGATGTGAACGGGGATGTGAACGGGGACGTGTAGGGGATGTGAACGGGGACGTGTAGGGGATGTGAACGGGGATGTGAACGGGGACGTGTAGGGGATGTGAACGGGGACGTGTAGGGGATGTGAACGGGGATGTGAACGGGGACGTGTAGGGGACGTGAACGGGGACGTGAATGGGGATGTGTAGGGGACGTGAACGGGGACGTGAACGGGGATGTGAACGGGGACGTGTAGGGGATGTGAATGGGGACGTGTAGGGGATGTGAACGGGGACGTGTAGGGGATGTGAACGGGGACGTGTAGGGGATGTGTAGGGGGCGTGTCGGGGATGTGAACGGGGATGTGAACGGGGACGTGTAGGGGACGTGTCGGGGATGTGAACGGGGATGTGAACGGGGACGTGTAGGGGATGTGAACGGGGACGTGTAGGGGATGTGAACGGGGACGTGTAGGGGATGTGAACGGGGACGTGTAGGGGATGTGAACGGGGACGTGAACGGGGACGTGTCGGGGATGTGAACGGGAACGTGTAGGGGATGTGAACGGGGACGTGTAGGGGATGTGAACGGGGACGTGTAGGGGCTGTGAACGGGGACGTGTAGGGGATGTGTAGGGGATGTGAACGGGGATGTGAACGGGGACGTGTAGGGGATGTGAACGGGGACGTGTAGGGGATGTGAACGGGGACGTGTAGGGGATGTGAACGGGGACGTGTAGGGGATGTGAACGGGGACGTGTAGGGGATGTGAACGGGGACGTGAACGGGGACGTGTCGGGGATGTGAACGGGAACGTGTAGGGGATGTGAACGGGGACGTGAACGGGGATGTGAACGGGGACGTGTAGGGGCTGTGAACGGGGACGTGTAGGGGACGTGTAGGGGACGTGTAGGGGATGTGAACGGGGATGTGAATGGGGACGTGTAGGGGATGTGAACGGGGACGTGTAGGGGATGTGAACGGGGACGTGTCGGGGATGTGAACGGGGACGTGTAGGGGATGTGAACGGGGATGTGAACGGGGATGTGAACGGGGACGTGTAGGGGATGTGAACGGGGATGTGTAGGGGATGTGAACGGGGATGTGAACGGGGACGTGTAGGGGATGTGAACGGGGATGTGAACGGGGACGTGTAGGGGATGTGAACGGGGACGTGTAGGGGATGTGAACGGGGATGTGAACGGGGACGTGTAGGGGATGTGAACGGGGACGTGTAGGGGATGTGAACGGGGATGTGAACGGGGACGTGTAGGGGATGTGAACGGGGATGTGAACGGGGACGTGTAGGGGATGTGAACGGGGACGTGTAGGGGACGTGTAGGGGATGTCAACGGGGATGTGAACGGGGACGTGTAGGGGATGTGAACGGGGACGTGTAGGGGATGTGAACGGGGACGTGTAGGGGACGTGTAGGGGATGTGAACGGGGACGTGTAGGGGATGTGAACGGGGACGTGTAGGGGATGTGAACGGGGACGTGTAGGGGATGTGAACATGGATGTGAACGGGGACGTGTAGGGGATGTGAACGGGGACGTGTTGGGGATGTGAACGGGGACGTGTAGGGGATGTGAACATGGATGTGAACGGGGACGTGTAGGGGATGTGAACGGGGACGTGTAGGGGATGCGAACGAGGACGTGAACGGGGACGTGTAGGGGATGTGAACGGGGACGTGTAGGGGACGTGAACGGGGACGTGTAGGGGATGTGAACGGGGACGTGAACGGGGACGTGTAGGGGATGTGAACGGGGACGTGAACGGGGACGTGTAGGGGATGTGAACGGGGACGTGTAGGGGATGTGAACGGGGACGTGTAGGGGATGTGAACGGGGACGTGTAGGGGATGTGAACGGGGACGTGAACGGGGACGTGTAGGGGATGTGAACGGGGACGTGTCGGGGATGTGAACGGGGATGTGAACGGGGACGTGTAGGGGATGTGAACGGGGATGTGAACGGGGACGTGTCGGGGATGTGAACGGGGACGTGTAGGGGATGTGAACGGGGACGTGTAGGGGATGTGAACGGGGACGTGTAGGGGATGTGAACGGCGATGTGAACGGGGATGTGAACGGGGACGTGTAGGGGATGTGAACGGCGATGTGAACGGGGATGTGAACGGGGACGTGTAGGGGATGTGAACGGGGACGTGTAGGGGATGTGAACGGGGACGTGAACGGGGACGTGTAGGGGATGTGAACGGGGACTTGTAGGGGATGTGAACGGGGACGTGTAGGGGATGTGAACGGGGACGTGTAGGGGATGTGAACGGGGACGTGTAGGGGACGTGAACGGTGACGTGAACGGGGATGTGAACTGGGACGTGTCGGGGACGTGAACGGGGACGTGTAGGGGATGTGAACGGGGACGTGTAGGGGATGTGAACGGGGATGTGAACGGGGACGTGTAGGGGATGTGAACGGGGACGTGTAGGGGATGTGAACGGGGATGTGAACGGGGACGTGTAGGGGATGTGAACGGGGACGTGTAGGGGATGTGAACGGGGATGTGAACGGGGACGTGTAGGGGACGTGAACGGGGACGTGAATGGGGATGTGTAGGGGACGTGAACGGGGACGTGAACGGGGATGTGAACGGGGACGTGTAGGGGATGTGAATGGGGACGTGTAGGGGATGTGAACGGGGACGTGTAGGGGATGTGAACGGGGACGTGTAGGGGATGTGTAGGGGACGTGTCGGGGATGTGAACGGGGATGTGAACGGGGACGTGTAGGGGACGTGTCGGGGATGTGAACGGGGATGTGAACGGGGACGTGTAGGGGATGTGAACGGGGACGTGTAGGGGATGTGAACGGGGACGTGTAGGGGATGTGAACGGGGACGTGTAGGGGATGTGAACGGGGACGTGAACGGGGACGTTTCGGGGATGTGAACGGGGACGTGTCGGGGATGTGAACGGGGACGTGTCGGGGATGTGAACGGGAACGTGTAGGGGATGTGAACGGGGACGTGAACGGGGATGTGAACGGGGACGTGTAGGGGCTGTGAACGGGGACGTGTAGGGGACGTGTAGGGGACGTGTAGGGGATGTGAACGGGGATGTGAATGGGGACGTGTAGGGGATGTGAACGGGGACGTGTAGGGGATGTGAACGGGGACGTCTCGGGGATGTGAACGGGGACGTGTAGGGGATGTGAACGGGGATGTGAACGGGGACGTGTAGGGGATGTGAACGGGGATGTGAACGGGGATGTGAACGGGGACGTCTCGGGGATGTGAACGGGGACGTGTAGGGGATGTGAACGGGGACGTGTAGGGGATGTGAACGGGGACGTGTAGGGGATGTGAACGGGGATGTGTAGGGGATGTGAACGGGGACGTGTAGGGGATGTGAACGGGGACGTGTAGGGGATGTGAACGGGGACGTGTAGGGGATGTGAACGGGGATGTGAACGGGGACGTGTAGGGGATGTGAACGGGGACGTGAACGGGGATGTGAACGGGGATGTGAACGGGGACGTGTAGGGGATGTGAACGGGGATGTGAACGGGGACGTGTAGGGGATGTGAACGGGGACGTGAACGGGGATGTGAACGGAGACGTGTAGGGGACGTGTAGGGGATGTGAACGGGGACGTGTAGGGGATGTGAACGGGGACGTGTAGGGGATGTGAACGGGGACGTGAACGGGGATGTGAACGGAGACGTGTAGGGGACGTGTAGGGGATGTGAACGGGGACGTGTAGGGGATGTGAACGGGGATGTGAACGGGGATGTGAACGGGGACGTGTAGGGGATGTGAACGGGGACGTGAACGGGGACGTGTAGGGGATGTGAACGGGGACGTGTAGGGGATGTGAACGGGGACGTGTAGGGGATGTGAACGGGGACGTGTAGGGGATGTGAACGGGGACGTGTAGGGGACGTGAACGGTGACGTGAACGGGGATGTGAACTGGGACGTGTAGGGGATGTGAACGGTGACGTGAACGGGGATGTGAACGGGGACGTGTCGGGGATGTGAACGGGGATGTGTAGGGGACGTGAACGGTGACGTGAACGGGGATGTGAACTGGGACGTGTAGGGGATGTGAACGGTGACGTGAACGGGGATGTGAACGGGGACGTGTAGGGGTTGTGAACGGGGATGTGAACGGGGATGTGAACGGGGACGTGTAGGGGATGTGAACGGGGATGTGAACGGGGACGTGTCGGGGATGTGAACGGGGACGTGTAGGGGATGTGAACGGGGACGTGTAGGGGATGTGAACGGGGACGTGTAGGGGATGTGAACGGCGATGTGAACGGGGATGTGAACGGGGACGTGTAGGGGATGTGAACGGCGATGTGAACGGGGATGTGAACGGGGACGTGTAGGGGATGTGAACGGGGACGTGTAGGGGATGTGAACGGGGACGTGAACGGGGACGTGTAGGGGATGTGAACGGGGACTTGTAGGGGATGTGAACGGGGACGTGTAGGGGATGTGAACGGGGACGTGTAGGGGATGTGAACGGGGACGTGTAGGGGACGTGAACGGTGACGTGAACGGGGATGTGAACTGGGACGTGTCGGGGACGTGAACGGGGACGTGTAGGGGATGTGAACGGGGACGTGTAGGGGATGTGAACGGGGATGTGAACGGGGACGTGTAGGGGATGTGAACGGGGACGTGTAGGGGATGTGAACGGGGATGTGAACGGGGACGTGTAGGGGATGTGAACGGGGACGTGTAGGGGATGTGAACGGGGATGTGAACGGGGACGTGTAGGGGACGTGAACGGGTCCTTGAATGGGGATGTGTAGGGGACGTGAACGGGGACGTGAACGGGGATGTGAACGGGGACGTGTAGGGGATGTGAATGGGGACGTGTAGGGGATGTGAACGGGGACGTGTAGGGGATGTGAACGGGGACGTGTAGGGGATGTGTAGGGGACGTGTCGGGGATGTGAACGGGGATGTGAACGGGGACGTGTAGGGGACGTGTCGGGGATGTGAACGGGGATGTGAACGGGGACGTGTAGGGGATGTGAACGGGGACGTGTAGGGGATGTGAACGGGGACGTGTAGGGGATGTGAACGGGGACGTGTAGGGGATGTGAACGGGGACGTGAACGGGGACGTTTCGGGGATGTGAACGGGGACGTGTCGGGGATGTGAACGGGGACGTGTCGGGGATGTGAACGGGAACGTGTAGGGGCTGTGAACGGGGACGTGTAGGGGACGTGTAGGGGACGTGTAGGGGATGTGAACGGGGATGTGAACGGGGACGTCTCGGGGATGTGAACGGGGACGTGTAGGGGATGTGAACGGGGATGTGAACGGGGATGTGAACGGGGACGTGTAGGGGATGTGAACGGGGATGTGAACGGGGATGTGAACGGGGATGTGTAGGGGATGTGAACGGGGATGTGAACGGGGATGTGAACGGGGACGTGTAGGGGATGTGAACGGGGACGTGTAGGGGATGTGAACGGGGACGTGTAGGGGATGTGAACGGGGACGTGTAGGGGATGTGAACGGGGACGTGTAGGGGATGTGAACGGGGACGTGTAGGGGATGTGAACGGGGACGTGTAGGGGATGTGAACGGAGACGTGTTGGGGATGTGAACGGGGACGTGTAGGGGATGTGAACGGGGATGTGAACGGGGATGTGAACGGGGATGTGTAGGGGATGTGAACGGGGATGTGTAGGGGATGTGAACGGAGACGTGAACGGGGATGTGAACGGAGACGTGTAGGGGATGTGAACGGGGACGTGTAGGGGATGTGAACGGAGACGTGTAGGGGATGTGAACGGGGATGTGAACGGGGACGTGTAGGGGATGTGAACGGAGACGTGTAGGGGATGTGAACGGGGATGTGAACGGGGACGTGTAGGGGATGTGAACGGGGATGTGAACGGGGACGTGTAGGGGATGTGAACGGGGACGTGTAGGGGATGTGAACGGGGATGTGAACGGGGACGTGTAGGGGATGTGAACGGAGACGTGTAGGGGATGTGAACGGGGACGTGTAGGGGATGTGAACGGGGATGTGAACGGGGACGTGTAGGGGATGTGAACGGAGACGTGTAGGGGATGTGAACGGGGATGTGAACGGGGACGTGTAGGGGATGTGAACGGGGACGTGTAGGGGATGTGAACGGGGACGTGTAGGGGATGTGAACGGGGATGTGAACGGGGACGTGTAGGGGATGTGAACGGAGACGTGTAGGGGATGTGAACGGGGACGTGTAGGGGATGTGAACGGGGACGTGTAGGGGACGTGAACGGAGACGTGTAGGGGATGTGAACGGGGATGTGAACGGGGACGTGTAGGGGACGTGTAGGGGATGTGAACGGGGACGTGTAGGGGACGTGTAGGGGATGTGAACGGGGACGTGTAGGGGATGTGAACGGGGATGTGTAGGGGATGTGAACGGGGACGTGTAGGGGATGTGAACGGGGACGTGTAGGGGATGTGAACGGGGACGTGTTGGGGATGTGAACGGGGACGTGTAGGGGACGTGTAGGGGATGTGAACGGAGACGTGTTGGGGATGTGAACGGGGACGTGTAGGGGATGTGAACGGGGATGTGAACGGGGATGTGAACGGGGATGTGAACGGGGACGTGTAGGGGATGTGAACGGAGACGTGTAGGGGACGTGTAGGGGATGTGAACGGGGACGTGTAGGGGATGTGAACGGGGACGTGTAGGGGTTGTGAACGGGGACGTGTAGGGGTTGTGAACGGGGATGTGAACGGGGACGTGAACGGGGACGTGTAGGGGATGTGAACGGGGATGTGAACGGGGACGTGTAGGGGATGTGAACGGGGACGTGTAGGGGATGTGAACGGGGATGTGAACGGGGACGTGTAGGGGATGTGAACGGGGACGTGTAGGGGTTGTGAACGGGGATGTGAACGGGGACGTGTAGGGGATGTGAACGGGGACGTGTAGGGGATGTGAACGGAGACGTGTAGGGGATGTGAACGGGGACGTGTAGGGGATGTGAACGGGGATGTGAACGGGGACGTGTAGGGGATGTGAACGGGGACGTGTAGGGGTTGTGAACGGGGATGTGAACGGGGACGTGTAGGGGATGTGAACGGGGACGTGTAGGGGATGTGAACGGGGACGTGTAGGGGATGTGAACGGGGACGTGTAGGGGATGTGAACGGGGACGTGTAGGGGTTGTGAACGGGGATGTGAACGGGGACGTGTAGGGGATGTGAACGGGGACGTGTAGGGGATGTGAACGGGGATGTGAACGGGGACGTGTAGGGGATGTGAACGGGGACGTGTAGGGGTTGTGAACGGGGATGTGAACGGGGACGTGTAGGGGATGTGAACGGGGACGTGTAGGGGATGTGAACGGGGACGTGTAGGGGATGTGAACGGGGACGTGTAGGGGATGTGAACGGGGACGTGTAGGGGTTGTGAACGGGGATGTGAACGGGGACGTGTAGGGGATGTGAACGGGGACGTGTAGGGGATGTGAACGGGGACGTGTCGGGGATGTGAACGGGGACGTGTAGGGGATGTGAACGGGGACGTGTAGGGGATGTGAACGGAGACGTGTTGGGGATGTGAACGGAGACGTGTAGGGGATGTGAACGGGGATGTGAACGGGGACGTGTAGGGGATGTGAACGGGGACGTGTAGGGGATGTGAACGGGGACGTGTAGGGGATGTGAACGGGGACGTGTAGGGGATGTGAACGGGGACGTGTAGGGGATGTGAATGGGGACGTGTAGGGGATGTGAACGGGGATGTGAACGGAGACGTGTAGGGGACGTGTAGGGGATGTGAACGGGGACGTGTAGGGGATGTGAACGGGGACGTGTAGGGGATGTGAACGGGGACGTGTAGGGGATGTGAACGGAGACGTGTAGGGGACGTGTAGGGGATGTGAACGGGGACGTGTAGGGGATGTGA